>NW_027554101.1:2852130-3169034 GCF_045843805.1 Urocitellus parryii | reverse complement strand
TCTCTCACCCTTCCTTTACTCCTCCATCCACACCCTTCCACCCTCCCTCACCCTTCCCTTCGCTCATCCCATTTACCCTTCCACCCTCCTCACCCTTCCCCATCCCTCCTCTTCTCCACCCTTCCACCCTCCCTCACCCCTTCCCTTCCACTCCTCCCTTCCACCCTTCCATCCTCCTTCACCCTTCACATCCCTCCCCCCCTTCCACCCTTCACCCTCCCTCACCCTTCCCATCCCCCCTGCCCTCCACCCTTCCACCCTCCCTCACCCTTTCCCATCCCTCCTCCCCTCCTCCCCTCCACCCTTCCACCCTCCCTCACCCTTCCCCATCCCTCCTCCCCTCCACCCTTCCACCCTCCCTCTCCCTTCCCATCCCCCTCCCCTCCACCCTTCCACACTCCAATACCCTTCCTATCCCTCCTCCACCCTTCCCATCCCTCCCCCTCCTTCCCCTCCACCCTTCCTGCCTCCCTCAGCCTTCCTTCCCTCCACTTTCACCCTCCCTCACCATTCCCTTACCTCCTCCCCTCCACCTTTCCGTTCACCCTCACTCCTTCCCATCCCTCCTCCCCTCTACCCTTCCACCCTCCCTCACCCTTCCCTTCCCTGCTCTCCTCCAGCCTTCCATCCTGCTTCACCCTTCCCTTCCCTCCTCTCCTCTACCCTTCTACCCTCCCTAACTTTTCCCATCTCTCCTCCCCTTCACCCTTTCACCCTCCCTCACCTTTCCTTTCTCTCCTCCCCTCCACCCTTCCACCCTCCCTCACCCTTCCATCCCTCCTCCCCTCCACCCTTCCACCCTCCCTCACCCTTCCCATCCCTCCTTTCCCCACCCTTCCTCCCTCCCCTCACCCTTCCCATCATGCATCCCCTCCACTCTTCCACTCTCCCTTCACCCTTCCTTTCCCTCCTCCCCTCACCCTTTTTTTACTCCTCTCCTCCCCCCTTGCACCCTCCCTTATCCTCCCCTTCCCTCCTCCCCTCACGCTTCCACCCTCCTTTCACCTTTCCCATAGCGCATCCCCTCCACCCTTCCACCCTCCCTTCCTCCTTCTTTTAACACCTTCCTCCATTCTTCCTCCTCTCTCTTTCTTAGTATGTTTTCTGTTCCTTTCTCTCTTTCTTTCCTTTTCTCTTCATGTCTCTTCCTTTTCTTTCTGTCTCCCTTTCTCCTGTTTTCTCTCCCTCCCTGGTTGTTCCTCCTATATCTCTACTTTTCTTTATCCTCCATTCTTTCATTTCTTCCTTTCCCCTATTCTTCATTTCTTCTTCTTCCCCCTCTCGTTTTTTCCCTTTCCTTCTGTATTCCCTTCCCACCTTCTTTTGTTCTCTACTTCTCTACTTCCCTCTTTCTTGTCTACCTTAGTTTTTTCTCTTTCCTTCCTTTCACTCCCTCACCTTCATTTTTTTCTATCTTTTGTCTCTCCCTTTTTATTTTCTCTCCTCTCCTCCCCTTACCTGAATCAAATATCCTCCTTACTTCATACTTTCCCTTGTCTCCTTCAACTTTCCCTCATATGTGTCTCCCAGTACTCTCTTTAATTTTCATTTATGCTCTTTTTGGAATCCTGTTCATGCTAGCACTGCAGTGTGGAACAGCCACATTGGAGTGTTCTTTCATCCTGTTTCATGATCCACGCAGTATAATGGCAGTATTCCACTCAACGTGGATGAGATCACTATTGCTAACAATTCTTGGATTAGAGGAGGTGGATTGGATGCACAGAGAGTGCCAAAGGTGGGGAAAGAAGACATTGATGCAGAGACAGATTGGTCAGTCAATGTGAGATCAGACAAAGGTGTTTTTTTTCTCCTTGTTTCAGCACTCCAGAAAAGGAGTGTGAGGTGGGTGAGAGATGGATTCCAGGTTCAAATGTAAATTCCTTCAAGTACAAGCTTTGTGAGTTTGGTCAGAGAAAGTAACGTTTCTGGTACTCAGTTTTTACTTCTTGAAGATCAAACAATCTTGTGGCACCTACTCCAGAGTTCAGACCAATTGAAAAATATATTTAGAACACTAGTGTTTTTCACATAATATGAAGCAAATTATTATATTTTCAATAAAATACGAAGGTCATCAGCTGAGACTAGGAAGAATGAAAGAGAAACGAAGGTCATCCTGAAGACATGGAAGCCATCTGCTTATTGGTCATAAGATTCACATGAAGGACTCAAGATGATCAAATGGTTTTCTTGTGCCACATTTAATCACTTCAGTGCAGACATGGATTAGACCAGGGAGTCTCCACTCTGGCTGTACATTGGAATCTCAGTTCCAGTGCCCCCCACACCCCAATTCTGATTGCAGTCATCTAGGAAGAGGGTCCAGGAGACTTTAGAAGATACCCAGTTGTGTTAGTCAAGTTCCTGTCACTGTAACCAATACCTGGGAAGACCCATTTATAATTACAGTTTCAGAGGTCTCAGTCCATAATGGAGTGGCCCCACTGTCTTTGGACCTGTCCTGAGGATGCATATCATGGCCAGCTGAGCATGCTCGAGAGTAGCTGCTCCCGTCAGGGCTGCGAGTCAGTGAGAGAGAAGAGGAAGGGGCTGGGCTCCCACTCTCCACTTCAAGGGCACACTCCAGTGACCAGAAGACCTCCTAGCAGACCTGCCTCTTTTCACTGCCTCCCAATTGTGTCAAGCTGGGGATCCAGCCTGTAACCATGGGCCTCTGGGGGACAGTTAAACTCAAACTAGAGCATGAGAAGAGCTGGGTTTAAGTTTGGATTGGGGTCTTCCCAGGGAAATTCAGAAGAGTATTCAGGCATGAAGGGAAGGGCTAATTATGGAGAGTAGAATCTAAGATAAGGAAAAACTTGAGGGCTTTTGTGATAGACAATGAAAAAGTGGTAAGTCAAGGGCCAGAAGCTTTCAGAACAGAAGTGGGAGGCCTCTGTGAGAGCCCACTTCCACTGAACAAATAGCAATACAAACAATTAAGTCAGTTAGCGCCACAGGGGAATTATATTTGCTCCAAGGACTCTTTTTTTTCCATGTCCAGGTAGAGGTTAGTATCTGAATTCTATTGACTTAAAGTGGTTTTGTTCTAAAAGGATCACAGTGCTGACAGTTCAGATAAAGAGAACAGGATCTACTTGAACCAATTTACGTAGGAAAGCAAGCATTATGGAGTTTTAAGTGGGTTGCAGAATTGATGAGAGGGCAGAAGTGAGACTGGCTTTCCATGAATGGATACTTGCTGGGGCTCCACTATGGAACTAGACTTAGCAATTTTCACGCCCACCCTTGTCCTTGCCCTGCTCCTGTGTCCAGTCGGCATTCAAAGAGCAAAGAGAACCATGAAATAAGAGAAGGCCACATAGATATTCAGCAGTGCCACCTGAAGTCACCACTCACCGTGCTGCTTAGGTGAGGTAGAAAAGTGCTAAAAGGTGAGGTGGAAAAGTGTTTTACCGTACAAGATATCCACAAAGTCCTTGAAGGTGGGATAAGCACATTGTTCAAGAGTTGTTGCCTGCTTTGTAAAATAACACACTCAATATGATATTCTTTATCATTCCGATACCTTTTGGGATGGAGTACTCTAAATTTAATGGTTTCATTGTTAATCTTAAAAAATATACAGTCATACTTTTTCCCTGTTTTTATGATTTTTTTTCCAGGTTGCCAATTAGACTCATTAATTTAAGAGTATCTTGCTGAACCCTTGTGGGACACATTATTTGCAAGTATAAATAATATACTAATTAAACAAAAGTTGATTCTGTATTTCTCAACGTTGTAACCATTTTGTAGTCAAAACAGGTATGCCAACTTTCCTTTCCTTATAAAGTTATTTTTCAGAGAAAGACAAAGAATGAGTTTAAGAACAGATCTAGAGGAAATGCGAAGAACAGATGATTCATGGTAAAGCATTATTCTAACCAGATAGGAAAAAAGCAGGGTTTCAAAGAGCCACCTGTTCAGTTAAGTGGAATCACCTGTTTAGGTTTTAAATTTCACTATCCTTATTTTCTTTGTAATTGTTTTTGTGTGTGCGCGCCTCTTTTATATTTTCTTTACTGCCTTTTCTTTGTTCTCTTTTTTCTTTGTTTCCCTCAAGGCTCACAGAAAGTATCAACATTACTAAAAGCAACAGTCCATGTGGGGCCAGAGAGTCTAGATTTCAGCCTAGCTCTCAAGTAAACTGACTGGGCCTTACATTTACCTTTGTAACACCCATATAACTGTGTTAAGTGGAGAGGGGATCAAGGGTCTTCTCCATGCACTACCCAAATTTCCCCAGCACAATTTTTCAAAAAGACTATCATGTCCCTCTGGCACTATGTGGTCTATTATGAAATAGGAGAGCATGTGCATGCTTGACTCTGTTTACAGGTTCTCTATTCTTTCTTTGGTTTATTTCTCTGTATGCATATATAGATATGTATATATGTATGTATATATATATATACTGGGCATATATATTATTATGCATATATTATGTATATGTGTATATATACACACATATATAATTTGGTCTTTTTAGATATAAATGACAGTAGAGTGTATTTTGGCATATTATACATACATGGAGTAAAACTTATTCTAATTAGGATTCCTGTGGTTGTACATGATATGGAGTTGCACTGATCATTCATTCATACACAAACATAGGAAACGTCTGTCTGATTCATTCTACTATCTTTCTATTCTCACTACCTTCCTTTCCCTTTGTCTAATCCAATGAACTTCTATTCTTCCCTCTCCCTCCCTTATTATGTGTTACCATCCACATATCAGAGAGAACATCTGGCCTTTGGGTTTTGGGGATTGGCTTATTGCACTTAGCATGACAGTCTCCAGTTCCATTCTTTTACCGGCAAATAATGACAGAATTACATTCTTCTTTATGACTGAGTCTCTGTTTGCTCTTAAACCATGCTGAATCAATTACTATTTACACTAAGGTTCTTTTTGTTACTGTTCTAATGTTATACATGACAGTAAAATGCATTTTGACACATCATACATAAATGGAGTACAACTTCTCATTCTTCCGGTTGTACACAACGTAGAATCTCACTGGTCATGTAATCATATATGGACATATATGTCCAATTCATTCTACTGTCCTTCCTGTTCCCATATTCCCTTCTTTCCCATCACTCCCCTCTCTCTAACCCTAAGTACCTCAACTCATCCCTAGACCCTACCCCCTTATTGTGAATTAGCACCCACATATCAGAGAAAACATTTGGCCTTTGGTTTTCTGGGATTGGCTTATTTCACCTAGCATGATATTCTCCAGCTCCATCTATTTACCACAAATGTCATAATTTCATTCTTCTTTAAGACACAGTAATATTCCATTAGTGTGTATATACCATATTTTCTTTACCCATTCATCTGTTGAAGGGCATCTAGGTTGGTTCCATAGTTTGGCAATTTCGAACTGAGCTGCTATACACATTGATATGGCTGCATCTCTGTAGTATGCTGATTTTAAGTCCTTTGGGTATAAACCAAAGAGTGGGATAGCTGGGTCAAAGTTGGTTCCATTCCAAATTATCTGAGGAATCTCCAAACTGCTTTCCATAGTGGTTGTACCGATTTGCAGTCCCACCAGCAATGTGATAGTGTGCCTTTTCCCCTACATCCTTGCCAACATTTATTTTTTGCTTTATCTTTGATAATCGGTATTCTGACTAAAGTGAGATGAAATCTTAGGATACTTCTGATTTGTATTTCTCTAATTGCTAGAGGTGTTCAACATTTTTTCATGTATTTGTTGATCAATTGTATTTCTTCTATGAATTATCTTTTCAGTTGCTTAACCCATATATTAATTGGGTTATGTTTTTTCAGTGTTAAGTTTTTTGAGTTCTTCATATATCCTGGAGATTGATGCTCTATCTGAGGTGCATGTGGTAAAGATTTTCTCCCAATCTGTAGGATTTCTCTCCACATTATTTATTGTTTCCTTGCTGAGAAGCTTTTTAGTTTGGATCCATCTCATTTATTGATTCTTGATTTTACTTCTTGCACTTTAGGAGACTTATTAAGGAAGTCAGTTCCTAAGCCAAATGATGAGGGCCTCCTTTTTCTTCTTTTAGACACAGGGTCTCTTTTCTAGTGCTTAAATCTTTGATCCACTTTGAGTTTCTTGCAGGGTGAGAGATAAGGATTTAATTTCATTTTGCTACATATCGATTTCCAGTTTTTCCAGCATCATTTGGTGAAGAGGCTGTCTTTTTTTCAATGAATGTTTTGGTGCCTTTGTCTAACATGAGATAACTGTATTTATGTGGGGTTTTTTATATGTCTTCTGTACCATTGGTCTACATGTCTGTTTTGGTGTCAATACCATGCTGTTTTTGTTACTATGGCTCTGTAGTAAACTTCAAGTTCTGATGTTATGATATCTCCTGCTTTACTCTACTTGCTAAGGATTGCTTTGGCTATTCTGGGTCTCATTTCTCCAAATGAATTTTATGATTGCTTTTTCTAGAATAATAATAATTTGTAATAAATAAAATCACAAATTAAAAAGTGGGATGGCATCAAATTAAAAAGCTTCTCCACAGCAAAGGAAACAATGAAGAATGTGAAGAGAGAGTCTACAAAATAAGAGAAGATCTTGCCAGCCATTCCCTGGACAGAGGATTAATATCCAGTAAGAAAAAAGAAATTTAAAGTCTCAACACACATACTCACACACACACCAAAAAAAAAAGCCCAATCAATAAATTGGCAAAAGAACTAAACAGACTCTTCTCAAAAGAAGAAATATAAAAAATACAAATGGCCCACAAATATATGAAAAATGTTTAACATCTCTATCAATCAGAGAAATGCAAATTAAAACTACATTGAAATTTCATCTCACTCCAGTCAGAATTGCAATTATAAAAAATACAAATAAGAACTGTTGGTGAGGATGTAGGAGGAAAGGTATACACCAATATTGTTGGTGAGACTACAAATTAGTACAACCACTCTGGAAAGCAGTATGGAGATCCCTCAAAATACTAGGAATGGAACCAATATATAACCCAGCTATCTCACTCCTCAGTATATCCAAAAGATCTAAAATCTGCATGCTATAGAGATGCAGCCACATCTGTGTTTATAGCAGCACAATTCACAGTAGCCAAGCTATGGAACCAACCTAGATGCCCATCAACAGATGAATGGATAAAGAAAATGTGGTTTATATACATATGAGAGTATTACTCAGCCATAAAGAAGAATGGAATTGTGGCCTTTGCCAATAAATAGATGGAATTTGAGACTAATGTACTAAGTGAAATAAGCCAGACCCAGAAAGTCAAAGGCTGAATATTTTCTCTGATATGCAAAAGTTAGTCAAAAATAAGGGAAAAAATAGAAAAGAAAAGGGGAAGGATTTCATCAAAATAGGAGAAAGATCAGGAAGGGGATTTAGGAAGAAGCAGGAGGGATGGGATAAGTGAAGAACAGTGGAATGAACAACTTTCCTAGGTACATATATGAATATACCTTAGTGACTCTCACCATTACATATATTCATAAGGCACTAATTGAAAAGAAAAAATACAAGTAAATTGCAGAAAGATCGTAGAGAAGAGGGAAGGGAATGGGAGAAGGGAGGATGGAAGGGAAAAGGGGAAATACTAGGGACTGACTTCAAGCAAATTATATTTCAGACTTTTTTAGTTACATCAAAACAGATCCTAATGTAATGCATAACTAAAAAGAATAAAACTGAATAAAAATTTCTCCATGTGTTTAGAGCTGCTAAAGCCAATTTTAAAAAATTCAACCTGCATTTGATAGGCAACTTTAATAAATTTCATCATTAATTTTAATAGATTATCTACAAAGTATTTTAGACTTTCTACAAAGCATATGCAAATAGTAACACTGAAAAGCTTCTCATTTTAACATAGTTTCAGACTTACAGGAAAGTTACAAGAACAATGGAGCCTGTAGATTCTTTAAGTACCTTTCCCAAATGTTAACATTTCAATATAGTTGCTTTCATGTCTCTTTCAATATATAAAACTACTTTCTTTTTCCTGGACCACTTGTGAATAAAGTGCAGACATGAGAATAAGTAATATTCACTCCTAAATATTTCATTATACATTTCTTAAAAACAAGGCAGTATAAGAATCAAAATCAGGGAATGAACATTCCCATAATACTATCAGCTAATCAAGGTACAAATTTGCCAGTTGTTCCACTATTCCTATCACAAATTGCATTCATCAGATATAGGTCTCTAATCAGAATCAGGTTTCCCACCTTTACTTATCATTCATGCTCTGCATTTTGAAGTATACAAGCCAGGAAAGATGTTACTCAGTAAATGTTCTGAGGCTAACTAAATATCCTATAACTTATTATACTTTTATCCCACTAATTATAGCATTTATTGGTGATTCTTGTCTAAATAACCTAGTATATGTACCAGAGATTTTTGAAATCTATTATCTCTTCTGAGCTCATGCAATACAATTCTACTGTGAGCAAAAGGTTTTCTTCATTTATTCATTAGTATTTTAATTTTTTTATAATTATATGGGCTTGTGGTTTCTGATTTTACTCAATGTTATGACCCTTTACTATTGTCAACTTACATGCTCAAAATGTCCTCAGATTTGGACAGTGGGAGCCACTTCAAGGTGATAAGTTCATTTCGATGTGCCCACCATTCTCTGAGCACTTTCTTACTTTTTGGCATAAGATGCTCAAGGCTCATCTCATTCATTCCCAGCCATACTCCTGGAGTCCACTAATTTTCAAAAAATTCTGGTTCCTTTTTGGTGGAGAATGATATTAAGAAATCAAGATCTGGGTGCCAAGGGTACTCACCAGTACTTAGGTGATACTGCTGCCAGGACCTCTCAGTAGACATATCCAGGAGTTCATAAAACTCAATTCCAATTCAACACCACAGAGTTTGTTTTAGCCTTCCTCCTTTGCACATTCTGACTCCTGTTACCATAATGTGTAGTTATTTTTCAATTTTTCAATCCTATTGCAAAAGATGATTACATTCTAGGAAATCCCTCAAGGAGGGTTTATGGTTACAAAATTCCCTGAGTTGTAACATATATAAAATGATTTTCTTATAGCCTTTATAACTAAAGGATAACCATTTTTTATTTTTTAAAGTGCTGGAGATCAAACCCAGGGCCTTTCACATACTGGGTGAGTGTTCTACCACTTTTCTTGTCCTTTCACTTTTTTAAAAAAATATATTTTTTAGATGTTGATGGACCTTTATTTTATTCATTTATTTACATGTAGCACTGAGAATTGAATCCAGTGCCTCACACATGCTAGCCAAGTGCTCTACCACTGAGCCACAACCCCAGCCCCTTTTCCTTTTAAAGTAAGAAAATACCAAGGCTTTATATAGAAATTCTTGGAGATATATATATATATATATATATATATATATATATATATATATATATATAATCTTCTTATTTTATTCTCTTTAATTGCTGAGTAATATTCTATTGTGCATATATGCCACATCATCTAGGTTGGTTCCACAGTTTAAGCATGTGTGTGTGTGTGTGTGTGTGTGTGTGTGTGTGTGCGCGCGCAATAAAAGAGAATAAAATAAGAAGATAGTACTAAGGGAAGTTAGCCAATCCCCAAAAAACAAATGCTGAATGTTTTCTCTGATATAAGGAGGCTGACTCATAGTGGGGTAAGGAAAGGGAGCATGAGAGGAACAGACAAACTCAAGATAGGGCAGAGGGGTGGGAGGGGAAGGGAGGGAGCATGGGGTTAGAAATGATGGTGGAGTGTGATGATCATTATTAACCAAAGTACATGTATGAAGACACGAATTGGCGTGAATCTACTTTGTATACAGCCGGATATATGAAAGATTGTGCTCTATATGTGGTAGTAAGAATTGTAATGCATTCGCTGTCATATATAAATAAAAAAATAATTTAAAAAATAGCTCTACTTGTTGGGTAAGTGGAAACACTGCACACAGTTCTCATGAGTAAATAAGATTTATCTGCTTTTGAGGGGTATTTCTAATCTAAAAGAAAGCCCCTCTTGTTTAATTGGGTGGAAACTGTTTCTTTTTTTTTTAAACTAGTTTGCTTTTTTTTGTAGCGGTTTTGAATTTATAGAAAATTGAGCCGAAAATAGAGTTCCCCTGTACATGTTCTTGCCCACAAGCAGTTTTCCCTATAAAATGGTGCCCTCCACCAACTTCATTGATATATCTAATTAATTAATGATTGTTTACAGTATTCTCATATGACCTTTGTATGTCTATAAAATGGTTAGCATTATTATTTTGTATTGTCTCTCTGATTTTTTTTTCCTCCTTCTAGCTTTGAGTTCAATCTTCTTTTTTCTAATTCCTTAAAGTTGAGTTCTTGGCCTGAGATCCTTTTTAATTTATAGCCATAAATTTCCTGCTGAGTCCTTCTGACTTTGCTACACCTCCTCCTAAGTTCTATTACATTTTCACTTTCATTCATCTTAAGTATTTAACATTCATCTTTAAAAGTATTTTCTTCGTAATTCGCGTGTGCTGTGTAATTGCTACATGGAGCATGTTAGAACATGTTAGAATTAATGAATCCATACTGATACATTATCATGGAGTCCACAGTTGACCTTAGGGACTCAGCTTCATGTTGTGCAGTTCCATGAGCTTTAACAAATGACAGACATGAGTCCACCCACACAGTATCATACAGAGTAGTTCCACTGCCCTAAAAACTCCCTGTGCTCCACCTCACCATCCCACTTCCTACCCTCTCCCCTCACTCCTGGCAACCCCTGATTTCTGTCTTTGTAGTTTTGCCTTCTCCACAATGTCTTGCATTTGGAATCACAGTGTGTAGCAGTTTCAGACTGGCTTCCTTCCCTTAGGAAACCTTAGGTCAAAGGTTCCTCCATGTCTTTTTGTAGCTTGATAACATTTCTTTTTACCACTGAATAAGACTGGATGATATGGGCATATCCATTTGTTTATCCATTCACCTTCTGAAGGACATCTTTGTTGCTTCCAAGTTTGGATGATTATAAATTTACTGTGAACACTTCTGAGTAGATGCACTGAATGTAGGTGTATGTGTACTATAAACATTTTTGTGAACATTTGTTTTTGTTGTTGTTTTTTTAAATTCAGTTGGGTAAATGCCAAGAAAGGAGAGCAATTGCTGGATTGTGTAGTAATGCTGTATTTACCTTTGTAAGAAAACTGCCTTCCAACATAGCTTGTCACTGTGTACTTCTGTCAGCAATGGATAAGAGTTCCTGTTGCTCTCAATTATCACCAGCATTTGTTGTTTTCAGTGTATTGGGTTTTAACCATTCTAATAGAAGTTTAATGGGATCTCATTGTTTTAATTTGCAATTCTCTAATGATACAAATGTTGAGCATCTTCTCATATGTTTATTTATTATTTATCATCTGTAGTTTTGTGTCTATTTAGATCTTTTACCCATTTTTAATTAAAATTTTTGTTTCTTTCATGGCTTGTGCCTTTGGTGTTGTATCTAAAGGGCCATTACAAAAACCGAAGTATCCTATAAACTTGGTATAATTGCTTATTAGATTCAGCAGATTTTGTTTGGGGGTACTGGGAGTTGAACCCAGCAGCATTCTACCACTGAACTATATCCTCAGCCTTTTAATTTTTATTTATTTATTTTATACTTTGAGACAGGTTCTCAATAAATTGGTAAGGATGGGCTTGAACCTCCTGCCTCAGCCTCCTGGTTCACTGGGATTACAGGTGTGTCCCATGGTGCCCTGTCAGCATGTATTTTTCTGTTGATTATTTGTGATTTTTCTACCCAATGATGTCACCTATAAAACGTTTTACTTCTTCCTCTCAAAGCTGTATATTTTAATTTTCTTTTTCTTGCCTTTTTGCATTAGTTATATATAAAGCAAAAACTATTCTAAGCCAGGTATGATGGTGCACACTTGTAATCCCAGTGACTTAGTAGTCTGAAACCAGAGGATTGCAAACTCAAGGCTAGCTTTAGCAACTTAGTGAGACCCTGTCTCAAAATAAAAAATAAAAAAGGCTGTAGTTCAGTGGTTCAGCACTGCTCGTAACTACCAATAACAAACATACAAAAAAATAATAATAATTTTAAGGTTGGTGTTGTTTTTAAAATGATTAGAAGAATGCATTCAAGTTTTGGGCCTAGAGTTTTCTTTATGGAAAAGCATTTAGTTAAAATGTCAATTTAATATCAGGTAATTCAAATTTTATTTCGTATTTTTTTTAAAAATAGTGTTTTTCAAGAAATTTAATCAGTTTATCCTGATTGTCAGATTTGTTGGTGTAACCTGATCATCCACCTGTTATCTTTTAAAAATCAGTAAATTCTGTAATGTATTTTCTTTATTCCTGATATTATTAACTTGTATTTTCTTTTTGACTTCATAAATCTGATTTGGAGTTTATTAGTTTTATAATCTTTTTAGATAATCAATTTTTGGCTTTGTGGATTCTCTACTACATACTTATACACTATTTCATTGATTTCTTCTTATTAATGTACTTTCTTTCTCAAAAAAAATTTAAAGGTTTAATTGCTAGATTTTCTTTTACTTTCCTCAAAGTTTAAACTGTTAATTTGAAACCTTTCTTTTTGCATACTACACATTCTGAAAGCTGCTTTCTATAAGATTTTAGGAATTTTTCTGTGACATAGCATAAAAGTCATCATTTTAACTGTTTTAAAGTGTCCAGTTCAGTGGAATTAAGTACATACAACGTTGTGAAACCATCACCACCATCTAGTTAAAACATTGTCTTCATTTCAAATTGAAATTGTGTCCATCAAGCAGTTTTTCCCTTTTCCCTTCTCCTCTCTGTCTCTGCCAACCAGGAAGCTGTTCTCTCTATGGATGAGCCTATCTAGATATGTCACACAAATGGAATTATAAAACAAATGTCTTTTGTGCCAGTTCTCAAGGTTCATCCACATTGCAGCATGTATCTGTCTTGTTTCCTGCAATTCTACAGTGAGTTTTGAAATGGAAATTTGTGAAAGACCTCCAACTTTCTTCTTTTTAAAGTTGAATTTAGCTATTGGGATGCCTTTCAATTCCACTTAAATTTTAGAATTAGCTTTTCTGCAAAAAAATGGCCATTGGGATTTTGATAGGAATTGCATTGATTCTGCAGATCACTTGGGTCATCTTATGGACCGAATGTGCCCTCTCCCCAGTCCTATGTTGAAATTCTAACCCCTACTGCCATGGTATGGGGTTGGGGGGGGTGCTTCAAGAGGTAATCAGGTCATGAGGGTAGAGTCCTCATGAATGGGACTAGTGACCTTATAAGGAGACATGCACTTACTTTCCCTGTTCTTCACCATATGAGAATATACAATGATTGCTCTGCACACCAGAAAGTGGGCCTTCATGACACTGCATCTATTAGCACCTTTGTCTTGAACTTCCAAGCATTCAGAAGTGTGAAAAATGTTGCTTGAACCACCAAGGATTCAGTAGCCCAAACTGACTAAGACAGTGAGTACTGCCATTTTAACAATATTGACCTTTTCAATTCCTGAACATGGGGTAGCTTTCTATTTATATTACATTGATTTTCACTTTAATCCAATCTGAATTCCTGGAACAAATCCTACTTGGTCATTGTGTTAGTCAGATTTTCATTGCTCTGACAAAATAGAACTTGGGGGAAGAGAGTCACTTTGGCTCAGTTTCAGAGGTTTTAGTCCATGGTCAGCTTGCTACATTGTTCTGGGCCTGTGGTGAGGTAGGGTATCATGGCAGAAAGGTATGACACAGCAAAGCTGCTCACCTCATGGCAGCTAGGAAACGCAGAAGGAGGAAGAGGCCCTGGACAAGATAAAGCCCTCAAGGACACACTGCCAAGGACCCACTCCCTGCAACTAGGTCCCACCACTGTCCAATAACCCATTCAGCTATGGATTTATGGATTAACCCATATAGAAGGTCAGAATTCTCCCGATCCAATTACTTCCCCAAAGAGCCACATCTGCACTGGGGACAGTCTTCAACCCATGAGCCTTTGGGGGGCAATTCAGATGCAAGCCCTGATAGCCATGGTATCTATTCCTTTACCTTACAGAGTTCTGCAGCCACAGTCATCATTGATATTGGTCTATAGTTTTCTTCTAAAGTTTTTGTTTGGTTTTGGTATAAGGCTAATACTCTCCTAAAAGAATGAGTTAGGAAATGATCTTCTACTTTTTTGGCAACGTTTGGAAAACATTTGAGTTTGCTGGTGAAGCCAGTAGGTCCCAGAATCTTATTCTGAAAGTTTTTTTAAAAAATATTATTTATTTTTAAAATTATTATTTAAACTATTGACTGTTACAATCTCTTTTTTGTTATGTCATATTATAATTTTGTTTCTTCTTAGATTTTGGTAGTTTTTCTAGGAATTTGACAACTTCATTGGTATATCTAATTAATAACTGTTTACAGTATTCTTTTATGATTTTTATGTCTATAAAATGGTTAGTATTGTCCCAATTTCATTTCTAATTTCATCAATTAGAGTCTTTTCTTCTTTTCCCTTGGTTTGTCTAATTGAGTCTGCCAATTTTATTGATTTTTTTTCAAAGAATGAATGTTTTGTTTCCATACATCTTATTATTTTTGTATTGTCACTCTGATTTTTTCTTTCCTCCTAGCTTTGGATTCAATCTTCTTTTTTCTAATTCCTTAAAGTTGAGTTATTGGCCTGAGATCCTTTTTAAACACAGGAATTTACAGCCATAAATTTCCTGCTGAGTCCTTCTGACTTTGCTACATCTCCTTCTAAGTTCTATTACATTTTCACTTTCATTCATCTTAAGTATTTAAAATTCATCTTTAAAAGTATTTTCTTTGTGATTATTTGACCCCACTGGTGGTTTAAGCGTGTGCTGTATAATTGCTACTTATATTTGGTAGTGATCATCAGAGATCTCCTTCAATGCCGACACTCAGGCTGATTTTTTCCTTGACTGTTCCTTCACTGCTATACACTCTTGATCAATCTCCAGAGTTCCTACAGTCACATTATGCTTTCTACAATTCCTTAGTTAATTGGCTAATTTTATAGAGGAACAGGTGGTCCATTGAAGCTCCCTATACACCATTTTTCTCTGACATCTCTCAGTATTCTATTTTTAATCTAAGAAAGGAGGTGAAAAGTCTACCTATATTGTCTACATAAAAGGGGAGAAAAAGTAAGTCATACACAAGGATAGATTATGGATCTATATATTATAAATAATTATAAAAAATAAAATATTAAATAAGCAATACATAGGAGCTGTGGTTATAGTTCAGTGGTAGAATGCTTGCCTAGCACGTGAGGAGGTGCTGAGTTTGATCCTCAGTACCACATAAACAAATAAAATAAATGTAATGCGTCTACTTACAACTATTAAAAAAAAAGCAATACCCAAAGCAACTGTTCCCAGAGACAAAGTTGCCCAAATCTAACTTTATGCTGAGAAGTTGAGATTTGGGTTCAGATATCCTAGAATGCTACAATCTTATTATTATGCTAAGAGAAGCAGAACATAAAATATCTAGCAAATGAAACATTAGCTCCCTCCTACTAACACCTTTCTCAAGGAGGCAAAATAGTTTTGCCATCTGTACTCCAGGTTCTGTCTAATAGTGAATAAACCAAGGCTACTTTTTGGAGTAATGATGAGGGAGAAATGTGCCTGTTAGAACAAGGCTATATATATGTTAGTTCACATTTTCCTTTCAAAATTAAGTTTCAATAAAAAAACTTACTTTTGCAAACCATACACACTATGGGTGCTCTACCACTGAGGTACATCCCAAGCTCCTTTAATTTTTGAGACGGTGTCTTATAATCCTGCTGCCTTAGCTTCCTGAGCAGCTGGGATTATAGGTGTGCACCATTTTGCCCAGCTCCCTGCATGTACTTGAGTAAAAGTGTCCACCAGAACTGAATCCCTCAACTCCTACATTCTATTACCACCACCATTTATCCACTAATATCTGAGTCCCACATCTCATTTTCAACACTTACTGACCATTCTGCTCCTTTTAAACTGTATCTTGAATCCAACTCTCATTTTATATTACTGACCTACCGCCTCAGTCTGATTGTGTATTTAACTGTACTATCCAATGACAAACCTTGCCATTTCTGGCCTCCATTCTTAGCTTTTTCTAAATCCATTTTCCATTATGACTTCGCAAAGCTT
The DNA here is from genome assembly GCF_045843805.1 of Urocitellus parryii. NCBI lineage: Eukaryota > Metazoa > Chordata > Mammalia > Rodentia > Sciuridae > Urocitellus > Urocitellus parryii. Next base: position 3,152,864 of record NW_027554101.1, on the reverse strand, counting down.
TTACTAAAATAAATTGAGGACACTATTTTGCTTATATCCATTATTTGTTTCCCATCATCTACAGCAGTGATTTTTCAATATATTCCTAGAAGACTCAAGATCAACAGAATTGCCTCAGTTTCTAGGGATTAAGGCAGAGCCTCAATGTATGAGATTACCTTGTTGGCCCAGTTCTTCAACCTTCAATTGGCTGCTTAATTTCTTTAAATATTTGTGCAAGTCTCTTTGTAAAAAACATTTCCCAAACCCTTTGTGGTGTTGCTCCTAGATTTCTATTCAGACTTAATTTACTAAATGAAACATTTCTAATTCAGCACACTGGATTCAGAAATGCTTGTGAATATGAATGAATGTGAAAATATGTAGGTATATGTACATGGAAGAACCCTAATTCATCCATCTATAGAAAATATACATGAAATTGCTATGAACCAATCTATATTCATTTAGAAAGTTTAGCATTAAATCTTTTTAATATATAGGTATATATTCACAAAATATAAAGTTATATATAAAATACATATATTTATATGTAAGATCATAGGTATCAAGGAATTGAGAATCCCTGAAGTTTCTTTTTTTGACCACACCTTTATTCTTTTTTGATAATATCCTGTTATCCACACAGAATAAGAAAACACAAAGAGGAGAAATTGTTGCAATTTTATTTTATATTTAAAAATTATTTGTCTCATATGCTTCAGTCATAAAGTGAATATAAATAAAGATACATATAGGTGCTTTAAACACTGACAAAATCTATAATATATATTTTCAAATCAAATTTCCAATTTTTACAATATAATGAAAAACTAAGTTCATAAAAAGATTACATACGAAAATATAACAGTATATTAGTTCATTCTCTGAATATATGGCTCTGAAGGTAGGTTAAAATATTCACTTCACTTGAAAAAAATCCAGACACTACACTGCATGTAGATTTAAATTAAGTATAGTCTTCCTTCCGTTAACAGTTTATTCAGTGTGAATCACAGAAGATCCATGAAGGGTCATCACTTAAGAAACTCTCCTTAGAATCACAATCAAAATTGAAAGCCTGGTTGAGAAGCATGGAAATGCCGGCTCTTGATACAATGAGGAGACTTGAGTATTTCGAACTCTGGCACCACTCTGGCTCTTAACTAAACTCCTCAGTAACCTCAGGGCAAGTAGTACCTCCCTCTGATCAGAGAGAAGTCCTTACTGCTGAGGACACTGGGTCTCCGGAGTGGATTTGGAGGACACGTATACAATAGGGTGTGATTTCTTACAAGGTTCTTTTTCCAATTTGCTTGCAGGTTCTTTCCCTTCATTAACGTCTGTTTGAAGCATTGACTCAGCGGCTAACCTACAGGCATTAAAGCATCCACTCTGAATTCAAATGTAGTTAGGGAAAAAAATAGAGAAACAAACCCGTAATATATTGAGCCTCTAAGGAGGAATGGTGCTATTTTTTTTAATAAGAAAAAAAAATTAGTTGACTCCAGTACCATTAAAATACTAAATGACTCTTGAAAGGAATTATTCTTATCAATAGACTTAATTTTTAAATGTCTAGTAAATATGTTAAGGTTGATAAAAAAGGCCTGTTAAGGCCTAGATTAAAGAATTAAATCTGATGAGATATCTATCATGATAAGTACACATAACACAAAAATTGAAATGCTGGAGCAGTATTTTAAAGATAACATGACACACAAAAGGCCCATGCACAAGATGAAAACACCATGGGATCCTGGCTGCACAGATGTCTGTCTCAGACAATGAAAACACACTCAAACTGAGTTTCAACTAGGAGAATAGTTAAAGAAAAATATAAACAGTGGGGAGATAATAAAATAGGCCTGGGAACACTTTAAAGAAGAGCATCAATTAAATTTATAAAGCATGCAACAGTGAAGTTTCCAATAAAAGCCACTTTTGTTATAAAATCATCTTCAGATTGTGTATCTAAGTTAAGCATGCAAGACACAAGGTTGGAAATGTCTGCAGTGAGCAGAAGGACTCACACACACACAAAAAAAAATCAAGTGTTTTGTGGTATTTTATTTGTTTTTGTTTAACTAGCAAGGCAAATAGTTTCCAATATGCAATTTGAGTCAAACAATTTAATTAGATACATTGAAGCAATATTTTTTTCAAGCACAAAAGGGCAGAAGAAGAAATGAAGGCAACATAGCTGGCAAGATATGCACTGATTGGTTCTGGAAATCCACCTCTGGAAGACCATACAGGCCACACACCGTGAGCCACACAAACCCGCAGTGGTCATATGAGCAACACACACACATGCACGGCCTGCGGAACTCGCCTCACAGCAGTTAGCGCTATGGGTACTGTCAGGTAGCATCCATTTGTCATTTCCTCAAGAATATCAAGCTCTTATTTTCTGTGACTTACAACATTATACAAAAAACTCAAGGAAGGAAATAATTAATTAGTCTTCCTTACAATAACAACAGCAGCTAGAGTTTTATCATTGTTGAGTACATTTAGTAGCACTGAAAATTTAAAGAAAAATCAGATAAAACATACAAGGAAGTTCTTTTACATATGATGGACTGTTTTACTTTTTCGATCAAATGCACACAGAAAATGCCTGACTCTGTTCCCTTCTTTCTAAGAACAAAGTAGCCAGAGTAGCACCTTAAAAATCTCATTTCATTGGAGACAACCCAAGCTGGCTACTTTCACAGAAATAAGTTTGAATTTTACATGTCTAAAAGTATTTATTTTTAATATACCTGCCATTGCATTACACAACCTTCATCTTGATTTCCCCTCCATTTCCCTCACTCACTTCTGTTTATCCTACCCAGATCCTGCTGTGCATGCCCAGAACTCCAGCTGCAGCCAGTTACATCCTCTTCCCTCTGTTCACTTGCTCTTACCTTCTCACTTCTATTCCTTTTAAAGGACAAGGCCCTTCAACTGGTCCTTCAGATACACATATCTGACACTTTCTCTTTTAAGTCACAAATTCAATTATGCAGAAATTGATGTTTTAGAAAAAATGGAAACAAATTACCTTTGATATTTAAAAATGTCAAAATAATTAAAAGTAATGTCTGAAGGACTGGTATAAACATCATCAAAAGCCATAGAAAACTTCACCTACATTTTCTTAACTAAACTGTCTTCAGACTACTGGAAAACCTTTGAGAAGGTAAGTTGATTGTTCCTTCATGGCTACTCCTTTACCAGGAGAAAAGTAATAGCACATTTATTCAAACCAACAAGAGAGATGTGTGGCTTTCTAATGACTCCCTTCTTCAGGAGTCCTTTCCCCTTGCAATCATTTTTGTCTTTCTCAAAGTTTTAGAGAAGTTGAAGGCGGGCAGATGAAACTGGGGCATTAGACTGCATGCAATATTGAGAAGACAGATAAAGAGACAAAGAGCATAGCTCATGCAGCGATAAGGGAGAGAAAGGGAGGGCTGCTGGCTGCCTTGAAAAGAGGACACTGACCTGAGAGAGCCAGGCGTGTTCTCACTTCTTTCATTTAAGGCTTGAGCAAGCTTCACACATTTCTTCTCCTTCTTTGGCTGCACATCCACGGGCAGATTTTTGTGAGGAGAGAGAGGGGCAGTGGGAGTGTTTGCAGACCCTGACTTTTCTAACTGCAAGTCACCTTCTGAAGGGTTAGGACAGGACTGTGTCTCCTTGTGAGGTGGGAATCTAGAAGTTCCTTCCCCGGCAGCACCACTGGCACATTCGTCTTCAGCAGGGGTCACATCCAGAGGTAGCACCTCCCGCCTCTTTTTGAGTATAGGAACTTCGATTTTCTCTGAGAATGAAAACCATTAGAAAAATCCAGTCAATGAACAAAAGACAGACCAAGGGAGAGCAGTTATACATAAAGTCTTTTCCTTTTTTCTATTCTTTCAAAATCCACTCATCACCTCACTGAAATCTATTTCTTTTTCTGTCTTTTTCATAGACTGCATTAATTAAAGCTTTTATAGGTTATTTTGACCATAAATTTTTCCTTGGGAACTCAATACAGGAATTCTAGGAATGAATAAAATGTTCTCTTGTGGTATTTTGATAAAGAATTCTAAGGGGAGATGGTTCCTAAGGGAGACCTTGGTGCCATGGAGATAAAGATGCAGTGGCAAACAGGGAGTTTAGGACCAAGTCTGGCACTTAGCAGCTGGATGACCTTAGGAAAGTATTTAATCATCCTACATTTTAAGGTTTCTAAATCTGCAAAATGTGGATTAAAAATACTTACTTTGCTTTGTCTGTTACAAGGATTAAATGAAAAGAACAAGTCAAACTCTAAATATTGGATATCCCTTGCTGCTCCTTTGAAACCCAGATCATCTGGATTTACTAACCCATCCTCCTGTCCCTTTGCTGTGTTCAGTTCAGCACACTACCCCTGAAATTCCTAATGGGTAATTTTTACTCACAGGAGCTTACTAGGATCAGGGAAGAGAAAAAGGACAAAAGAAAGAGAAGTCTTTTAAAACAATATAAAAAACTTTTCATTGTTGACATTTTCCACACTATTGACCACAATGAACAGAGTTCAGCCTGTCAACAGGGTGGGGGCAGAAACCCGTTGAGAATCCTTAACCTAATACATGTTGACAATACCTTTTGGGGAGGGGAGGGAGTTAGGACCATCACATTCATGGACTTCTTTACATTTGGCCTTTTATTTTAAAATTTATACATAGTAAAGTTCATTTTTTGTAGTATACAAGAGGCAGAGGTTGTATTGGGCTATTTTTTCTCAGTGATGTGACTTGCTCTAATAACTGTCCAAACATTTTTCCTTAAAGGCTAGAGTAAGAGAAGAGGTCGGGTAGAAATCTCCAGTGATAAATCCCCTTCAGAACGACCAAGCTAAATAACTATATGCCACAAAAATACATTCACAAGAACTCAGAAAACCAGAACAGGTAAGTTAGACTGTGAAGCCCACAAGGGGAAAGGTTCCCTGTTACTGTAACTCCTTGTCCCCAAGCTTTCATGGTACCACTTGCAGAAAGCCCCCAGAACTCAGTGTGTACACTGAAAAAAGTAAGCAAGAAACAGATATTTGACTTCCTCACCACCAGAGTCCCTCTGTGGGAGTCTCACTGCATGGGCTCACAGCAAGCACTGATAATACTCCGTGGGATGCTCCTGAGACCAGCTAGAAGGAAGGAGAAGTAGGGCTCGAACTAGCACACAGAACTTGGCACTGGCCCTCCATCCCTGCCAGAGGAGACATGCTAGCAGACAGAATGTTTAGAAATGTTTACTGCTGGAGGCGGGGTTCATAGATCCTCTGGACTCAAGAGCCTGACTGGCTCTCCCACATGCCTTGAGTGTACTCCATGAATCTCCCATGGGTCCATCCAGGTTGGAAACTGCACCAGCAGCAGAGTTGTCAAAAAACCTGCATCTAACCTGAGCTCAGGGTGCCCTCTAATGCTGAAATGGAATACCATAGGCAGTCTGCTAAAAATGTCTAAACAAGCCTACTGGAGTAGAATAGTCACAAACAAGTCCAGACTGCAAAAAAAAAAAAAAAAAAAAAAGGAAGAGATACCTAATTCATCAATGCAGAGACAAAGATATATGTTACAAGGACTAAGAAGAGCCAAGGAAAGATGTCCTTATCAAATGAACAAAACATATTGCCAAAGATAAACCCAAGACATTCATATGCATGATTTGGCAGACAAAGAATTTAAAATATCTGGTTTAAAAAAAAAACTCAAGAAACTTCAAGAAAACAGAGGACCAATTAAGAAAATTTTATAAGGAGACATTTAACAGATTGAAATAATTTTTAAAAATCAAATTCTGGAGCTGATAAATAAATGAAATAAAAAAGCCACTGGTGGGCATTAATAGCAGAACTGATCAAGAAGAGGAAAGAATTAGTGAGCTTGATAACAGGCTATTTGAAAACAGAGGAGAAAAAAGAATGAGAAGGAATGAAGAAAACTCATGAGATCTCTGGGACACCATTAAAACAGCAAATCTATGTCATTGGTGTCCAAGAGGATCTAGAGAATGACAAAAGGTTAGAATTAAGTTTATTCAAAAATACAACAGAAAACTTTCCAAATCTAAGATACAAACACCCAATTACAGGATAATCAAAGGTTGCCAATCAGATTCAACCCAAATAACTCTCAAAGGTCAAAGACAAAGAGGACTTGAAAGCAGCAAGAGGAAAGAAAGAAGCAAGTGACACAGAAGGGAATTCCAATATGACTGGTGGACTTCTCAGCAAAAACCCAAAGGGCATAAGGGAATGAGATGATATCCAAACTGCTGAAGGAAAAACATCTGCCAACCAAGAATAATGTACCCACCAAAGCTTCTTCAGAAGTAAAGGGAAGACAGACCTTCCCAGACAAAACCTGAATGCACTCATGGCAACAGACCTATCTTATAAGAAAGGCTGAAGGGAGTTCTTCAAATGCAAAGAGAAAAAAAAAAAGATGAGAATGTCTAATATGAAAACATCTGAAGGTATAAAAACCCACAGGTAAAAGTGAGCATTCAGATAAATCCAAAATAACACGGGAACTAGGGGATGTAAACCATTTATATCCTTAGTAAGAAGCCTAAAGGACAATACTAATACAAATACAGTAATCTGCTAAGGGATATGTAATATAAAAAGATGTAAATTTTAACATCAAAAACTCAAAATATGGGAGAGAAATGGAGTTGAAGAGTAGAAGGCTTTTTTTTCTTTTTTGCTTTTGAAATTAAGTTGTTGCAGCTCAAAATAACCTGTTGTAATTATAAGATGTTCTGTGAAAGCCTCATGGTAATCACAGAGCAAAAACCTTAAATAGATACACTGAAAATAAAAACCATGGGATCAAAACATGCTGATAGGAAAAAAATCACTTAACAAAGGAAGACAGGAAGATCAGAACAAAGATGTACAAAACAACCAGAAAACAAGTAATTACATGAGAGTACCCAAATCTGACTCTGCTGCCTACAAGACACTCACTCGTAAGGAATATAGACAGAGAGTGAACAAATGGAAAAAGATATTCCATTCAAATGGAAACCAAAAGAGAGTAGGAGTGGTTATACTTAAATAAAATATGCTTCAAGTCAAAAACTGAGGAGACAAGGCCATTACAGAACAAACAAACAAAAAGAGTATACAACAATTGTAAATATATGTCTAAATACATAAAGCAAGCATTATTAAACGTAGAGCGATAGGCAGCAATTTTTTTGCAGTGATAAGGTACTTTAACAGCCCACTTCTAGCAATGGAAGAGCATCTAGCCAGAAAACCAGCAGAGAAACATAAGATTTAAACTGTACTCTAGACCAAATAGAGCTAACAGAAGTTACAGACCTTTCCATGCACCAGCTGCAGCACATTCCTCTCAACTGCACATGAAATGTTCTCAAGGGTATCATGTCAGGCCACAAAAGAGAACATCAGAAACTGTACAAAGATGTAAAAATTAAACATACTTAGAAGCAACCAATAAGTCAATGAGGAAATTAAAAGATAAATTTAAATATTTCTTTTCACAAGTAAAAATGAAAATATACCAAATATGCCAAAACTTTATGCTTTCAGCAAAAGCAGTTCTAAGAAGGAAATTTATAGCAATAAACTCCTACTTCAAAAACAGAAGGAAGAGAACAGCTTAGTGGTGGAGTGCTTGCCTACCACGTGAGATGCGCTGGGTTCAATCCTCAGCCCTGCATATAAACAAAATAAAGGTTCAAAAACAATTTAATTTTTTTTTAAAAGAAGGAAGATCTCAATGTCTCATCTCAATAAACTAGAAAAAAATAAGAAAAAAAATAAGACCAAAATTAGTAGAAGGAAGAAATGGTAAGGATCAGAGCACAAATAACCAAAATAGAGGAAAAAATAAAAAAATAAATAAAGAAAGAAAGAAAATAAAAGATAAATGAAGAATTGGTTTTTGAAAAGATAAACAAAATGAATAAGTCTTTAGCCAGACAAAAACAACAACAACAACAAAAAAAAAAACTCAAATAAATTTTAAAAAATCAGAGGTGAAAAAGGAAACATAAACTGACCCCACAGAAACAAAGAATTTTAAGAACTAGTAAATACAAACAAATTGGAAAACCTGAAAAAAAATTTCTGGAGAGCAGAAGGCAACAGCATATCAAAATAATTAAATACCACGATCAAATGGAATTAACCCTAGGATCTAAGAATGGCTTAAAACACAAATCAACAAGCTGATATATCACATTACAGACAAAAGGGCAAACACCATATGATCATTTCAATAGAAAAAAAATTGACAAAACTTAACATCCTTTTTAAATAAAAACTCTGAATAAATTAGGCATAGAAGGAACACATCTCAGTATATTAAAGGCCATAGATGATAAACCCACAGACATCATACTCAACAGGGTCAAAATTAAAGTGTTTCCTTTAGGATCTGGAACAAGACAAGGATGCCACCAGCATTCACTGTTATGACTCAACACAGAACTTGAAGTCCTAACCAGAGAAATTAGATAAAAGGAAGAAATAATAGGCAGCCGAATTGTAAAGGAAACCGTCCCTGTTTCAGATAATACAATCTTTTACAGAAAATTCTGAATACTCTACTTAAAAACTATTAGAACTAATAAATACAGTAAGGATATAAGATACTAAAGCCAATATATAAAAGTCAGTAGTGTTTCCATTCAACAATAGCAAATTATCTGAAAAAGAAATAAAGAAAGTAATCCCATTTATAAAAGCTATGTTTTTTTAAAAAAAGTGAAATAAAATACCTAGGAAAAAATTTAATCAAGGAGATGAATGAGCTCTACAGTGAAAACCATAAAACACTGGTGAAAACTGAAAAGACAGAAAAACATGGCAAGATATCTCATATTCATGAACTAGAATTAATATTGTTAAAATATTCATTCTACCCAAAGCAATCTACAAATTCAATGCAATCCTCATCAAAATTCCATAATTTTCTTTACAGAAAAAGAAAAAAATAATCCTAACCTGTCTTAAACAATAAAATTTCAAATAGTTAAAGAGCAGAAAGAACAAAACTGGAACAATGCTAGTACCTGACTTCAAAATATACTACAGTGCTAAACTGACCAAAATAGCATGGTACGGGCACAAAAACAGTGAAGAGAACAATGGAGCTCAGAACACATACTGGGGAAAGGACAGTCCTTTAATAAATGGTGGAGAAAACTGGATCTCCACATGTAGAACCATGAATATTCATTGTTTCTTCATTGAGAACATTCTCAACTTCTACAAAATCAACCTTTTTTAAATTTCACAGATGAATAGGATCGTGTAGTGTTTGTCTTTTTGTGCCAGACTTCTCTCTTATCATATACAAAAGTCAACTGAAATCTATAAAATTACTTAAAGAAAACATTGGGAAATGCTACATGACCTCGGTCTGGGCAAAGGTTTTTTTAGACAATCCCTCAAAAGCAGGAGAAACAAAAGCAAAAATAAGCAAACCAGATAATATCAAACTAAAAAATTTCTATAACAAAGAAAACAATCAACAAAGTGAAGAAAAACTACAGAATAGAAGAAATTGCTTGCAAATTATACAGCTGACAAAGCATTACTATGTAGTATCTATAAGGAACTAAAAGAACTCAATAGCAAAAACCCTTCATATAATCTGATTTTAAAAATGGGCAAAAAACCTGAACAGACATTTTTCTAAGAATACAGAGGTTTACGAAAAAATTCTCAACACCACTGTATCACTAAACATCAGGAAAAATGCAAATTAAAACCACAATGAGAAACTATTTCACCCAAGTTAGAATAAATATTATCCAAAAGAAAAAAAAAAGAAATTCTGGTGAGGATATGGAGAAAGGAGAACTCTCATATACTGTGAGTAGGTCTATAAATTAGTAGTCATTATGGAAAATAGTATGGAAGTTTCTCAAAAATTAAAAATAGAATTAACATGTGACCCAGAAATCCCAATACTAGGTGTGTGTGTGTGTGTGTGTGTGTGTGTGTGTGTGTTTCCAGATATCTGAACTCCCATAAATGGAGAAAGAAAATGTGATATGTATAAGTAATGGAATACTATGTATTCATAAAAAAGGTATGAAATCCTGTCATTTGTGACAACTTGAATGAACTAAGGATCTTGTGTTAAATGAAATAAGTCAGGCACAAAAAGGCAAACACTACACATTCCTATTCATCTGTGGAATCCAAACTAGGTTGATTTTGTAGAAGTTGAGTGTTCTCAATGAAGAATGAATATTTAAGGTGATCACATGCTAATTACCTTCATTTAATCATTACACAATGTATATATCAATAGAAACATAATAAATATCCAATTATTATATGTCAATAAAAAATATAGAATTCCCAATATTTAGTTGGAACATGGTCCCTGAGAATCAAGATTGAATTTTCTCAATCTTGCCTTGCTGTGACAGCAAGACCACATAAATCAACTCTGCTCAATGGGATGGTGGCAGACAAACACAAAAGGAGTCTGAATCCTGCAATGCCTCCTCAGACTTTCATCGGTGGAAGAATAATCACAAGCACTTAAACCTAAACTGTGTTTAGATCTTCTATAAATAATCTGAATTAGCATAACTTCCAACATTAGCTGCTTATTTAACTTTTCGGTATGACAGCATGCTATGATTTTAAGTGGATAAGCCTCAAGTGTCAGTATGATGAAGCCTAGACATCCTAAAAAGCCATATATCACATTCATGCATACCTAGTTCCCTTTGAATTTTTCAGCTGTAAATTTCCCTTATTAACTACAGATTGATAACCGAAAAATTGGTTTGTAATGAGATTTGCTAAAAGCTATAGTTTGAAAAAAATGTTGATACACTTTCTCAGAGCTACTTAAGACTTAAAAGACAAAAACATAGGAAACTTGCATACCTTCAGGTTCATACTTCAGCTTTAATTCATCTAGCTTAGCTCTGTTTCATATTTTCACTTTCTGCAAGCTGAAGGCATCTTTCATTTGCAAAAAGTTTTCGCTCGATATCCAGGGCCCGCTGGCTCTCAAACAATGCTTTCCTCTGCTGTATGGACAATTCACTTTTGCTGCTTTCATTTTCTTTGCTACAGTAACAGAAAAGAAGAACCAAGGAATGTTAATATATAATTTTGTGAATAACTTAGTGGGATGAATCTTTAATTTTATATTTGAACACTTGGTTAAAAATATATTTCTTTGGGATTTCTAGTAACAAAGAAACAACAAATAATTAAAGTTTAACAATAGCATCCTCCGCTGCCAAAATTCATACATTATTCCAAGGTGATTCATGCATAAATTCCCTTTAAGTTATGAGATACTTATTCTTGAAAAATTTGGATTATAAGAATATTTTCTATATGAAAGTCCTTTTTACTTACCAATCTAAAAAGCTAAACACAAATTATTTACTGAAAGTATTCTTCAGTAATTAGTATTTATTAAATCTTGCATAAAACTCATGTATTACACAAAGACATGTTGTTGACTTTCTTTACTATGGAAATTTCTTTTGGCAATTTGAACTTAAAAATTTGTTATTATATGAATACCATCTATTAAAATAAATAAAAAGTCTTTATCTTCCATCTGCCAACCCAGACACCTACTTTAAATTCTCAAGCTTTAGCTGAAGTAAATCTGTATAATAGGTGTTATCTTCCAGAGCACCAGAGTTGCCTGAAGGTTTTGAATCCATACTTTCATATAAATTCTAAAGAAAGAAAAATTCTTATTACTTACACAACAAATTAGGTTACTGTATGCTTATTAACAGTGGCAGCAGCCACATGTTAATCTCTCATCCTTTGACAAATACTCTTCAAAGATCAACCCACTTACCTGAGTGCAGTAGGTACAAGAACCACCAGTCCTTCCTCAGGTAAGAAAAGTGGCTCAAGGTACTACCGGCAAGTAAATCAAGAGCTAGATTGTGAATCCAGATCTAACTCACACTCATATCTCTGACTCCAACTATACCTGTCTTAGGATTTCACTCTCCTGGCTTTTAGAATGAGAGAAGCAAATGCTTTTTGGGTTGAATTCTGGTATGACAAAGCTATACAATGGAAAAATAGGAAAAAGAGAGGAGATTCTTGAGGTTATTTTTGGTATCCAGGCTTTAAATATTCTGAGTCATTCTTTGAATATTTTCTTTACTGGAAAAAAAAAGCAGATGTTTAAAAACTTGCAAAGAATTTCAGAGATTGCACATTTAAAAATCCTCCTAATTTAAGGTCACAATTTTCAAAGTATAGCACAAAGCCCCAGGGATAAACTACATATACCTGCCAAGTGACACACTGCAAATTTAGCTAAAATTATAATACTTTTAATAGTTTTTAGAAGAAACAGAGATAAAGTCATATAAACAAATTTTTCTTCAAAAATGTCAAAATAAAGAAAGAGAAACTGTTCCAGATTAAGGAAGACTGAAGAGACTTCATGGTAAAACATGCAACCTTGGATTAGGCCCTAGAATTGAAAACACTAGATTTTTTTTCTTTTAAAATTTGCTTAGGGTATGTTTTCATCAGCTTTTTTTTTTTTTTTTTTGTCTCTGTGACCAAAAGTTCTAACAAGAACAATGTAAGGAGAAGTTTACTTGGGGTTCATGGTTTCAGGTCTCAATCCACAGATGGCCAACTCTATTGCTCTGGGCCCAAGGTGAGGTAGAATATCATAGTGAAAGGGTATGGGGGAGGAAAGTAGCTTAGAAAATGGTAATCAGGAGGCAGAGAGAGAGAGCTCTCTGCTCACCAGGGACAAAATTCCAATCACCCCTCCAGTAACTTAACTCCTATAGTCACACTCTACATGCCTAAAGTTACTACTCAGTTAATCCATATAAGTGGATCAATCCACGGATCAGGTTAAAGCTCTCATAATCCAAACATTTCTCCTCTAAAAATTCTTGCACTAACACAAGAGCTTTTGAAGGACATCTCATATCTAAACCATAACAGGGTATCAATGATAACTGGCAAAATGTAAAAAGTAGCTTGGTTAATAGCATGGTTCAATGCATATCAATGTTAATTTGTAATTTTGACCATTTGCTTATATCTCCAATAACATCATGGTGCTTAGGGGTAAAAGGACATCTGGTTTGGAACTCACTCTCAAAGTTTAAGAAAAAAACATATAAAAACAGAAAAAGTTATAAATCAAGTGTACAAATAAGAAATAGGGAGCTCTGAGTCAAAGGCATGTAGGAGTACTTTCACTTTCCTGGAAGGTTGCACTAATTGCAAAATAAAATAAATTTATTAGAATTTATTAAAGACATCCATAAATTCCAGTGGATATACAATGTTGAATTGACAAAGCTCTAAAAATAATGGAACAGATAGCACTAAAAAATAATTACTGATGACATTCAGGCAAGAATTCTCACTGACATAACACTGAGCAGAAGACAGAAACAAGGGTATATATATTACATGATTCAATTTATATGAAGTTCAACAGAATGTTCACATAATGTTGACACAAAGTTAGGAGGTGGGAGCACTTCATTTCAATGGGGCTTTTCTGGAGTGCTAGGAATATTTTATGTAATCTGATAGTAATTATAAGAATATACATATACAGATATAAATATGTGTGTGTGTGTATGTATAAACATATATATGTTAAAACTCACTGAGTTGTACACTAAAGATATAGGTACTTACAAATAATAACCAGATAATAACAACAAAAATAGAATAGATTGGTTTGTCTTTGCTTTAGTAAAAGAAGCATGGTCAATAATACTGAAAAGCAGAGACAAGAAAAAAATCATTTAAAGATTGGGTCAATATGTACTGAAACTGAAAGTTAATTATACGATGAGAAAACTATTTAAACTGAAAATTTAAGATATTCAAATAAAAATCCAGCCACATCTTTTCAAGATATTATACGTACCTTAAATTTCTCCAGATTTCTAATTTTACCTAAAAGATGTTTTATTTCACCGTTCTTCTGCTCTAACATGGAAAACAACCGTTCCTGCTGCTCAAATTCAGTTTGAGATCCTTTCATCTGTAGCAATGTAGCAATCTGTAACTAGAATCCCCCCACCACAACAAAATTGAGATATTCTGATAAGCATATTTCTGGAACAATTTGTATTTTGTACTAATACTATTTAGAACTTGTTTTGAAAACTAATTAGTTATTTCTAGTCTAATAATTGGAAAATATACATCAATTAGTTTTGTTGTAGACATAACTTTGGAATACTTCTACTTTTTAATGATATCTGAAGTCTTTAATATAGTTTTACCTAGTTTGTGATACAAAATTGAACAGCATGACTGTGGTCCAGAGGGTGTCATTTAACTGGTAAGTAAGCCTGGACAAATGTGGCCTGCTATTCACCACCTATACTAACTCCTGTTAAAGCTATTTATCAAAATTCTCCATTAGCTTTACTTAAGTAGGGGAAACTGTTAAGCAGCTCAGTCATAAACATGATATTCACAATGATAAGAATGGGAAGTACCATATGAGTATTTTTCTACACTTTAACCCCCAGACAGTTCTGAGAGGCAAGTTCTATCACCTCTACTTTGTAAATGAGATATGCCTTTTAGATGCTCTCAGAATATATGTCCCAGGTAACACAACTAGCAAATGACAACTATGCTTCAATCCAGTCCATCTAATTCCAAGTTCAATCAGTGACCTTTCCCATTTCTCTGGTAAAACTGACATCTTGAAAAAAAAAATCTAAACTTTCTTCCAAACACCACCTTAGGAACATCAGGCAGAATAGACCATACATTGGAATTCTAAGGACTGCTATAATCTTGGAATCTTTCTAATTGCCATAAGGTTTTCTGTTACTTCTTATTTGTGTGCAGCAACAACCAAGAAAACCCTTAAAATTAAAGGGGTTAATAACATGCTTTGAGGAGCTGCAAGAAAAGGAAACCCTAAATAGTTCAAATTTCCATCTAAAATAAGCCTTCATGAGAAGTGAGAAATGGCAAATCTAGTCTCATTTGATGCGGGAACCCAGAAAGACTCAGAATAAGTGAGAAACAAACACTTTTAAATTCCTTTTCCCTATTCTATAAAGATTTACACCTCCCTGGCAAGGTTAGTGAATGATCATTAAAATAAACAATTAGTAGTTGTTAAACACACTAATGTTTTCCCAAGATTAACTTTTTGAAAACATAAAAGTATCTTATGATCTACCTGGAATTTCTAATTTTTAAAAAAATCATGCAGTTCTAGAAAAAAATATAAAAGAATACCCCTTGAAGGAAAAGATGGATTTTGTGATATATTTATCTATATAATGCTAATATGAAGTAGATTTAACAAACATTTAAGAGCGGTAATTCCACACCTTCGTTCTTTGCATCTGTTCTCTATTAAATGCATTTTGCTTCTTTAGTGACTGATACTTGACTTTCATACTGATAAGCTGGTGTTCCATTGCCGCCCTTCGATCTTCTACCTGGAAAACACTGATATGTTTAATTGTTCTTATACTAAATGAAACAATAGTTTACCCAATTCAATTATTAGAATACTTGTAAGTACCTCTGCAAACAAAGAGTTGCCCTTACTATTGGGATCCAAGGCTTGCTGGAGGGCCTGGCCCAATTGCACCTGCAGATCTTGATTTGCTACACGAGCTTTCTAAATTCAAAAGAAAACAATTTAGCTAATAGAGATTAAATTAGCATGAAAACAATTTAAAAACTGGAAACAATACTACTGTAATCATAATACCTCTAAGGCATTATAGTATGAAACTGCTTCTTTCTCCCACTCTTCTTTTTCTTCTTTAAGTCGGTCTACCTGGTGCATTAAGTTAGTACTAAGACATGCTAGTTGTTCCTGTCTGTACTGTAGTTCATTCACTTCTTCCTTGAGAGCATTCTATTCAACAGAAATCGAAAGAAAAAATTCTCTTGAAAATGCTTTCATTTAGCAGCTCCTCTGCTAACTTATCTGTAGTGGTTCACATTCAAATTAAAACTACAAAAACCTGTCAAAGTTGTCAGATACCTATTAAAATTTTAAAAATTACTTAATTTTTCAGCAGGGAACCAAACAAAAGTCTCTAGAGACTGCTCTTTCTGACTGTGAATTCAGGGCTTTAATTTTTAATGACTCATAGTCTGAAATGAAAAATCTATGTTCACACAAATTTCAACTTCCACTGTACTAACATTTTATATTATGACACAAACTAGGATCAGAAAATGTCTATGTCCTTTCAGAGCTTTCATTAATCTAAAGGTACTGTGTCTGCCTTATTTAATCAGGTCACCTAATACTATTTTTTTAAATAAAGTAATTCTCCTAAACTACATAAAACATTTTTTGGATAGTTAGATCAAAGTAGGTCAAAAAACATTTCTTCCTCCACACTAGCTCATTAGAATTATTATAAAAACACATAAAATGTATGCAAAAGAAAAATTTAAAAATCTAAGAAAACACATGCCATAAAATTTACCTTCACACTTTCCATTTCAGTCAGCTCAACCTGAAGAGCCAGCATCTCTGAAGACATGCTTTCGTGGACTCGCTCAGACATCATCCGTATTTCCTCCGATTTATGAGACAGGAGTTCCTTCTGGTGGTCTACTTTGTGCTTTAGCTGCTTTTCACTAATCCTAGCTTCATCTAACTCTCCTTTCAGTTTTTCTATCTAAAGTATAAAAAAAAATCACAATTTTATAAATCAAAAGGTATTTTCTTTCTGTAAAATATCACTGAATGATCCAAACTTGTACAAGAGACTAGTAGAGCTTCCAAGGACACTCCAATAGTGACCTACCTTGTTTTATAAACAGTCCATTCTAGCCATCCAAGTAGTTTGGATGAATTAAAGCTACCAGAAGCACTGTGTAGCTATGTAAATGATGCTGTGACCAGCCATGCAGAAGCAGAAGCCTGATTGGAAAGCTACAACAACAGTCTAGGGGAGAGGGGATGGTGGGGACTAGAGCCACAGTAGCCTACATCAAGGTTCTGTTGGCCAAATCCCCACAACAGGCTGATGAATTCAACATGAGAAGTAAGAGAAGATACTGGGAAAAAAGCCAAACTTTTGGCTAAAGTGATTTAAGAACATCAGTAAGACCGAAAATTTTGTATTGATATACTCTTTGCTCTACCACCTAAACCATCTTTACAGTTGGTCCTTACTTCAGGCCCTGAAAAAAATATGCCCTATACTGCTACATTTGTTTATGTAATGAAAGCTACATGAAAAAAAAAAAAAAACCCGCTAGGAGAAATGAAAATGCATCATTACCAGTCATTACTGTCTAAAACCAGATTAGTTCCAGACAAGCTAGACTATTTGTCAGTAATGTCCATTCTAGCCATCCAAGTAGTTTGGATGAAGTAAAGGGACTTTTGGTAACAAAAGACCAGAAACAAGGTCTTAGGCATTCAACCTTCCATCTATTCCACACATACTTACTAAGAACCCAGCAAATATGCCAGGTAACAGAGAAACTCAGATAAATATAAAAAATGATGCCTGACTTCAAGGAGGATCAATGTCTAAAGGAACAATAAACACACAATTCAGTAATTACATTAAGTCACAGTAACTGCTAAGTGCTAGCTCAGAATACACTTCCTGAAGGAAGTAATGTCTATATTGGTTTTTAAAGTATTAGGACACATGCTTACATACTACGTTCTGATGCAGAGAACATCATGAAGTGAATAACTGTTTAACTAGTCAGATCATTCAGGTGTCTGAGCTCCACACACGATCAGATATCATTTGCATTTTATATGCAGGGGATGTTCCAAGACCCTGGGTGGATAGCTGAAACCACAAGTTGAACCAAACTCCATATATACATATGTACACACTTATCTTGATGAGTTTTAATTTTAAATTAGGCAAGTTAGAGATTGGTAACATAACTAATAACTATTATAATAATATGCTGTAATAAAAGTATGTGAATATGATCTCTCTCAAAATATCTCATTGTACTATGCCTAGGTGAGGAGAGGAAGTGAGGTGGAGCAGGTGGGATAAAGTAGGATGGCACCGGATTTCCTCACACTATTCAGAATGGCATGCAATTTAAAATTTATTATTTAGTTATGGCACTTTCTATGTAATATTTTTAGACTACAGTTGTCCAGAGGTAATTCACACTAAGAAAAGTGAAACTAGAAATAAGGAGGGGGCCTAGTGTATGGTAAAGTCCATGATAGAGAAATGGTAATTGCTTCACTACCCTGTAGAAGGCATTGACAGAGAAGTATTAGTTCAAACTCCTTCATGAAGCTTTAAAGTATAAGATAAAATGAAACTAGAAAAAAGACCTAAAACAAGTAACATTATTTCTCCAAAAGTACTATATTTATAATTTTTAATTTTAGTTTATACCACTGAGGATTTACTAAATTAAACTGATTTATTCATTTTTTCAATAAATATTTGTGTGCAAAGCACTAGAGAATATAGCAGTGAACAAGACAAAATTCTTAAGGACCTTGCAATCCTGGAGATAATAAGTACTGCAAAGAATTAAGAGTGAGTGATGCTACCAGGTGCAGTGGTGCACACCTGTAATCCTGGCAGCTCAGGAGGGGGGCAGGAGGATCACAAGTTCAAAGCCAGCCTCAGCAAAGGCAAGGTGCCAAGCAACTCAGTGAGACCCTGTCTCTAAATAAAATACAAAACAGGGTTAGGGGTGTGGCTTAAGTGCCCCTGAGTGCAATCCCTGGTAACTATACCCCCTGAACTCCCCCCACAAAGAGTGAGTGATGCCGACTTTAGTTAGGGCTGGTCTCTATGAGTGACATTTAACTGAAATCTGAAGATTGAGGATTCAATCTATGAAGAGTGGGTGAGGAACAACTAAGCAGGAGGAAAGAGCTCATATAAACCCATAAGGCAAGACTAGGATAGCCTGAACAAGGAAAAGCAGTTTCCTATGTTTGCAAAAGTCCAGCAGAAGTCAAATCACATAGGGATGTATAAACCCTCAGACTGTCTTTTGTAAATACAATTGAAAGCCTTATGCAGATTGAGAAAGGAGATGACATGATCTCTTGTGCTTTCCCATGAGAAAGAATGATTCTATGTTGAGAAAGAATGATCTGAATGGCAATGATGGAGCAGGCAATCTGGTTAGAAGGCT
This sequence comes from Urocitellus parryii, assembly GCF_045843805.1. Classification (NCBI taxonomy): domain Eukaryota; kingdom Metazoa; phylum Chordata; class Mammalia; order Rodentia; family Sciuridae; genus Urocitellus; species Urocitellus parryii. The sequence goes on along the minus strand of NW_027554101.1, from coordinate 3,133,732 downwards.
GGGAGAAAGAAGACAGTGACCTAAGATAGATGTTTTATAAATCATGTCCCTAAGAATTTGTGGACTAAATGTGAGACTTCTAGATTTTTGGGTCAAGCAATTGAATGTCATTCAATTTACTAAATAAATAAACTAAAGACAGAGAATGTTTGATTAGTAGACAGGGAATTAAATATTCTGTTTGTTTATATCAAGTTTGAGATACTCTTAAGTGGGCAATTGAATAGATTAATTAAGAGTTCAAGGGAGGACTATTGCTCCTCCCTTGAACTCTTAATTAATTGTTAATTAAACAGTTTAGGTTGCTAAACTACTATGGGGGCATTTAGATGATATTCAAAGCTCCAAAATAAGTGAGGTCACCTATGTAGAGTGTGGACAAACAAAACTTAGTGATAAATATGGTAGGCAAATTGTGGTAGATAGAGTAAACATAATTGAAACTCAGAACACACTGCTTTGGAAAGAATATCAGGAATTCATTAACTTATTCACCTTTAATGAAAATGGCATAGATAGGAAATTAGATCTTCAGAAAATAAAATAATTACTGCTAGACAAAATAAACCTTCAATAGCTAAGCACAACCTCATAAACAGAGGAATCCACAGTCTTACCTCAGTCATGGTCATCATTTCATTACGACATTTATCTAATTGATTTTGCAATTCACTTTGGCTCTCCAATAGTTGTAAACCATACTGTGCAGCTTTTAGACGCTCTTTTTCAATCTCTTTGAGCTTGCTTCGAAGATCTGCAGTATCTGCCTCCATGTTCTTTTAGTGTTTTTAGACTAGTATAAATAGAAGAAATACAATTTTTTGAGCTTAAACAAACAAACAAAAAACCTACAATAAAACCAATAATAAAGGAACCATGTATCCCCAGTGCTACTATCATATAAAAACATAATATTAAGATTTTATTCCTGACTTGTAAGGAGTCAAATTTGCATTCTTGTTCTAAGAGCAAAAATTGTTCTGATAATTTTTTTACTTGAGTTGAGACCAAACCAAAAAGAACATAAAAAAAAGATACACTCAATTGTGCTCCTAAGAAACTCAACATTAGGAAACTATTCAATTGTTATATATTAAATGTCCATAATTACTAAGGTAGAATTAGTCTCATAATTGTGTTACTTTCAAAATAATCAAAGTAAAAAGAGAGCAATGACAGAAACCAAGAAACTTTATGGTATGCATGCATGACTGCTGCTTAAGAGTAAAAAAGACAGTTTTAAAACAGACTCACAAGATAAAGTAAAGAATATCCTGTCTTATTTTTTATAGTAGTACTACTTTGCTGAATGTATTTGTTTCATTGGAAACAGATTCACAGTATTTTTCTAATTACTCTTAACAGAGTATGTAAAATAGAAACTATGTTCAGAGCAATTTCCAGGCTAAGCCTTACAACTTTATACATAGGATAACTGTACTTTAACTTAACCTCATTTATTGTCCCTTCCTCTTTGGCCCTAGTCCCTTTAAGCCAAACTGAAACTGGACTTTGCTTTCATAGAGCATCAGATGATTCCCTATGTCTTAAGTTTATAGAATCATGCATTTAACAAACATTTACTGAATGCCCCATTAGCTAGGCTTCATTCTGGGCACTTCAGATCATTATGGCATAAAACTGGCAAAGTTACTCATTCATTAAACTTACATTCTAAGAGGGGAAAATAATAAGTAACAGCTTAATAATTAAATACATTAGAAAATAGAATTGGAAGAAAAAAAAGCTCAAAAGAGATAGGTGGTGTAAATAGGAGGCAAAAGATGGGAAATAGGTATGCATCATTGTGTGGAAGAATGTTCCAGGCAGATGGGAAACCCTAATATGGAAAAAGAGTCCAAGATATGAACTAGAATTTAGGTCACAGATAATAAAGGAGCCAGCAGATCAGTCCATTATAAAGAGTTTGGCTTCTAGCATGTCTGAAGTAGACAATTTGGAAAAATTTAAAAGAATCATTTCACTGCTGTGTTGAATAGTTAGGATGGAACAAAACTGGAAGCAGAGAGACCATCTGAGATAATGCCTCATGCTAGGTGGTGGCATAGTAGGTGAGAAATGCCCAGATTCTGCCTATATTTTAAAGGTAAAGCCAACATGATTTTCTTATATATGGAATATAGCAAAATAAAAAAAAATGCCTTTAAAAAGTAAAAATACCTTCAAGGCTCTGCCCTGAGCAACTAGCAGAATGGAGTTGCCCTCATTTGAGATATTTATTTTTTATTTATTTATTTATTTTTTTTAATATTTATTTTTTAGTTCTCGGCAGACACAACATCTTTGTTGGTATGTGGTGCTGAGGATCGAACCCGGGCCGCACGTATGCCAGGCGAGCGCGCTACCGCTTGAGCCACATCCCCAGCCCTTGAGATATTTATGTAAAGTTTTTTTGGGGCCAGGGGGACCAGGATTTCAAGTTTTGCATGAAAGATGTCAAGCAGGCAGCTGAATGAATATATGTGTAGGAGAGGGGTGTAGGCTAGAGATATAAATTTGGAAGTTATCAGCACAAGTCCTTCAGATTGAGTATCAACTTTGGATGAACATAACAAAGAGAAGAGGATGAAGGACTGAACCCTACTAGAAGGTGAGGAAAAAGATGTAAAGTATATTCAGGAGTTAACAGTGAGGAAGGAGGAAATCAAGAGCATGTGCTGTCTTAGAAGCCAATAAACAAAGTGTATTAAGGAGGTAGGAGAGATCATACCAAACGCTGCTGCTAAGTCAAATTGGCCACTGGATTTTGAATTTATGGAGGTCACTGGTGACCCCAAGAGAATTTTGGTGGGAAGATGGGGTAAAAGCCCACTTGAAATGAGTATAATAGAGAATGGTAGGAGATGAAAAAGTGACAGAAAATACAGTTTTGCTTCAAAAAGCAAATAGAATAGTAGCTGTAATGGAAGTAGAAACAAATTTACTTACTATTTTAAAGATACAAAACAATACGTGTGTATACCCTAGGATAAATTCAGGACAGAAGATGACATAGGAGATACTGGAGAACTGCCAGAGTGATGTCCTTGACTAGAGGATGAGGTCTAATGTACTGAGAATGTAGCATGGATATCTTCTCTAAAATGAAAACAAAGCATACAATATAGATGCTGATTAACTAGGGAGATATAGTAGGGTGTATATTGAAGTAAACCTAGTTGGTTTTTTGTTCATTTATGTTTTGGTAGCAGGGTATTGGGGATTGAACCCAGGGCCTGTCTGGCCCATGCTAGGCAAGTGCTATACCACTGAGCTACATCCCCAACCCTAGTGTGACCTTTTAAATGCCTCACTTATCACTGAATTAGAAAACAAAGTTCTTAACTAAGAATCAGTAGGTAGGAGATATAGGGTTTTATAATAGGGTAAAATAGATACCATAAACTAACCAGTGCAGCCTACTTTAAAATGCAAGACCTTTTCAAAACGTATATAGTGTGAAGCTAGCCAGCTAACTGTTGCTTTATTAACAATAACTTATATTTGTTGGGGATTTACCACCTGCTAAAAGAAGTGCTTCAAATACATCATCTCATTTAATGCTCTTCATGAGCCCATGTTAAGCCATTATTATTATCTCCATCTATCAAAATAAAAATGAGGTTAACCTCAAGGCCTCCTATTAAGGAATACACAAGGAAGCCAAAAAATTAGTTCTCATTCATCTAAAAAATTTGCTGGAATTTTATTACATGTCAGACAATGCGCTTAGTGTTGAGGATAAAATAATGATCCAAACACTAGAAAATATTTTGTCTTCTTGAATTTTACAGTGCATTAGTAGAAAGGCATCAAATCAAATAACTAAACTATAATGTTACAAGTGTGATAAGTGCAAAAGGGAGATCTGTAACTAAGGTGGTATCTAAGCCTATAACAAGAGGGAACTGTTCCCTCATTACGTGACTTTTCAGCTGAGCTCTAATGAGTGAAAAAAGAATTAATCTATCAACCTGCAAAGAGTTAACCTATCCTTTAGCCATGGACGAACTAAAACTAATATGTGCCATACATTTTGCTTGGTACTCTATGTACATTTTCTTAGCAATGTTCTCAAAGATCTCATAGGGTAGAAGAACTTACATTTTAAACATGCAATCTTAATGTGGCACAGAAAGGTTAAGTAACTTGCTCAGGGTTATCAGTCACTCAGGAGCTAAATGAGATGGGAACCAGAGTCCATTTCCAAAGCCTGGTGCTCACATTTCTGTCTGGCCTCTCAAAACAGCATACAAGCCATGCGCAGTGGCTCACGCCTATAATCCCAGTGACTCAGGAGGCTGAGTCAGGAGGATCCCAAGTTCAAAGCCAGCCTTAGCAAAGGCGAGTCCCTAAGCAACTCAGTGAGATCCTATCTCTAAATAAAATACAAAACAGGGCTGAGGATGTGGCTCAGTGGTTGAGGGCCCCAGAGTTCTATCTCCGGTACACCGCTCCACCCCCCCCCCCAAAACAGCATACAAAAAACATTGGAACACAGTAAGCTCTAGAAGTCAAAGCTGCCTAGGCCCTTCCACCTCCATCCCTTACTGGTGGCACGAATTCGGACAAGTAACTTAACGCCTTGTTTCATCATCTTCAATACAAGGAGGGTAATGACCATCTTACAGGCTTATTGAGAACATTAAACATCATAATGGATGGAATACAAATAGGGCAGGGAGACACGCATGATTTGAAAGTTTCGAGCAACGTTTTAAAAAAGTAAACAAAGGACAAAATTCATCTTGACGTTTTACTTGACCCAACGCCTCCAAAATACCATTTCAACTCGTAATCATAATAATTGTCAGAGATACAGCTCTTGTGGGATACTACCTTTAAAATCCAGTGTATAATTTACATTTAATCCGGGTTGCCACAGTGGCTAGGGGGCCATCGTACTGGACAACGCACCTCCAGGGGCCATCACTCTGAGGCCCCCAGCAGCCGCCTGGCCTTCCATATTTATCCAGAGTTCCCCAGAGAAGCGAGAACGTCCAACCGAAGATTGGGGCCCGACTGGAAGCCAGCTTATAAGAATTTAGGGTTCCGGGATCGAAGGCGTTCCAGCCAAAGCCTCCGCCAAGACCCAGGCCCCAGGCTTCCTCAAGCCCTGCTCCCCGCCGCCTACCGCTCCTCTCCACTCTCAGTAGTCTTTACCTCTGTCGTCCTCACTCCTTCCCCCAGCTGCTGGCAAGAGCTGAGAGGTCCGGACGTCCAGATCCGTGATGCTAACCTCAACCTAGTAGTCCTCTAAGCGCCAGGGCTTTTTGAACACAGGTCCCGTGAGAACTCTCACTTCTCACGAAACGTTCCTCTAACAGCGCGAGAAAAGCCAACGCCGAGGAGCTTTCGGCACAAGCGCCCCGCCCCTCCCCGCCCCCCGCAACGACTGCGCAGGTGCGTGTGGCGAGCCCTGGGCTGGCGCAGGCGGACCTGGCCTCTTGGCGTGTCAGTTTTACCTCAGGTGGTTTTCCAGGCTTTGTCTAGGTGTCTGCTTGAAATTGCTATGTTTGTGGGGCTTGTGGTTTTATGACAGGGCCTTCTGGAGGGACAGTGTCGGTTGGCGCGGATGGGTGGGACTGACCTTAGCGGCTGTTGTCAGCGTTGTCCACCCACCAACGGACTGCGCGCATGCCCTCGGAGGATCTTCCCGCAGAATCTCTTGTGGTTCTAGGACCCGGAGTCTGGGTGGCGACGTGGGTCCATGGTTACCATGTGGCTTTGTGCCCCACCTTGTAGCGCCTTGGCGCCAAGTTGCACACGGCAAACAGCCCAATAAGGTGCACAGGATACCTGTCACCTTCAGAGGAAAGCCAAGCCCCAGGAAGAAAAAATGGCTGTCTTAAGTGACAGAATCTCAGTGTGAACTAATGCAGTCCGATTCCAGAATCCAGGCTCTTGAGAGCATGCGTGTTTAAATAATCTTATTTTGTTAACCTAGTGTCTATACGTTATTTAAAAATTTAAGCATTCATAAAGAATGGCGTCCAACATTTAGCGAACACTGTTGAGTCCTAGTAACCGTTATGGGGTCATCTTTTCTTGCCTATTTTTGGCTCCCCTCCCTTCCATCATCAGCTTTTTTTTCATTTCTGTTGGACGGTCCCTCTCCACAGAAAAAAATGTTGTAATAACTGCCACTGCAAAGTGATCATAGTAATAATAATAATAATAGATAAAATTTTGTAATAACTGCCATTGCAAAACAACAACAACAACAATTTCCTTTACTCCAATCAGGTACAACCCCATTTGTTTGCTTCTCTTTGTAACAAAACACCTGAAAAAAAATGTTTACAATTACTAACTTCATTTTCTTACATTTTATCCCTGCCTGCTCCAACTTCAGCTGGGGTTCAATTCCAGCCAATATAGTGAAATGACACCTCAAGATCACCAGTGATTTTTTTTTTTTGTGTGTGTGTGTGTGTACTGGGAATTGGACTACTTGCCTTGTATGTGCTAAGCATGTGCTCTACCACTGAGCTGCACCTCAAATCCACCAGTGATTTGTATCTTGCAACATCAAGTAGTCAATAATTAGTTCTTCCTTCTGCTGAAATTTGTCAAGAGTTGATTGCTTTCATTGAATTTTTGTTTTATGTTTTGGGGTGCCGCACTCTCCTTGATTTTTCCTCTTTTCACTTTCTTTTAGATACTTTTATTCTGACTGAGTTGACCAGATTACAAAAGACTAATCTCAGTTTTAAGATAAGCAAAAAAAATAACAGATGCATCTGGGACCTGAATGAACCAAATGCTCATTCATTTTTAATCAACCCTGTGTTCTTTGATAAATGAAATAAATACCATTTCCCCTGTCATTTAACAAAGATTCCTCAACTCAGAAGTCAGGAAGACACTATTCTAGCCTGGACCAGTAATGAAATGAAATAACTAATCCAAAGGTCTTTCTTAACTTTTTTTTTTACCTCCTCCTTTTACAGGAGAAAGTAAACTCAGTATCATCATTTAAATAAAGGATTGAGTGGCCACCATGAGGTAGACATAGCAGAAGGAATTCAGAGATATGATAACTACTTTCTGGGAGATGCTTACAACATAGTGGAGTATTGAGAAATATAAAAGTAACTATAGGGCTGTATATGAACGCCACTTGTGTGGTATAAGCCTTACAGTAAATATTATATGGACAGATATGTTTTGTTTGGTTACTTAAAACTTCACAGTGTAGGTGACATTTTAAGAAAAGTCTTGAGGGATGGCAGAGCTAAGGAGGAATGAATTCAGGAAGAGGGAACAGCATTATCATAGAAGCTACTCATATAAAAATTGTTAGATAAAATTTGTAGGAGGACATAAATTTGGAGTAGACTCCTGTACAGGGTTCAGTAAACCAAACCAATATGAAAGCACTCTTGCTAAATGTTTAATGAATAGCTGGCCTTCAGTCAATTTCTACGATTGAGCTTCAGTCTATCCTAAGTAGCTACCTGATTCAAATCAGTCAAGGTGCTGAGCTGTAACCCATTAAGCTATCAATATGCCCTATTTTTGTTTACTATCCATAAATAACTATCTGATCATGTTGCTTGAAGGAGGTCTTTGAGCTTGTGGTTGTGCAGGCTGCCCAATTTTAGAGTTGTTAAAGTCAGTTATGATTTTTAAATTAGTTGCAATTTGTCTAGGAATGGTCTAATGAGAGTGCTATCAGTACCACCACTAGACACTAGATGTCACAAGTGAAATGAATTCTAAAGAGTCTCTGCTTCTGTTAACATACTAAGGATTTATAGTTCAAGATGCAGATTCCTATACCCCAATAAGGTCCAGATACCATTCCTTAAATGCCAAAGGCCAGACAAATAAAAACATAACCTTTTATCTGTAATTTTCAGTTTATATAACGAGAGGCCATTTCCTCCACAGTAGTGATTACCCAGCATAGAAGGGGACTCTAGATACTGGGAAACAGCAACAAAAAAATCCGGCCTACTTCCCATCATAACTCCTAATATTATAGCTGTTCAAAATGTAGATAGACAGATGTAGCTCGCTTATTATCTTTCCTTCATTGTGACTGCTTTAGACCATTTAGTTAGCAGAAGTGGTGTAGAAGGAGGTGTTGTATTGCATTGACAAGCTGTGTTTATTTTGACACAAACTTATTTAATAGTTGCTTTAGGTACTACAGCTTCCTTCTCTCTGTGACCTTTCCTATGTATGTACACAGATAGAGACAGAGAGACATATCTGGTGTCTCTTCCTCTTCTTACAGGACATTAGTTGTATTTTAGGGTCCCACGCTTATGACCTTATTTAACCTTAAAGACCCTATCAACTCACATTGGAAATTAGGGCTTTGGCATATGAATTTGGGGGTACAAATCAGTCCATAACACAGGGTATTAATAAAAAATCCACTTTTCTGCAGTCCCAGTGACAAATCTCATTGGCTTGGATTCATTCACATACCCATCTTTTAAACAATCAGGGAATCAAGGTGATGGGTATCCCAGAGCTGAATGGTAGAATAAATTGTAAGGAACCAGTATGGCTGAAAATGAAAGGAAAGATGAATCACTCAAAGAACAAATGCAGTGCTTTTGGCAGGAGTGAGAGAAATTGATGCTGAGAAGTTAACCAACAAATGCTGACCATATTGGGATAGCACACACTTGCTTTGAGTGAGGACTTATTCTATCAAGAGCAAAATAGAGCTCGTTAAAGAGCTGAAGATGGTCCTACACACTGTAGCTCCCAAAGAGACTGGGTTTCATTACCGCTGTTACAATTAAACAGTCAAATTTGCCTGCCTGGAACAATTATTCATTTTGATATCTAATTATCACAGTGGGAATTGTGACAATTCAATTTCCTGGTCTCCTGCTTGTTGCCACTAGGTGACAGTCTTTGCAAATATTTTTTCTGAACAAAACATACTCCTGGCACAGAAATTAAATTCTGTTGGAAGAGGTGGTTTCAGTTAGATTAGCGAAATGCACATATTTTTTTTTAAATCCTGAGACTTGAAGTTCTTTTTTTTTAAAGTCAGAGTGAGAGAGAGAGTGAGAAAGAGAGAGAGAGAGAGAGAGAGAGAGAGAGAGAGAGAGAGAGAGAGAATGAGAATTTTTTAATATTTATTTTTTAGTTTTTGGCGGACACAACATCTTTGTATGTGGTGCTGAGCATCAAATCCAGGCCACATGCATGCCAGGTGAGCGTGCTACCACTACCGTTTGAGCCACATCCCCAGCCCTTGAAGTTCTTCAAAATCATAGTTACCCCTCATCTGGAATACTCTTTCTCTACTTAATTCACTTTTCTCATTCTTTCCTCTGAAGAGATCTATGACTAATGTTTAAGTCATATGCATATAACACACATTCAAGAGTCAGGATCTGTGTTCCTACTGCAGGCTCTGTTACTTCATAGCCATGGTTTTCTTTAACCAACTAGTTGGCCTTTCAGAGCCTCCATTTCCCTATGTACAAAATAGGATAATCAGTGTACCTGATTTAGTATGTGTGAAGCTTAAATGAGCTAACACTCTTAAAGTACTTAGCATAGTGTCAGCAAATATTAGTTGTTATTTTTGAGAGCATTGTCTTGACTCAAATGTCTTTTCTGTTGGGACCCTTTTCTGAATTCCTAGCCTAGGGCTTGTCTTCTACATAGAATTCATAGCACTCTGTGCTTATCTTTCAAAACACTTATGATAATTTGAGTAGTTTATGTCTGCCTCCTCCACTAAACTGGAAGCTCTTGGAGGATGCTCACCTCACTACAGTTTCTCCCAGCAAGTGCCACATTGTCCAGGACATCCCAGTGATTGAGTCTGATGAGTGAATAAAAAATACATATTCAAAGCACTAATATTAAATGCAATTTATAGATATAAATAATGAATCTGTAAACCTTTGTATCTCCTTGAGAGATTAAAGTAACTTGTAAAAGAATTATGATTATTTATCCTTAGTGGAAAATGCTGAACATTTGTTAAAAATCAGTTTTCATGAAAAAAATCTCCCTGGGAGTGTATACTAAATAAGTGTTCGGATTATTTGATATCCTCTGCAATTTCAATTGCTTTATCTACCTATGACATTATAGGTGTTCTTCATTTGAACCAATATTTCCTCACTGAGAATTCACCCCTTAATGTTATGATTCCAATTCAAACATTTTGTTCTTTTTTTTTTTCCAGTGCTAGGGAACAAGCTTGGGTTTTGCAGATGCTAGTCAAGTGCTAGATCCCTATCAAGCATTTAAAATGAAATAGTGAATTTAGAATGCAAAATAGCTGTTTTGGAGATGACTACAAAGCAAAGAAACCTTGGCAGAAGTAAATGTTCATTGTGTCTAATACAGAGCTTTATATATTAAGTTCTCTTCAAAGGAGAACTATGCTTGATGAATTTAAAGTTTTACAACTTGTACTTTTCTAATATTTCCTCAGGTCCTGGGCAGGTTTATTTATATCCTGGTAAAAACAATGTGGTACATGACCTATTCATTTTCACACATAGAAAATATTTGAGTGTATGATTTCACTAATCCTTAAAATCCCTTAGCTATGAAATGAGCAACTAAAAAGGCCCAAAAGCACAGTCTTGAGAAATGCTAGAGAAATGTTAGTTGTTTTCTAAAATATAATTTAATGTTTCCAAAGTATTCTCAAAATATGAGAAAAGGAGAAAGTGCTTTGTGGGCTTGAGATAGCCCATACAGTCAAATCTTTGTTTTGTTTGTTTCTTTTTTTTTCTTGTGGTGCTGGGGATTGACCCAGCACCTTGTGCATGCAAGGCAAGCACTCTATACCAACTGAGCTATATCCCCAGCACCTCAAATCTTTGTTTCTTCCTACCAGGGTGATGAGACTTCAGGTAGTTCTAAAATAGCTGTCTCCTTTCTTTGTACTAATGGTTGTACTTAACGGTCCACTACCTGGCAGACTGCCAGAACTGTGGCTTTTATCACAAATGCATCCCATCAACTTGCCCATAACATGCTACATGATGCTGGCAGCACTTGGCCACTTTGATAAATTGGTCAGTCTGGTGAAATACATTTCTGAAATGAAGTCCTGGAACTCATCAGGTGTCTTCTCTTACAGTCATATCTTCCTCTGGCTTTCAGATTACCCAAGCAGCTGGGCCAAAGCCCACATCCTCCCACAAAGCATGCTTCCTTGGAAATTCAGATCTTTGCAGTTTGGGCACTAAAGTAATGCTCTTTCATTGTGTGTTAGATCAGGGCTGAATAATCTCTTGGGGTTGAATAACTTTTTAAATGTTAGAGGACAAACAGTTCCAGGGGTCAGTGTGCATTTAGCAAAGGTCAGAGTTCCTTATAACTACATTTAAACCTAGATTATGTTTTGCTTTCTTGTGTGTTAATCTGGAGGTTGGTGTCACTATCTTCCCCTCAGGGGAAGCAATCTATACAGAAATGAAGTATGGCTTCTGAATTGAATTGGTGTCATCACCAGCATTTTTATTATCTAGTCATGGATTGCTTAACAATAGGGCCACGTTCTGAGAATTGCATCTTTACATGATTTTTGTGGTTGTGTGCATACCATAGAGTAAACTTGCATAAACTAGATGATATAGGTCTATCACTTGATGTGGACTCTTAATGTATTCAAGAGTTGTGGTAAAAATGAGATGGATGAGGCTGCTGTTGGTGAAACAGCATACTGTTATAGTAACTTTTTATAGATAGGAGTACACTCTAAAATAAGGAGAGAAAGCATGGTATTATGAATACATAAACCAGTCACATGGTCGTTTATTATCAAATATCATTTACTGTGTTTATTGGTTCTCAGCTTCACTGCTTATTGGTATCATGTGGCATCAGGCAGAATGTAAGTATCAGAAATATTTAGGTGTTCCCTGAGTGACTTTAATATTCAGCCATGGTGGAGAATCACTGGACCAGCTGATCATATAAAGAGGTAGGATCAAGTGAGTCCCTTAGCCTTTTTTTTCCTGGCTGTTAAGAGCTTTATGCATTGTTAAAATTCCTATTCAACAGCTTTGTGGAATGAATTTTCTTCTTCATTAGGCCTTATAGTTCAAACATTTTCACAAATTTCGGTGCAATAGTAGTGTTGCCTGATAAAATACAGGATATCCAGTTAAATTTGATTTCAGATAAATGAAACTTTTTTAAAAGTATGCCCAGGCAATGTTTGCAATGAATAATAAAAATTATTTACTGTTTATCTGAAATTCAAATTGAACTGGAACCTTGTATTTTTTTAATTTCTAATTTTTATTTTTTTAGTTGTTGATGGACCTTTGTTTTATTTATTTATATGCTGTTCTGAGAATCAAAACCAGTGCCTTATGCATGCTTGGAAACACTCATTGGTAGGAGAACATGGCTTATCCTTGGGAAAGACAGCAGTCAAATTTGGATTGGAGAGAGCACCATCCCATTAGTCCTCAGAATCTGGGATTTTTACTTTAGCTCTGACCCGTTCTAGCTGCATCAGTGGAAGATAAACATGCAGGGATTGGAGATGTATGTCAGAGTATGTGTTTAGTATGCATGAAGCATTGGGTTCAATCCCCAGTAACTCCCAGCCACCCCCCCAAAAAAAGGCATCAGCATATAAAGAATTAAAGACTGCTTAAAATCCCCCAGTGAGCCAAGAAGATTTTCCTTTTGCTAGGGGTGTTGTGAAAAGTGCAGAAGAGGAGGGGTATGGCTATGCAAGGAGATAGGATACAGAAGAGGTGAATACCTGAATCTGGAGCCTAGGATTTGCTTTCAGGAATCCTAGCTGCAGTAGTGCTGGGATTTCTTTTATTTTTTCTTTTTCTTTTTTTGTCATTTTGAGTCTTTCTATGGTTTAAGACTTGTTTTTTCTTATTCTTTTTTCACATTATAATTCCTTAATCTACCTGAATATCAGATACCTTCTGCCCTGGCTGGAGTTAAGATTATTCCCAGCTGGAACTGTTCTCCTAGCCTAGGGAGTCCTAACTAATGGAAACTTTCAAAGTTCCTGACAGTCTTGGAAGAACCTTAATCTCAGGAGGCTTCTTAAGCAGTCTGGATGCCTTTTGGCCTGAAAATCAAAGGACTATTCACCTCTAGCTCATTACTGATATTTCCTTCCTCCCCTTCATCTCAAGAAGGACTAAAAGTAATGGTTGGTGTATTTCTTGGGCAACAGCAGTATCCACAAAGGGAAAAGGAGTGAGATTTCACAACAATTTCCAGAAAGCAGAAGTTGTAGTTATTTTATCAAATTGGTGCCTGACATTTTGATGAACAACTCTTGAGCATCCCCTTATAATTTCCTCCAAGTAGAAGATGGGCAAACAGGTGAAGTGTCAAATCTCTCAGTGCTAGTCCAAGTTAACTAATGGAAGGAGGTGAAACAGGTGAAGCAAATTAACTTTTAACCTGATAACAGTGATTTTTTTCAGGAAGCATTGGACGTTTAAAAGAGAAATGTCTATTGGCAGCAAGAAGACAAAACAAAGGGGCCATGAGAAGGGCTGAAGCTGGCCAGAATCATGCAACACACTTGCAGATCAGCTGGGCCCACTTTGCACAGATGTTTTTATAGGAACAAGAGAAGGGGCAGGTATTGTAACACATATTAGCAAAGTGGTGGAATGACTGTTTCTTCACCATGCTCCTCCTTTCTCATGTGGCTGGAAAAAAAGAGGCTTTGGGTTAATTGTCACACCTGAATTCAAGATAATCATATATATTGAGAATAGACCTCCATGGATTCTCAGCCTTTTGGCTAAGATCAAGTGGAGAATAGATCTTTAAGTCCACATAAAATGGGTTAATTTATCTTTTAAGATGCCAACACTGAAAAGCAAAAAGCTGCATCTCTATCTACTTATGAATAAAACAATCATTATCAGCTATTTTATTCCTAGATGAACAAACTCAAAACAATTTGGAGAAAATGCTTCTAAAAATCTATCTTCTTGGGTCTAAATGTTGACATTGTTTTAGCACATTCCAGGATTAATCCTTGTTTTTCCCCGATTGTCTTGGTCTTCCAGTTTTTCTGGAATTTTTCAGTACTATCTCTGGGCAATACTTGTTACAGAAAGTGGAGCAAGTTGGGTTTCCATGTAAATTTGTGTACAAATTAGTAGCCCAACATTGCCACATACAGTGTAGGAAAAATTAGCCAAAATTAGAAATGGAATATGTATGGAGTGCACACACACACACACACACACACACACACACACACACACACACATTTGGATTGTCAGCTTGTTTTGGAAAATCAAAATGTTTCTTTATCCTGTACCCACATTCCTCATCTCAGTAATTCATTCTGATCTTTGTGTTGGTCTGGCTGTATTTTTCAAGTTCACCACTGCCTCTTTTCATTTTATTATTATTCAGTAAGGTGAGTCAGATATAAGGAGACAATTATATTACTTCCATGCATTGTTCCTGTATGCATTTGAATTTGCCAGAAAGATTTGATTATGGTATGGCTCCATTGTCCTCCAACCTGATTCTGTGATTTTCTTTTATTCAAATGGAATTCTCAATCCTGCTCTAGATAATCTGCTATTTGCTTGGGGGAAAGAACTCAGCTATATTGTAGCTATAAAGTTCTGTCATTTCTGTCATATTTCAATTAGTTTGTTTAAGGCATGAATGAATTTGTGACCAACAGAATAACTCTTAAGTTGATTTTCTTCTTTGGCTGTATTTTCATTGATGAAGAATTAATTTTGATCATTTGGATAAGCTCATCTATAAATGGAAAATGGAATTAGCAATTTGAATGTGGCTGCAAGTGTAGGCAAAATATAGAGAAGTAGAACTCAGCTTCTGGATCTTCTCGACTTAGTATCACACAACTTTAGCACTAGAAGGGACTTCATGGACAATAGCTGGCCCCATAATTTACAAATAAAACTGAACTTATCATAAGTAAAGTAATTTGTTCTTGATCACACTATGGGTTGGTGTCAAAGCTGGCACACAAACTCATCTCTTTTGAATTTAACCAAGGCTGATATTATTTCCATTACCCTTAGTGGCCTTCAATTATATAATAGATACAATTTTAGGCTTATTTATCAGTTTTCATTGTTGTTTACTATTTATTTCAGGAAGCATTATTTATAACAAAATTATAACATTGTCACAACTATTTTATATGTTTCCGAATTATTTGTGATAAAATTATAAATAATTTTGTAGGCTCCTTTCTTAAAAACATGAAGATGACCTCAATAATGAAAAATTTGTAATTCATATTTTAAGAAAAAGGACTTCCAAACAGAAAAGCTATCAATAGTTAGTTGTCTTTTCATGACTTTAGATGGCTTCTCCCACTCTTCTCTTTTATTATCTTGTGTACATGTTTTAATATTACTTTTATAATTGTTAAAATTTTTAAGCAGTTATATGCAAGAAACAAAAGCAAATCCAATCTGATAAAGACATGAAGCATTTATGTGATATTAAAATCTTTTCACACTTCATTCATTCCTGTGAGTGAGATGTGAAGACCATTTCCTGTGACCCAAATATGAAAACACACAGAGAAAAGATTTGACACTTTCCCACAGTAAAAGAAGAATGTCTGGTGGCCGTGACTGCCAGGGGCATGTGCTGAGAGCTGTGACCAAGAGTGCATCCCAGGCTGAGTGGCACTGTCTTTAAGGTTAAAGTCCCCCAAATCTCTCAAGGATGACCTCCTCACAGTATCTGGCTAATCAACTTTCCCTATATTCTGGTATGGATTTTTATTTTCTCTGAAATTCTGAAAGGTAAAGAGAATTCAAAATTTAGAGTACTTTTGTCCGGTTCTAGGGAACAAAAAGGCATAAAAGTTAGTACCCACGCCCAACCTGTGTCCAGAAGGCAACAGCTGCATGGTTGCCAGGGGAAGAGTTTACTTGGAGGGTGAGAGAAAACACTTCTTAATAAATAATGTGTTTTTATGACTTCTGTTTCTGGGAAACCTGATATGTACAATGCACCTACACATATTTGAGGTCAAGTTCCAACTGTGTTTTTATTAAATATTTGACTGTTTTATGTGTTTTTAGACTGAATTTGAGACCTGGGTGATTAAGGAGTATGTCTGTAAAGAGTTTGCCTCTCTGTCTTGTCTCTCTTCTGTCTTCTCCTTCTCTCTCTCTCTCTCTCTCTCTCTCTCTCTCTCTCTCTCTCCCCTTCCTTCCCTCCACACATACAAACATACACACCCTAATACATATGCTTATACACTCAAACCTACGTAGCCCATATACTTTACATATGTCTGTACTAAATTTTGTAATTAGTTGACACCACTTTCTCATGCTCCTTAATTTTATTTCTTAAGAAGGTAAAGCATCAAAAATCACTGATAGCTTGAAGTCAATCAGTGAATCAATATCTTCAGTTCTCTGATATCTTCCCTGAAAAGCAGGGCTGCTTGAGAGAATGCTCTTGATAAGCAAATCCTATATTTTGCTTCTGTGAGGAAGGCACCGTTTTACTTATTTCTTCTCAATAATGGAAGAGACACAAGTCCAGATATTCTGTTACCCTGGAGAAATATACTAAATTTCAATAAAACATCATGGCAGTTTTTTTTTTTTTTTGAGTGTGTGTGGGGGGTCGGTATCAGCAGTTAATTCTTAGAAGGAGTGCTTCATTTGTAAACTTTTGGCATGTTTCTAGATTTCAGGACCCCATCCATCTCTCTCTCTCTCTCTCTCTCTCTCTCTCTCTCTCTCTCTCTCACACACACACACACACACACACACACATACCCCCCTAGCCCTAATCTACATTTACACACCAGTACTGCAGTTAGCCTAGAACACTTCTGCTGATTGGAAGAAGCCCTTCAGGCAGAGCCTAGTGACAGTTCACATGATACAGGAGTGAATCCCTCCCTCTGGCTTTTTGGCTTTCTTAGGGTTGAGAATAATGAGCAGTGCCTTCAGCCTGGGGTGACTGATGCTCTGACTCATAGGAGGGTACTCAGAAGTGGCACCTCCACTTAGAAGGAAGAGAATGGACAAATTCCCAGGCTGCTCCATTCAGTTGTTTTCAGGTCGCCCTGGAAAGAAGCTTCATTCATGGTTATTCTTGCTTCTCACTTTACAATGATGCCTCTGAAACCTTACAATTCTCATCCTAAAATAAATACATTTATACATTGATAGTTGTAAGTATTAGAAAGGAAAATTTCAAAAAGGAATTTTACCATAAGATTTGGCTTCTTTGGAAAGTCTTTAAAATAAATTTCAAATGATTTTGGTTTAGAACACTATGTGTGTTGGAAAATGAGTGAACCTTTTATCAGACCTCACAGTATGGAAAGTACTAATAGACACATTACATTATTTATAGGAAGAAAACAAGGGCATTATGTGGAACAATTTAGTTAAATTTCTGATTGAGTGTGGGGGATTGGGATATTTAGGAGAATACTACTGACAAGTAAATCCATCCAGTCTTGCAATGAACAGATTTGGGAGAGGAAACATAGAGAGGTCTTGGACTGAAGGATATGATGGAGGAAGCACCTAGCTTTAGAGGTCCCAAGCTGGCACTGTAGAATGGGAATCATACAAAGCTTGATTTTAATCTCAGCTTAACTTCTTTACAGAATAAGGGCTTTGGAGCCACATTTCTTGGATCTAAATCATACTTTCACTGCTTATTTTGTGAACTTAGAAAGGTTTTCTTATCTAAGAAATGGATATAATAATACATCTGTGGCTGTTGTGAGGATTATATAGGATGTGATATTCAATGTGTTTGGAAAGGTGCTGGTGCTTCATTCATTATTAGCTACTCTTATTATATGAGTGACCTTAGAAAGACTAGTTACTCGGCTACCCCTATCTCAATATCCCCATATGTAAAAAGAGAGGAGAAAAATATTGTAAGGATTAATTGAGAGGGTGTGTTTTAATAGCTTATTTTATCCTTTTTATTTAAAAATTCATAAACACACATGAAAGTAAAGAGATGTGTTCACGGTCAGACTTCAACAATAATTTTTTGAGATTTTTGTTTTAACAATTTTCGCACTAAACTTTTTTGGGGGATGTTTGCAATCACATCACAGATGATATCCATTTTTCAGTATGCAAGTGTGCTATTGTTTGAAAGATGTTCACAATGTTGCTTCGGTGTGGAGCCTCTTGGCAATCTTATTTTCGCTCCTTTCTTCAGGGGATGAAGTCTGTTTTTGAACCCCCTTCAACCTAGGCTGGCCTTCTAGCCTGTTATGTCTAATAGATGTGACAAAAGTGATGTTGGGAGATTCTAAACTCAGGTTTTTTGATTTCTAGGCAGAAGAATCATTGAGTGGAACCCAGCCCTTAGTGCTGACTTTACAGAATTGTAAGTAAACACCTCCACAATGTTTGGAGTGGTTTATTATCAATTGATGGAGAACTAGCACAGTGATATGTTTTCTTAAAGTGCCTAAAGCAGGTCTTCAATAATGAACATGAAGCTTTTACCACCCTGTGCAAAGGACTTAACTCATAAGGCATGAGGCATTTTACAACCCTCAGGGAGGATGTCAGTGTTGTAGGGTCCATGTGGAAAAAGCCAGTGACAGTCATCCTAACTAGAAGCCTTCTGAGGTGGAATTATGTATTCCATCTTAAGGTCTATAGGATGCTGCTTCTTGGTCCTGAGCTTTATTGGGTTATAGTTCACTTTAGTGAAATATATGGAACATCTTAGAAAAAATGCACAGTGCTCTTTGCTCCCCTGCCCTCTGCAAACACATATATAGAAGGTATGCTTACTTCAGGGGGTCGTGGACCAGTAAATGCATGGATACCAGTTAAGAATCTCTAATCTGAATTCTCAGGGCTATACAAACAACTCTAACTGCCAAGGAATATGTTTATGACTGTTTCCAGCTATTTCTGACAGAGGCGGATCTGTTGGTATGGGTTTCTGGCTGAATTTTCAGGTTTAGAGTCTTAAAACTTCTTGCCCAGTGATTTGTTTCAAGGTCTTTCAAACCTTTCAATTTATCCCTCTAGATCACACCCCTAGACCTCTCTTTACTCCAAGCATGAGTGAGAATGCTCAGTAAGCTCATCTTTCCAGCAGAGCCTCAGCAACTGCTGGTGCTACCCACTGTGCTGGATGCCTCCAAGTGCCATGACCTGTACATTTCTTGAAGATTCCGGCAAACATTTATTAGGCTTGGGTGGACTATCATTGTTGCCTTGGTTCATATTTTGCCACTGCTTTACTATTGTCTATCCTGTCTACCACACTTAATTTGCTAATGATCTTGTTATGGAGGTGGCTGGCCCTTTCGCCTTTGAATCCATCTTTTTCTAAGACTCCATAGGGCCAGTAGTCTGCAGGACTACCGCATCAGTAGGTGAGGACAGAAGGAAGCAAGTACATGTTGTGATAGAGAACAGCCCCTAACTAAAGTGAATTGAGAAATTGGAATGTCACTAAGTTTGATATTAGAGTAACTTTATTGTCTACAGAAGAGACCAATGAAAGTTTGATTCTTGATCAATATATAAAGAATATAAAGAAGAACATACCGCACATCTCCTTCCTTTTTCTTTGCTTTATTCTTTGTAATAGCACTTACCACTGTGGGTAATAATATACATTTACTTGTCTGTTGTTTGACTTTCTTCATTATAAAGTAAGCTCTATTAGAACATGGACTTTTTTTTTTTTTTTTTTTTTTAGTTCAGTGTTTAATTTCCTGAATAGTTACTGGCACATAGGTACTTAGTAATGATTTTCATTATTTTTTAAGAAATAGATGTTATTAAACTGGCATTTTCCTAAATTCTTCCAACATTGGTATTTGTAAGAATCTCCTGGGTAGGGTATTTAAAATATGTAGCTGTCTGGCCTATATCTTTGGAGACTCTCATTCTTAGTGTGAAAGTTAAGCTCCAAAATTGGGTATGTATATAATTAAACTCCAAGTGATGTTAAGGTAAATGGAAGCTTTTTGAAAAAGGTACTCTATGTGACTTATATTCCCTCCAAATAAGGACTCCAAGAATACTTACCAAACAAGTTGAGGCTCATTTTAGCAATTTGGGACAGATCAAAATAATGGTAAATCAAATCAAAACCTATTCAAAATAAAATAAATAAAGCAGATAATTCAATACCTCATTCTCATTAAAAACAGTTTTCTTCCTGCCCCTGATATCTTTTCACTTTTTCCATTTTTATAGGTTTTACTAAAGAGATGTGTCTCACAAATGTAGAAAATTTGCCTTTACTATACATTTCTTTCAAACTGAGAAGAATTTGGTAACAGTCACTGAGAATGCAAAAGAAAATGCTTGGAAATGGGCAAACTCACTTGTCATTGGAATTTTTTCTTTAAACATCATATTGGACAATTAACACCTATAACAAAAAATCAGTTAATTTCTGGGGGAAATAATCAAAATAATCATTAAAATATGAATTTTTATTGGTTCTTTTTAGTTATATATGACAGCAGAATCCATTTTGATATAATTATACAAGCATGGAATATATCTTATTCTAGTTAAGATCCTATTTTATGGATGTATATGATGGTGGAATTCACTGTGTTGTTTTCATATATGTACATGGTAAAATTATGTCATATTCATTCCACTGTCTTTTCTTTTCCTATCCTGCTCCCTTTCCTCCAGTCTCCTTTGTCTAATCTACTGGACGTCTCTTCTTCCTCTCACACTACTCCTTATTGTGGGTTAGCTTCTACATATCAGAGAAAACATTTGCCCTTTGATTTCTTTGTGGATTGGCTTATTTCACTTAGCAAGATAGTCTCCAGATCCATCCATTTACTAGCAAATATCATGAAGTCTTTCTTTTTTATGGCTAAGTAATACTTCTTTGTGTACACATACCACATTTTATTTATCTATTCATCTGTTGAAGGGCACCTAGGTTGGTTCCATAGTTTAGCTATTGTAAATTGAGCTTCTATAAACATTGATATGGTTGCATTACTATAGTGTGCTGATTTAAAGTACTCTGGATATATACTGAAGAGTGAGATAACTCAGTCGAATGTGGTTCCATTCCAAGTTTTCTGAGGAATCTCCGTACTGCTTTCCAGAGTGGTTGCACCAATTTGTCGTCCCACCAGCAAAGTATCCCCACATCCCAATCAATACTTATTTTTTGCTTATATTCTTGATAATTGTCATTCTGACTGAAGTGAGATGGAATCTCAGTGTAGTTTTGCATTTCAAAAAATATATAAATGGTTAAAAATATTTAATTTTTTAATTCTTTTTACTAATCAAAGAAATACAAATTTAAAGATGGAATTTTTTTCCTCTAAGTTTGGAAAATTAATATTTTGTGTTAGAAAAGGTGTGGGAAAACAGGTGTTCTTGTACACAAAAACCAGCACTCCCTACATGGCCTGGAACAAGTTTTCTGATGTGAAACTCAGAAATAAGTCTCAGAATTTAAAATGTGGATGTTTTTTGGTCCAGCAACTATGTTTGAGGGACTGTATCCTTAGGAAATTATTAGACAACTGTATACCTTCAAGTATATTAATGGATGGACTATTTATAAAAGTCAAATATTTTTTTTTAAAATTTAATATTTATCAATTCAGTATTAATAAAACTGCTTGACATATATCCATATAATGAAAATAGCTGACATTAATTGAACACTGTTATTTAGCTGTTACTGTACTAAGTGTCTTATAAGGATTAACTCACTTAACTTTTGCAACAGTCCTCTGATAGATGGTATTATCTCATTTGAAAGATGAAGAAATTGAGCCCTAAGGAGGTTGAGTGACTTGCTTGAGATATCAGCAGGTAAGAGTTGTATTGAGATTGACATCTGACAGCTTGGCTTGAATCTTTGCTCTTACCACCAACACGTCATAATAATCTAACACAGCAACTGTGCAGACAGGGCAAGGGTAAATTCAATAGAGGAAAGCAGATTTCCGAAGGACCTATCATAATGGAGCAGAGGAAGAAGGAAAATGTATACAATGATTGGAAAGAAAGGTTTTATAGAGCAAATTATTATATCAGAGGTTATTTGGGGGTCACTTTTGCTTTCTTTATGAATCTTTACAATTAAAAGTCTTATTGGGTATAAACCAAGGAGTGGGATAGCTGGGTTAAATGGTGGTTCCCTTCCCAATCTTATAGTAGTTTTGATTTTTATTTCTCTAATTGCTAGAGACAATGAATACTTTTCATATATTTGCTGATCAATTATATTTCTTCTTCTGTGAAGTGTCTGTTCAGTTCCTTAGCCCATTTATTGATTGGGTTATTTGGTTTTTTTTTTTTGGTGTTAAGTTTGGTCTTAAAATCAGCATACTGTGATGCAGCCACATCAATGTTTATAGCAGCTCAATTCACAAAAGCTGGACTATGGAACCAACCTAGGTATTCCTCAATAGATGAATGGATAAAGAAAATGTGGTATATATATTCAATGGAATATTATTCAGCTTTAAGAAGAGTAAAATTATGGCATTTGACAGTAAATGGTTGGAGTTGGAGAATATCATGCTAAATGAAATAAGCCAATCCCACAAACCCAAAAGCTGAATGTTTTCTCTAATATGCAGATACTAATTCACAATAAGGTAGGGGGCACTAGGGAAGAATAATATTACCTTAGGTTAGATAGAGGAAGTGATGGAAGGGAAGGGGAAGGGATGTGGGGATAGGAAAGACAGTAGAATGAAACAGACATTATTACTGTATGTATATATGTAACTACATGACCAATATGATTCTGTCAAATGTATACTCAGAAAAATGAGAAATTATATCCCATCTATGTATGATATATCAAGGTGCATAAATGTATTCTACTGTTATATATAACTAATTATAGCAAATAGGAAAATTTTTAAAAAGATTCTTATTCAACCTGTATTTCCAAAAATTAGAAAAAAAAAACCCTTTTACAAAAACCATTCAACCATTAGACTTGGTTTATTTTGACAACATTGAAGACTTCCCATTTGACTCCCTTGGTTTTAGTTTTCCCAACTCATGTTTCCTATAGCCAATGCCTTCACAAATTTAAATTATTCCATCATTTAGTATTGGTTCCATGCCTATATTTTGGTGTGATATCCTGGGAATTATAATTAAGGAGACAGAAATGAACAGAGAAGGAGTTATAATTAAGGAGACAGAAATGAAATAATTGTAGTAGACAGAATGAAGAGAGAGGGATCTCCACTCTTCAGGGTGGAGATACAAGATACCCAGCTCTGCAGCCACCCTTGGGTTTATAGTTGCCTAGGTGACACATAAAACCAGAGCTTCTGGCTGCTGCAGGAGCTTCGGTAAAGCACTTTGTTTTCTATATAGAACCATAGGTTGGCATTGTTCCCTTCTCCCCCAGTCTTCCAGTTATTCAGTACATTTATGAGGATGTGATTTCTACAATTATTGGAGCCAGTTTGTGAACTGGAGGCTACAAGATGGGGAAAGACCACGAGATAGTCTGGCCTGAACATTGTGGTATTGCTCAACCAAAACCTGTTGAAGTCTACCTCCAGGCTTTTTATTATGTGGGAAAACCCAACATATTTGTTTAGGCTACTATTAACTTTTTCATTGATTACCACCAAGCATATTCTCAAAGGATACAGTACTCAAAATCTTCAGATATTATTTCTTTAAAATTATAACTTATAATTTGTCTGGTTTAATATCTTCTTTTTACATATAAAAATTGATTTTAGGTAGAATAATTGATTGGTATAAGGTTATATGCCTAGTTTTTTTCTCTTATAACTTTGCTTGGGGACACCTTCAGAAGGCTCTCTCTGTTGACTACAAGTCATAAGCAATATGACTTATGGTATATGAAGTCCAAAATGATAGATGAACAGCATCCTACAGCATCTCAATAGATAAACTGCCTGGAAAGAAATATGTCTGCTCCTTACCCTGTGCATGGGAACTGCTGGCTGATGAATTCACAGAAGATATGAATGTAAGAATGCTTGCCTGCATGTGTTTGTAACTGCTCTTCATCATAAGCACTTACAGATTCATTTTGTTGGATGATTATGGTCAGTGATAGAAGTAGAGATGGGTGTGTCTAGGGAAGCTGGTGGAGCAATGAATTCATTATTTTTGTCTACAAGACCAGTTCTGTTCCCACTGGAATATCTTTTGTGGATTTTTATATCAATTATAGCTAATGGGTCTAGATTTGCCACTTACATTTCTAAAATGAATTCCAGTGATATGACAGCACTTGAGAGTGAAGCTTAACAAGGAAGTAGATAGAAGCTGAGCATATTGAGAGTGAAGATTTTAAAAGGAAGTAGACTAAGTGTGTACTGTACAACCACATCCACAAGATGTATATTCAATAACTTTATTTAAATATGTGTTAAGAAGATCTTTTTCTCATGACCAAGTCATAAGATGACCCCCAAAAATAAGAGCATGATGCTGTAACCTAAACCCCTATGTTTCAAGTCTCAGCTGAGAAATGACCTCCTTTGGAATGTCCCCTGGCCCCTTGGTCTGGTGTAGTACCAGCCAGTCTATGACCAATTGCTCCATGTTTGTTCCTTCTTGGCTCATATCACCATCTGACTGTTATTTTATTAATGTCATTCCCTGTTCATTGCTTCTATCCCCTGACTAGCATGTCACTGTGGCATCCTCAATGAAGATGGCAGGCCAGGCCACAGAGAAGGAGTTCAAGAAATATTTGTTGAATGTATGAAAAGTGGCTAAAATACTCTAACAACTCAACCACTTAGTCAAATCAGTAAATTATCTCTTAAAGGTGATAAGAAATAAGAAGATGGGTTCTCTCTAATAATGGTATTTATTAGTTCGTCAGCCAAGCACTTTGCACCTCAGTCCACAGAGTTACAACATACATGCATGGTGAAGATGCTAGGTGACAAGAACTGCATGTGCCTTAGTCACAATAAAATTCATATTTATGTATGCATATCTAGGTCAGGTGTACCTAACTTGCTTTTGCCTGAGTGATCAATGGTCTGGGTTACTGAGGTAAAGATACAATTTTAACTGTGTTATAATGATAATATTTTTACATTTCATGGAAAAATATATTATACAGATATTTTCACAGCTTTTGGTTGAGCCTGTCATCTATGCATACATATACTTTGGGATGTGACACCACTGTAAAGGGCATCAGAAATCAGGGAAGTGTTAGCTTAGCTTAGGAAACCCACAGGGAGAGGAATTGAAAGGAAATTTAGGCAACCGTTAATAATAAGAGCAAGAGCTTGACTTTGTGCCCAAGAGAGAAGAGTCCCTAGAGAGCCCCAGAGCACCCCACCCCACCCTCAGTCATTTGGGATGTGGTGTAGCAAAATCATTATTCAGCTTGGAAGAACAGCTAAGCTAACCTGCTAGCAAACTAAATGTTCAGAGTCAAATAAAACGTTAATTACAGATGTCAAGATTAGAGTTTGCTTTTCCCGCAAATTCCATGGGGTCTCTAAGCAACTTGATCTTTGAATCCCTGAGGTACTAAACATCTATAGAGAAGAGATCATTATCTTAATGTTGCAAGAATCCTCACCTTGAGTGCTGCCAAGTAAAAATCTAGCTTAACAACACAAACTACAAGGAATATTTATTGATTTTTTTTGAAGGCTGACATTTAAAACACAAGTTGATGATTGTAACTGTAAAATCTTCTAAAATTCTGCAACTATATATATAAGGTGCCTTGTCTGACTTAAAGAAACAACTATGTAATCATCAAGATTAGATTTTAATGTTATGAAACCTTTCCATGCTCTACTGTACTGGTTGCTTTAAGAGTGTTTGTGATTTTACCAGAGAAGCACTTCCCAAGAGGAATTTTATGGCTGTAAGACAAAACGCTGAGTCTTCATGTTCGGTATTCATATACATGAATTCATCTCCTCCCTTCTTGTCTTAGTCTACTAATCCTGATCAGAGGGGATCCTTGGGACAAAATACAGATTAAATGACCAATGCCCAAGGCAGAATAAATTGCTAACATTCAAGCTATATTTGCTTGTTAGCACATATTGTTGTGGCTACAGAAACACAGGTATACAAGAAATGTAAAACTTCACATTTTTCTTAAGTACTAAACCTCATATCAATATTCAACCCTCATTCTCTTGAGTAGAACTAAACATAAAGTTAGTCCCTTGTGGATAAACTCAGTCTTTCCTGACTTAAACTCAGCAGGCTGAGCATCCCATCTCTCCATTCTTCCTGAGTGGCAGGCAGCATCGTGGCATTAGGGAGGTGAGTTAGCTGCCAGAAACTCATACATCTCTCTACAGCCAAGGAAATGATGCACAGCTCATTGCCCTGCCGTGCCTTGGGTGATGTGGCTGGCCAGTTTGGATTCTCTTGGCCCCACAAATCCATGCAGCCCTTCTCACCTATCCCTTCATGCAATGCTACTTGCCTCCCCAGATCTAGGTGGGCAGTATGTGTGTGTGTGTGTGTAGGGGGGGAATTCCCCTCTCCTATCTCATCATCACTCTCCTTTCACAGTTAACACTAGCCTCCTTTATGACTCCCTGACCAGAATATCATTGTTGTCTTTTTTTTCTGCTTCTATTTTTGCCTATCTACAAAAGTGTCCAACTTTGAAAAGCTCAATTTTCAGAAAAGTTGTAATAATAATAATAAATATATGTAATCCTTTATCTAGATATAGTAATGGCTAACTTGCAGCCTCATTTGCTTAATCTCTCTCTCTCTCTCTCTCTCTCTCTCCTCTTTCTCTCTCTCTCTCTGTGTCCACACACTCACACAACTTCTCCCCACAAGAACAAGGCATTCTTCTGCTTTCTCAAATTTGGAAATTTAATATTAACACAATGTCATTACTAATAGCTATGGTTTAAATATTGTTTGTCCCCACCAAAACTCATGTTGGAAGCCTGGTACACAGTGTAACAGTGTTAAAAGGTGATGGGGACTTTAGGAAGTGTTTTGGGACAAGGGGACACCATTCTTGGAGGGATTGATGGAATTGATTAGTTACCATTAGCTTGGATTGTTAAAGTGAGGCCACCTCATGTTGGTCTTATTTTTCATGCCTGCTTCCCTTCTGCTTCTTCAACATGCTATAATGCAGGCAGAGGCCCTCACCAGAGACTTGTATCAGGTGACTTCCAGCCACTAGAATTGTGAGTCAAATAAACCATTTTTTTTGGTGGGGGGGTATGGGGAATTGAACCCAGAGGTGCTTAACCACTGAGCCACATCTCCAGGTGTTTTTATTTTTTATTTTGATACAGGATCTTTCTAAGTTGCTAAGAGCCTCTCAAAGTTGCTAAGGCTAGTTTTCAACTTGTGATCCTCCTGCCAGAGCCTTCCACGTCACTGGGATTACAGGCATATGTCACCACTCCCAGTCCTTTTTTCTTTTTGATATGGGCTCTTACTATTTTTGCCACTCTGGCCTCAAACTCTTCAGTTCAAGTAATCCTCCTGTCTTAGTCTCTGGAGTAACTGGAGCTTCAAGGATGCCCCTCCACATCTGGCCACCTCTTCTCTCATTACCCAGCATCAGGTATTTTGTTATAGCAACACAATGAAAAAAGACACCAATATACATGCATATTAAAGATTTTTCAGTTTTTCCAGCAGTCTCCTTTTCAATTTTTTTTCCTAATCTAAGATTTAACCTGGAATCATTCATTGTGTTTAGTTATCTTGGATCTTTATTGAGAATTGAGTAAAGGGAGCTTTAATTGAGAATATTAGCTCAGAAAATTATCAGAGTACAGAGAGGGAGAGGAAGTGAAACTGGAGAAGGCAATACTCATTTTATTCCTTAGCCCTTGGATTTTAAAGCTTGAAGTTGATTCTTTTGTCACTGTTTGCATTTTTTTGAGCATAGATGCCTATCTTGTGAGCAGTGACTTCCAGCAAAGGATGACTAGAAGCCTCCTCTTTGAACACACCAGTTAATATTACACTTTCAATTATTATCCTGCATATCTCAATGTTGTTGCATAAAAATGGATTTGCATCTTCTACTTAAGTGGATGTTTCTCCTTGGGGAGCTTTTAAGAGTTCCCTAGTGTCGAATTGTTCTGTCTTACAGAAGCCATTCCCTGGGAAGACAATGTTCCCTCCTTTCACTTGTTCACACTCTTTTCTGATTCTTTTCCTGTGGGGTATTATTGCAACTGAGGCTAGAGAGCAAACATTTTAGACTGACTTTTGGAAGAAATTCTTTAACAGTTATATGAAGCAGGTATGAAATCAGTGACATTGCAGATGAAAATTTGTAGGGCCCTGGTGAAGAACGAAATACTTTTCCACAGACCTCACATAGCTGAAAGGGTCAGTAGCAGCCTCAAGTTCTGTGTAGCAGGTTAGGAGTGTCTTAGCTTTATGATTGTCTCTGAAATGGATTTTTGGAGGATGAACTCAGTTTAATTAGAGCCCATAATATCTGAACTTTAAATAAGTTGCAGATTTTCAGCATGACAACTTCATTACTTCTGATAGGCTTGCATTATAAAGTCAACAGCTTTATGACAGTTAACTAAGGGTTCTTTGTGCTGTTCTAGACAATATTTTATTTGACATCATGGAGATGTATAAATATTTCACTGGTAGAAACACTGAAGAGTAATTTATCTTGTTCCAATAATAGCATAAACAATTGAGCTCAGATTCTGGGATTTACTCAACTAACTCTCAGAGTATATGTTGCTGCTGAGATGTACAAAAAAAAGAAAAAAAAAGAAAAGAAAAAGGAAAAAAGAAAAAGAAAGAAAAGAAAAGAAAAAAACTTCTTTCCTTGAAAGATAAGTTATAAACTGGAAAAAATATTCTCTACACATCTATATGGCAAAGGACTTGTATCAAGAATATACAAAGAATTCTTATGGTTCAATAATAAGAAAATGAAAATAACACAATTCAAATGAGCATAGATACAGACAACTTTGGTTAATAAGCCCACAAAACGTAGCTCAGGATCACTAACTGTAGGGAGATACTATAGACTAACTAGGATAGCTCAAGTTTAAAAAGCTCAAGTTGAAAAAGATATTTTAATGACTCTGTTGTCCAACAATATTTGAATGGATAAACAAATTTTAGTATGTCCACACAAGGGTATCCTACTCAGTAGTAGTAGAAAGAATCAAGGAACAGCATGAATAAATCCCAAAACAAATACACTGAGAAAAAAAAAAAACAAGCAAAAAATGAGCTCACATTATATTATTTCTTTCATCTAAAACTCCAGAAAATCAGTAATGTACATAATTGAAAGCAGTGGGGGTGAAGAGAAGGGGAGGGAGGGGTTACATAGGGACAAGAAAAAAACTGCTGTGTATGATGAGTATATATTCTATATCTTGATTATGGTATTGTTTTCCCAGATGCATAGATATATGGGAGAAAATATACATAGATATTTGAGAGAAATTTGCAATATATTACAGATAAAGGATGAGTATCAGAATATTACAAATATTGAATGGTCACAAAAATCAACAATGAAAAGTGGAAGAAAATTGGCAAATATCTCTAAAAGGATGTGTATGTGATTATAATAGCACAGAAGTAACATCCTTGACTTTCTTAAGAATTCACAAAAGCAAACATTTATGTTAGATTCAAATTCAAGGTGAATATTAGGGCTGGGGATGTGGCTCAGTGATAGAGCTCTTCCCCACTATGTGTGAGTAAGAATATATAACTAATAAGGGAAATGTAATAGTAAAAATCCATAACATAGAAAAAAGGTATAAAAGAGAAAAAGATTTGAGAGCAGGGGAGGGATTCGAAGTTTGGATATGGAGACCCATAATTAATTATCATTATTGTTTTATGAAGTTAAGAGATATAGATGTATCCATAGACATTTTTGCTGAACTCCCATTGTTATGTATTACTTCTGTATCTCTGCTTCAGCCTGCAATTAGCTTCCTTCCACTTGAGTAACTTATTTATACCTTTACCGTGAGCCTGCTTCTAACAAATGTTTTTAACACTTATTTATATAAAAGTATCTTTAGGGCTGGGGATGTGGCTCAAGTGGTAGTGCTCTCGCCTGGCATGCATGCGGCCTGGGTTCAATCCTCAGCACCACATACAAACAAAGATGTTGTCTCCGCCGAAAACTAAAAAATAAAGATTAAAATTCTCTCTCTCTCTCTCTCTCTCCTCTCTCTCTCTCTCTCTTTCCTCTCTCTCTCTCTCTCTCTCTCTCTCTCTCTCTCTCTCCCTCTCTCTCTCTCTCCCCCCTCCTCTCTCTTTAAAAAAATAAAAAATAAAAGTATCTTTATTTTTGACTACTTCTAAATTTTTTGTTGGGCATTAAATTATAAATCAATAATTTCCATTCCCTATTTTACAGATACAGTTCCACTGTCTTCTAAATTCCACTACTTGTGTTGAGAAGTAGATATTGTTTAGGGGTTCTTGGATAGTTTTGAGAAGAGGGTATTGTTTTGGGCTTCTTTGTTAGTCATGTTTATTTCTTCTTTGCCTACTTTTCTTTTTCTTTTTTTGTTTTTTAATTGATTTTATTTTTTTAAATACATGACAGCAGAATGCATTACAATTCATATTGCACATATAGAGTACAATTTTTCATATCTTTGTATATAAAGTATGTTCAGGCCAATTCATGACTTTATACATGTACTTTGTTTTTTTTTTTTTTTTTTTTTGCATTACAATTCTTATTACACATCTATACCACAATTGTTCATATCTCTATTTGTATATAAAATAGGTTGACACCCAATTTGTGTCCTCATACATGTACTTTATACATGATGTCTATCACATTCCACCATTCTTGCTAATCTCCTGCACCCTTATTTTCCCTCTCACCCCTCTTCCCTATCTAGAATTCATCTATTCCTCCCATGCTCCCCCTCCCTACCCCACTATGAGTCAGCCTCCTTATATCAGAGAAAACATTCAGCATTTGTTTTTTTGAAATTGGCTAGCTTTACTTAGCATTATCTTCTCCAATGCCATCCATTTACCTGAAAATGCCATGATTTTATTCTCTTTTATTGCTGTGTAAAAATTCCAAAGTGTATATATGCTACATTTTTTTAATCCATTCATCCACTGAAGGGCATCTAGGTTGGCTCCACAGTTTAGCTATTGTGAATTGTGCTGCTATAAACATTGATGTGGCTATGTCCCTGTAATATGTTGTTTTTAAGTCCTTTGGATATAGACTGAGGAGTGGAATAGCTGGTTCAAAAGGTGGTTCCATTCCCAGATTTCGAAGGAATCTCCATACTGCTTTTCATATCGGCTGCACCAATTTGCAGTCCCACCAGCAATGTATGAGTGTGCCTTTTCCCCCATATCCTCACCAACACTTATTGTTGTTTGTCTTCATAATAGCTGCCATTCTGACTAGAGTGAGATGCTATCTTAGTGTGATTTTTATTTGCATTTCTCTAATTGCTAGAGAAGATGAGCATTTCTTAATATATTTGTTGATTGATTGTATATCCCCTTCTGAGAAGTGTCTGTTCAGGTCCTTGACACATTTATTGATTGGGTTATTTGTTTTTGTG
This sequence comes from Urocitellus parryii, assembly GCF_045843805.1. Lineage (NCBI taxonomy): Eukaryota > Metazoa > Chordata > Mammalia > Rodentia > Sciuridae > Urocitellus > Urocitellus parryii. The sequence goes on along the minus strand of NW_027554101.1, from coordinate 3,102,219 downwards.
GGTGCTTGGCTTTTTGAGTTATATATATGCCCTAGAGATTAGTGTTATATCTGATGAGTGAGGGGTAAAAATTTGCTCCCAGGATGTAGGTTCTCTGTTCACAAAGATTGTTTCTTTTGCTGAGAAGAAACTTTCTAGTTTGATTCCATCCTATTTATTGATTCTTGGTTTTAATTCTTGTGCTATAGGTGGCCAGAAAAATTAGACAGATGAAAGAAATTAAAGGGATATTTATAGGAAAAGAAAAACTTAAATTAGCACTATTTGCTGACAATATGATTCTATACCTAAAAGACCCAAAAAACTTCATCAGAAAACTTCTGGAACTAGTAAATGAATTCAGCAAAGTAGCAGGGTATAAAATCAACACCCATAAATCATAGAAATTTCTGTATATCACTGACAAATTCTCTGAGAAGGAAATGAGGAAAACTACCCCATTCACAATAATCTCAAAAAAAAAAATATACTTGGGAATCAACTTAACAAAAGAGGTGAAAGATCTTTACAATGAAAACTACAGAACCCTAAAGAGGGAAATCCAAGAAGACTTTAGAAGATGGAAAGATCTACTTTGCTCTTGGATAAGTGGAATTAATATTATCAAAATGACCATACTACCAAAAGCACTATACAGACTCTTTTTATTTTGAAACAAAAAGCTATGAAAATTTTGAAAATATAATACAATAAAACCGGTGTCTACTTTAAGATATACACCATTTATTAACACTGTTCACAAATGTGTTGTGGATCTTTTGGAACAAAAGACAGATGACATTGTTGTAAAAGTTTAGTTTTGGTTGGGTTTCCTGGGATCTCATTTTGAGGACTCTTGGAATGAGTCTCTTACACTGGATGTTTATTAGTGGGTTCCTTTAGGATCGACACCTGTGAAGAAGGGAAAAGGGGAGCAGGAAGAGGACTGGAGCAAACACTTTTTAGACTAGGGATTTTGTCTTAAATGTGAGGAAAGAGTCCTTATTTCCAAGTGTCCTTTGCCTTAGAGTTACAGGGTTGCTTGGGGAAGCTTAGGGAAGCAAAAGTCATCATAGAACTAAAATATTCAGCAATGAGCTGACCATTCAAAACCCCTCCTCAGAACCCATTCCTCTTGACTGTGGAAACTGTCCTAATCTAACCTGCTAATAACTCTGCCATTTTACTTTTAAATTTAGAGATTCTCTAAACATTCAAACAATATAAATACTTGAGAAATTTTAAGTGTATTGGTTTTCTCTTACTGTAAGACTTTACCAAACTTAGAAGCTTAAAACATCACATATAAACCATCTCAGTTTCTGTGGGGCAGGAGTCTTGGTATGGGATAGCTGGATCTTTTGCTCAGAGTCTCTTGAATGTGAAATTACAATGTTAAGAAGGACTGTGATCTCCTCTGAGATAGGGGTCTTCTTTCACACTCACTAGTTGTTGGTAGGATTTAGTTCCTATGGCTATAAGACATAAGCTTCCATTTTCTTGCTGTTAGCTAGGACAGCTCTTAGCTCCTAGAGGGTGCTCTGAGGCTTTGCCATGTCCCTTTCCATAGGTACTTGACTGCTTACTTCTACCAGGCCAACCTGAGGTTCTCTTTCCAGTCTTGTATAATAAGACATAATTAATTATAGGAGTCACTGTCTCATCATAATCAGTCTCCTCCTTCACTCCAGGAGAGGGGATTATATAGTTATATATACCAGGGGGCAGGAATCTTGGGGGCTGCCTTACTGCAACAAGATTTAATGTCATCAATGAAAGCCATCTTTGGAGAACTGCTTGGTTCCTACTCACATGCACTGTGAGCCCAGTTATCAAATGAAAACAAAACAAACCAGAGAAAAACAGTAGCACTTCAAAAAGGAAAGATTTGGCCATCAAATAATTAAGAGATGGCCTTGGGGGAAATATTTGTTAAATGCATTATTTTTATTTTAAAAAGTGCTTAGAAACTCAGTCATGAAACAAAGGGTATTATTGTATTAGCTCACATAAAGTTTATTACAGAATTTTATTCCAGTACAATCAAAAGTTGATTCAACATTTGTCCTAGTAATCAGAAGATAATTACAACAAATTTGTAAATTATTAAAAGGTGAGTAATTTTATTTAAAATTTTTTTTGTTTTATACGCTAAAAACCCAATTACTTCCTTGCCCCATTTACTAAATTTTGATCCCCCTTTTAAGTTGCTTTATGTGGTTTTTAATCTGTGATCAATTCCATTGGGGAATGAAAGCCTAATTTGAAAAGTGCATGGAGTTTGGGGAGATGATTCAGTTTGGTGTATCATATTCATGAACTTTTACCCTCTAGTGGTTACCTAGATGCCACCCAGTTATATATCTATAGGTATGAACTCAGCTAGATTGGTTGAACATAAAACTATTTGTTGAGCCACAGTCTTACATTTTCCCAGGGATGATATTCAAAATTATTTATAAACAGCAAGGCATAGATACTGACCAGTCAGAATAGGTGAGTTCCATAAGCAAATGATAGGGCCATTCTGGGGCATTTCAGACACAGAGCATATGGTTTAGGTCATTTCATCTTACTCTAAGCCAGTCTCATATTGCGCATTTCTAACCTGTGAAGCTAATTTTACAAATGATTATGCTGAAATCACTCTGGTCAAAGGAAGAGAGTAAATTCCCTGTTGAACCATTTGAGAGTCCAAAGGTCAACACTCAGGTATTTAAAAAGACTCTCTCCATACACTCCAAACAATCTCTTTTCCTTTCTCAGGATGACATTCCCAAAGGAAAACAGAAAAGCTAGGAAGAGAGTAGGACTTTCATTCAGTTTGCATTTTAGTAGATTGTATATGAGATATGTTAGACTTAAACTCAGTGGTTATTTTTGTGTGTGTGGAGAGAGAAAGAAATCTACCATTATACATTTCAGATACTGGTTTTACACCAGACTTCTCTAAGAAGCTGGTCCTTTGACTTTAGGCATATTTTCAATGTAATGTTAGACTAGTGTGAGGTCTAAAAGTCCTGAAAGTCATTTCCCTAAATGTGAGTTCCTTTCTAAGTTTTCTGTCCTAGGCACCTCACTTGACTCATCCTTATCTTGTCCTTGTGTTAGACCTTGACCATAGAATGAAAAACTCTGCTTCCTTTTTCCCTGAAAACTAGATTATTGAAACAATGCAAGCACTCACTTGTTCAAAAATTTTTGTTTCCACTGTTCCTGTTTATTCTTTACTTATTTGTGTCACTTTATGGTATTTTCAAAAGTATATATATTTTAAAGTGCATAAGCAATAGTTAAATATGTGTTTATAAAATGGCTCCCCAAATATACAACTATAGAGAGGAAGAAAGGGAAGGTCTTCTTGATCTTCTGACCTCCACTCTCACTCTTTTTCTAGGGAGGGGTGTCTATTGTTGGCCAGTCCTAACACATTCTCGTCTATGCATTTAGTACTTGCAGATGCACATTTGTATGCATTTAAAAAAAAATAAGATCATCCTTAACATATTGTTCCATCATTTTTTTGTCTCACAATATGTTTTAGAGAGTTTTCAATGGAAGGAACCATAGCTGTTCAAAATAGTAATTGTGCTAATATGAGTTATGTACATGTTATAGGTCAAACAATGGTCTGGCTCTTTAAGAATGGTGCCTTACTTTATTTTATTATCCATACAAAAGAAGAAAATTTTTATCATCTTCTTTTTAGCTTTGGGGGAAACCAAGTCAATGAAAAGTTAAGACATTGGACAATATAACATAGCTGGTAAGCAGTGGGTCTGAGCTCTGAACCCAAGCAGCCTAGTTCTGAAGGCTCTTTCCTAGCCATTGCCCTTAACTTCTAGTATAGCGACACCATACTTTATTTAATATGTCCTTACTGCTGGGTATTTAGGTCACTAAAATTTTGATTATTATAAGTGATATTACATTGCAAATCCTTGTCTATATGTCTTTTTTGTTTATGTACAAATATTTATGTGAGATAGAGCCCTGAAATTGTGCTCTCTGGGTCTGAAGATGTGTACTTATCTAAGTATATTGATTTAGTAAGAGGAGGCCTGACCATTACCATATTTAGAGCACAGTATGACAGTTTCATCTGCAGGACTTGAGGAATGTCTGAGCCCTCAAGCCCAGTACTTTATACCATGATATCATTCTCCATGTCACCCTCCCACTTTCCTCTCCTGATCTGTCTCCAGAGAGGAGCTGGCTAACCCACAGACTTCTCTGTGAGTTTCTGTTTATTTCATTTGCATTCAACATGTCTTATAATGATACAATTAGCATATAAAGGAGGTTCCATTGCCCAGGAGACTGTGAGTGGGACAGGGTTCCATCTTGCTGGGATGTCCTAGAGTCTCTTTTGTTGGTTGGATTTGAACAGAGCTCTTGATTATTCTTATTCTTGCAGTCACAAGAATGTAAACTCATCTCCTCTGTCTTATTTGTTTATTCAAAGGTCTCATCAGCCTATATCCTTTTTTCTTAAAAATTTTCATTTAACTCATTTTACTTTTACTAGTTTTAATACATTTATTTCACTATAATGTAGTCACCTTTTAAACAATATTGAGCACTCAGTATAAATGCCATTTGTTCAAGGTCATATTTCTATCTTACCTCTCTCCTTTATGGAAGCCTTAACTGGATATAATGAGCTGAAATTTCTGAGTAGTCAAATAACTGTGGCTTGATTTACTAGAGATACAAGCAGGGATTCATTTCTGGGTGCCCAGGTAGGGATTGAACTGGGAATACGTTACAGAGTATAAAATAATACTTAATAAAAATCCTTCTCTCTCAAGAGTTATAAGACAAGTCCTCATTTGGATATGCAAATGAGAACATTGTTATAAGGGTTTGATCCTGTGATAATTTTCAGAAAACATAGAAGTTGAGCTTATAGGCTGAATTTGCTGGTAGAATTATATTCTGCTTTCCTGGCAAATATTCTTTCTGCTTGTGCCTCAATAAAATCTATGCCCCATTGGGTCTTTAATAAACACTTTATATTGCATTTTGTTCTTTTTCCCTTAGGTAAACTGATGGTAGAAATTCCAAATCGGATGTTTAAGAAAAATTCAGTTACAAGCCTCCTTTCATTTTTACATATACCATACCACTTCCTCAGCCAAGTATATTTTTCTCCACTTTAACTCTCCATTGCCTGTTTAAGTCAAGACCTTTCTCACCCTCTACAAAGACAGAAATTAATTCAAAAGTCTTATCACTGCTTGAAGTCAATTCTTGAAAGATAACTTTGACCTCTTTGCAGATTCTTTTCTGTCCCTTGAAATACTTCCAACCTTGTGTGAGACAAGGGGATCATAAGGTCAGTTCTTTCCCTTGAAGGGGGGTCTGCCCACAAGCTGTACCACGAAGTGAGCTGGAATCAGGTGTGAGCTGTCAGTGGAGACGGAGCTAATGGAACTGAGGGGTGTCCTGAAAGTACTATCTTCTGTTATCACCAAATCTGCCATCATGCAGCCATTTCATGTTCTGGAGTATTCCCCAGATTCAACCCATTTGTGGTGGTCTCTGCTTGGTAGGAGAATGCCCTGGTGGATCAAGAAAAAACAGAGAGGCAGGCTGCTGATGGACAAGAAGCAAGAGAAGCAAGTTCTTGCATTTAGACTTGTGATACAGTCTTTTTCCTTTTAAAATATGATGTCTTAGCAGAAGCATTTTTGGAAAAAATATCATTAGACAAAATAGTAATAAAGAAGTTTCTATTTGAGTTAAGATATTTACCTTAGGTTCTCTTGGCCAATCAGCCGTTGCTAGGTCAGATTAATGGATAAAAGTGAAAGTTGTATATCATCTAGATTCTATTTAAGTGTTAGACATAACCCTTTTCATTGATAATTAAAACATCATTTTAAGAGTCTGAACTTTTAAATTATTTCCTCTGATTGCTGAGAGCTCCATTTTCCACAGAAATATGCAAATGTCTTGGCAGAGGGTAAGATCATCATCAACCTCGTCTTCTCTGTCATTATGAGGGCATACTCTCACTAAAGAAAAGAACTTTTTGATGTTGTAAGCATCTGTGAATTTTCATTGCTCTCTATTGCAGTTTCCATATGTTCTAAGAAATGCATGGAAATTTCCACAGGAGAGGCTAACTATGCCCATTGCTTTGATATAATAAGAAAGCAAACTTTGTGGAAACTATTTTGTTACAGACTCTATAGTCAGAAAAAGATCAGATCCCACTGCCCTGTGGGATTTGGTTAGAAGAGAGCAACAAAAAACCTCATACCATATATTGACAGCATGAACCACCATTCAGGATACTCTTTGTATCCTGCTCTCAAATTAAGATAAATCAAAGAAGTGTCAGAATATTTCTTTTTTAAAACATTTTAATTGGTGCATTATAATTACACATAGTAGTGGGATTCATTATGTCATATTCAGTGTCTGAATATTTATAACTACAACTACCATGAGTTTTCCTTTGAAATCACTGCTGCTGCATATTTACAAATAAATACATTTTAGCTGAGTTGCCTCTGGAAAATATTAAATGGGAGGAGCTAGTCTGGGATGAATTCCTTTGTGCAGAAGAACATATTTAAGTCACTGGATTCTGAACTGGTAGTTTTATTCAAGCTAAGGTCTATCTAAATAGAGATGAGAAGATTTCTTTATTCAAGTGTGAAATGTCATGGAATTACTGGTTTGACTGTTCTATAGAAGGAAGCAGAGGGAACTTAAAACACACATAGAGTTGGTTTGTTTATTTATTTTTGATATTGTCTTCATACTGGAATGAGATCAACTTCCCAAGCCACATATAAAAATCACCTTTAGCTTCCTGCTGCATGTCATCAAATGTAGTACCATCATGAATTTGACAGTGTAGTTGCTGTCCTGACCTTATATATGACCTTATAACCTTATACCTTATCCTGACCCTAGGCCTCTTGTCCCAGCTGCTTTCTAGGAATCCTTTTTGAGTATCCCAATGCCCTGGACCATGAGAGCCCTCCCAACTCTAATATTATCTCTGAATGGAACCCTCTGTAGTAACTGCCCCCACACTGGACATCTTTAGATATTAGTTCAAATTGGATCCAGGCTAAATTTTCTATATTGTCTTGGGCCCTGGATATTGAACTTCTGGTCTTGGGTCCAGATGTAGAGCTGGTTAATTTTCCATTCCTGTTCCTACTTGTTCCAATTCCTTGGCAGGCATGTGTTCAAGAAAGGAAAAAGGAAAAATGAACTTGAATATAAGATCTCAAACAATGAGGGAGGAAAATCTACTTCTATAATCTCTAAAAGTAAATCTAATAGTTTTAATATTCATCTCTGTTTAGGGTTTTATATATTATGCATATTTCTACTTATGTTGATAATTGAGAATTGATTCATTTTCCAGATGTATTACAAAAATGATTAAGTTATAAGCCACTGGATGTCACTCTTAAGCTGTGCAACTGTAGCTAGTTGCAGTAGAGGTTTTCCATAGTGTGTTCAAAGTAGAGAAGGAGATTCAGCCAGGGATGGAAGCCATTTGAACTGTTTGGATAGGTACAGTTGCAGTGTCAGTGAACAACAGCAGAATTTGCTCTTAGGTTCCTATTTATTTTCTTTATACTCATTTTACAATGGTGGTTAAACAATACTAATAATCAGAGAAAATTCACCCAGCACCAAAAAGCCAAGGAGAAATCATTTATCCATTCAGTATCTCCATTAGTTACATGCTATAAGCAGAGTATTGGCTAATGAACTATAAGGTTACAAGAAAAAGTGAGTTTGCATCATGCATATGTTTAAGTTACTAGAATCCAACTATGGTAAAAGAAAAATAATATAATTAGAACAGTGCTATGGTTTGAATGTCCCCTCCAAAACTCATGTGAAAATTGAATTGCAACAATATTAAAAGGTAAGGTTTTTAAGAGGTGATTAATCTGAGGGGTCCATCCTCATGATGATTAGTGTATTATTGTGCTAGTGGCTTTGTTACAGAAACTCTCTCTCGCTCTCTAACTCTCTCACCATGTGACACTCTTAACAATGTCATGACCCAACATGGAGACTTTTGCCAGTTGATGGTGCCATGCTTTAGTACTTTCCAGACTCTAGAATTGTGTGATAGGTTTCTTTTCTTTATAAATTATCCAGTTGGTAGCATTTTGTTATAGCAGCAGACAAGGAACTAAAGGAAGGAAATGTAGCCTGTCATTCACTCAGAAATTGTGGCTGAGAGTAATTTTACCTCCTGTCTCTCAGTCACAAGCTGAGGCTATAATATTCTGCTTTGTCACACCAGAAGTGGAAGTCTGCAAATTGCATTCCCCAGACATTTTTGCTGTCTGGCTTCTGGTTCTTTTGACTTGAGGGAAATTGAAAGGTTATTGGAAAGCAGAAAAAACTCCTTCTGTTTCTAGTTCTATTCAGTTCTCTTTAGCAGTAGTATGCAAGCAGGACTCCAACTTATTTCAATGTTTATATGTCAGTTCTGTAGTTCCAAACTTCCTCTTAGATTCGCCACCAGAGCCCAGGTAGTAATCATGTGATGTCCTCCTTGGAGGCTCTGAGCAAACTGTGCAGAGGTTACTTGGTGAGCTGAATATCAGCTCTCTGATGACCCTTCTCCCAGGTTCTAGTTTCTGATGACACTAGGTCTTCTCTTTTATTTCCCAGTCTTATCAGTGGTAGCTGCTTGCCAAGCAGAGCTCTCTGAGCAGTCCTTTTTGCTCTTTCAGCCTTTTAGTCATAATGTAACCAATACCCTGCATTAAATCACCTCTGTTGGAAACAGCTAGCATTGATTCTGTTTTCCTGAAGGGATCCTGAGTGCAGTAAGCATGAGATGAGAGATGTGAATGCTTTCTTTCCTCATTCTGTGACTGGTTTTGTGTAATTTTCATGGTTGAAATATCTTGAAAATTGGATGAGATTCTAATGTTTACATTTCTATTTTTCAAACAATATAGACCTAATCACAAGCCAACTAATGATCAACCAAAATATTAGCATATAAAGCTTCATATAAATAAAGGATCCAGTGATACACTGGCCTGTTCTAACACTGAAGAAAACCTGGTCATGTCAGACTTAATGAATGGGGGTATCCTCCTTCCCCCGTTCTGAAAGATTTCCAAGGATGATTTGGCCATAGCAGAGTTTTGCCTTACATGTCAACCACAGAAGCTGAACTTCTCATAACATATGTCTCCATGGTATAATCTTGTAAAGCTGAGTAAGCCAGTAATTCTTGGATTCAGAAGCTTTCAATCTAATAGAAGAAATAAGGCATACACAAACAGTGAGACAATGTGTGGCAATGTTTGATTGGAGCAACACACCCAAGGACAAAGCCATTTGTCACCTGTTAGCAGTTAGACTTATGAAATGAATTTAAAGAGTAGAAAGACAATAGGGAACATGATACACAGGTTCTTCTAGAGATTTAATTCATTTGCTTGCTTAGAGAAGGCAATGATTACTATTACTATAGGCTGAGTATCTACTACCTAAAAGATATGGGACATGTTTTACATGTCAGATATTTTCAGATTTGGGGATATTTGCATGGAATTTACTGGTTGAGCATAACTTATCTAAAATATGAAATGCTCCAAAATTTTTTGGGTGTCTCATTTGTACCCCAAAGTTTCAGATTTTAGAACATTTTATATTCTAAGCTTTTGAATTAGAAATTCTCAGTCTGTGGTTCTATCTTAGAGATCTGTTTGAAGAAGATGCTTTCCTAGTGAATTTTGTTTAGTACGTAACCTTATATTCTGATATGCCAATGCAATTTAATTCCATTTTTCTCAGTGACCATGGAGAACACCTGACTACTTCCTCAAGGTCTCTGAACAATATACATTCAGAATTTGCTTAATAGACCAGAGTTAATTCTTCATTGCGCATAATGAATTTCTTTCTCAGTGGCTTATGGTCTGCCTTTTTCCTCACTAGAAAACATGGAATGGATAGTATTCCCTGGATAGTATAGATTGGATAGAATTCAATTTCTATCAGCCCTGGTCTTTCATGTCTCACTTTTGGAGCTGAGGAAACAGTCATTGTCCTTTCACAGAAGCCCAGGATTAGAACGGAAAGAAAGGGAACTTTCCAGCTATGATACTGGGACCATGAGTCCATGGGAGCTTTTAAACCTCAGTATGTTTCATCCCCTTTCCTGGTCATTCGTCTTTGAAAGTGGTGACAATGCCAGGGTGAGAGATGACCTAATGATGAGGGACATCTTCACAAGTTAACATTTGATGGAGTGGTTTTTGAAGAATAGGAGGAAATGTGTGAGGTGGATTAGCAGTTAACTCTTTGCTTGTAACTATTAAATCTTTTGGGATTCAGAACTTTAAAAAAATATATTTGCTTAAAATCCTTCAGGGATTGACTTAAAAGGAAAACCTTGAGGGAAGGAGGGTGATTTAAAGCTGTAGAGGGAAGATCTTTTGCCTTTTTTCTTCATGATTTGAGCTACCTTGAACAGTGTTTGTTCTGCCAAATAACTTAGCTTGAGGAATTCACCACCCCCACTGGTTTTGGATAGTGATGGGGGGTATAGAACAAATTTTTCTTGTAAGTGCCCCTCCTATTACTTTAACTATATCAAAGCTTGTTCCACACATATTTCTGTGCATTTATTTTTTCTTTTTATGGCAACTCATTCCAGATGAATGTGACAACTTGATAGGTACTAATACAATGGGAGTAATAAACTTATTTAAAACGGGTTTTACTTTGCCCTAAAACAAAATATATGTGTGACTATAGCTTGCTGGACAGAACATAAAGCATTTTACAAATGAAGGATCTAATGAGACACTGATACGTTTTGAATATTGGTACATGAGATTGCTAGAAGAACTTGGCTGCCTTACAACATTACATTATAGACAAACTTCAGCGTGGAGTAATACAATTCATATACACCTTAATGGGAACCTCCTGGCTCTGACTCACAGCAAGAAATGAAGCCAAAGACTTTAGTCTGTAGTACTTGCTGAGTTCCTAGATTTACATCTGGAGTCATATTTACTCTGTGTTTATTTTCTGAAATCAATTATATAATGGTGGCTAGGATTCTGGGTATAGTTGGGGGATGCTTCACTTTTCAAGAGAGAGCCATGTCAGAAATGTTCAGAAGCTAAGCCAAAAGAGAATTTCTTCTCAAACGGAAAAGAGACCACAGAGAGAAAGCTTTTATTTAGAAGTCATCCCACTAGGATATGTGAAAGCAAATGCTATGTTCCAAAAACAACAACAAAAAAAAAGAGGAGAAAATAGTTAATGAAGTTAAATCTCAGTTTGTAAGACCTCTAGATTATAGGAAGATCTAAAAATTCCAAACTTGCAGTCAATTAAAATGTGAAACTAGCTATTGTCATTTGGGCCAAGAAACTGGTTGATGAACTAGTCGTTTTGCTATCTTAAAATATGAACCTGGGAAAATATTTAATGTTAATCATATCTGTGTAATGTGATTAAATTGCTTTGGGACCATGAAATTAATAAGTTTCATTATTACCACAACCAATTATATTAAAGGTAATTATGGCCCACAGTGATGCAGCAAAATTATGTTTGTGAGATGAGCCTCCCTGGCCAGTACAACGACAGTTGTTTTACTTGTAAAAACACATTCTCAGTTGCTATGACCTAAGTAATACAAGTGGTTGGGGCAATTCTCCAAGTAGTCTAATTCAGAGAAAACATTGGCTTTTCTGTAAATTACCTGGGTCATTTGACATGTATTTTGCTTGAACTAGTTTAATAATTTTTTTCAATTCTCTATTTTGCTTTTGCCAGAGAGATACAAACCTGTACAATATCTGAACCCCAAACACGAACTACAAATGGAGGATTTTCTTTTTTCTTTTTTGCTATAAGTTTTTTTCTTAGCTGGCAGGTACATTCTCACTTAAAAGCAGAAAAAATATTGTTCTCATTATCTCAGTCCATATGGCATTGGAAGTGCAGTGGTATAAAACCACAGAACTCTGTAGTACTGCTAAGTCAGGAGTCAGAATGCCACCACACATTAGCTTTGCAATCAGATGGATACACAGGCTCTTCCACACCAATTGTTTTCAAATTTTTTGCTAATGATTCTATCCAATAATGAGAATTCCACTAACTTGGAAAAAGGTCAGTTTTCTAAAGGAGGATATTTATATGATTATAGTATAAATGTCAAATTTAAATGCCAGGAAGAGATGATTAAATCAAGTGCCTGGGTGTAAGATGTATGATAATATAGAGTGGTAAAGACTATGGCAAATTGGAGCATTTATGCCCTATATAAAAGTATCATTTATTATGCATCTTTGGCAAATATGTGTGCAAATATCCTAGTGTTGCCAGACCTTCCATTTTTCAACAAAAGTCAGAAATTGATCTACATAAAAAAAATCTCAATCTTTAAATGTAGGCATGTTGGTAAGCTTTTGGAGTTTGAGGGAACCAATTAATAATACTCTTTCTCTTCTCTTCTTGTATTCATTATCAATTGAGAAGTGACATAGGAATTAGACAGATGGAGATCTAGATGTCATCATTATTACTGATAAAGCTGATTGGAGAACAAGGCTGGAATCTACAGCCAAATGTATTTTCTAATTACCACTCTCAGAAGAAATCACAGGTTTGCAGAGCTGTCTTCCAAGGGGAGAAAAGGTGAAAAGGAGAGAGATCAAGGTGTTCTCAGGTTTTTAATAGAATAACGTTACTCAGTTATAAAATGAGGACCCATGAATGTCAGAGCCAACCTCTTACCCATCAAGGAAAGAAAGCAGAGAGCTTAGAGGGAGACTCTGCCCACTGCTACCTTACTTATGAAAATGTAAGGCAGAAGGCCAAGGCAACAGAATTTCCACACTAATAATAATTAGTTCGTTTTAAAAAATGCTGTTCAGGCCAAGCACATCTAGACCCAGCCCAAAGATACTCCATTTATAACCTCTGGTTTTTAGATACTTTTTAAATTTGTCAGTTAGTTACAATTTTTTAGTCCTAAAATTTTTAGGACTTAAAATATGCCAGTATAACAGTGTTTTAGGCATAAATGGTAAAATTGTAAATTTCTTTACTTTTATGGAACTTGAGCATTTCACTTAGAATACTTTTTGATGGTTTTGTTCAATAGTTGAAAATGTGCATCTCTCCATAGGATAGCTTTTTCTGACAATGTATGTTGGAAAATAGATTTCAGTAGATACTCAACCCCATACACTTTATTTACCTGGCCCCAAGTGCACCAGTCTCACCCCCAGTTCTGACTTTACATTGCTCCCCCACCTGGGTTTAGTTTCACATCTGCTAAAACTGCTACCTTCGCATTTTCCTTGTCTCACCCTTCTATTTTAACATCTGTAGTTGCTTTCCTGGTGATGATTTTGATTCCTCCATGATCCTGGCTCCTTTTCTTCTGCCCCTGTCCAGCCATCCTCCATTATGTGCTGAGTAAACACTCAACTAAGTTCAACAGCCCAGACCTCTTCCATCCCTGAACATGCTCGCTGTGATTCGACACCCATCATTCAGCTTGCTCTAGTCCCTCAACCATGAAATGGCATTCATAGTTTTTCAATTCTTGGTGGTTCTGGAAATGCTTATTATCAAATAGTTTGCAATGAGGGGAACTTTGGCTGCAGCAGTGATATTTGTCATAGCAAAGTAGTTTCTGCTCTCAAGGCTAGATATTATAAATCAGTTTCTTATTTAGCAGAAAGAGCAAACAAAATCATTTTTGTTGGAAGAATTGTAAGATCCCTCTCTCTCATATGACTGAATCTCAGAAGACTTTTAAAGTCTAGCTTCCATTTTAAAATAACTCTTCTTCTAGAATCATACTCAACTAAAAACACCTTTTAAATTTCATTTTAGTGGTCTGGACCATTTGTCACATGTCCCTGGTGGGTTCATGTATCCTATTCTCTTCTTATAAGGATAGCAGTCAGAGTGGATTAGGGCCCAATGTAATGGCTTTATTTTAACCTAATTGCCTCTCTAAAGAAAGGTTCTAAATGCATCCCTCATTTGCTGTTCTTAGATTTGTTTATAATTATTCAAAAACTATTTTTTAGGCAAATGACACCCATATATTAAAATGATGACTTTTTTCTTGCATATTATTCCTGGAATTTCCTGATCTAGGACTTTCTCTCATCAATATTCAAAGGAGCACTAAAGGGTCAGGGTGCTTTAGAGGAGGCACTAAAGAGGACACTAGAATTTTTCTGTTCAAAGATGACCCTATTGGACAGATTTACTGTCCATGTATGTGGGCACAGGAAAAACAACCCAGACTTCCTCAGCCTGTTCAGCTAGGGGCCTTGAACTGCTGCACCCATTGGCACAGCCTATGGGGAAGTGAACCTCCCTCCAGGCAGGCAGAGATTAGAAGGCTAGGTCCCCATGGCCAGTGCCATGCAGAATGAATCAGGAAGTTGAGGGCTGACCCCTAGGCATGCACCATGCATCCAAACTCACCAAATAGCTTCCATTTGTTGACTACCTGCCATGATTTTTGAACTGCTAAAGGTGAGGTAGGGAGTCTCACAATGAGGAATCTCAGGCTCAGAAACATGAAAGACATATCCGAAGTCACATAGTTACTCAATAGCAGAGCTAGGGTTTTGTTCTAGGTATATGCACCAATTGTATGTCAAACACTGTCTTTTGACCTGTTCCAAAAATTTTGCTTGTACCTAGGCATTCAGGATAACATTTCTAGTATTCTAGTTCCCCATTTGTCTGGGAACCATGGTAACTTGCCCGGATTTTATTCCTTTATTTGTTTTTTTCTTTCTTTCTTTTTTTTTTTTTTTTTGGTAGTTTAGTGATATCTGGCATTGAACCCAGGGCCTCATGCGTGCTAGGGAAGTGCCTTACCACTGAGGTATATCCTCAGTTTCTGCCTAGATTTCAATGAACTCTACCCAGGTGGATTCAGAGCTGACATCTCTCTGTTATAGACTGTTTCTTTTACCTTGAATCCTCAGTTAGGGACAGTCTTCATTTGCTAGGGTTGTCACAGTAAAAGACCATAAACTGGGTACTTAAACAACAGAAATTTATTCTCTTGTAGTTCTGAAGGGTGAAGGCTAAGATTGAGGTTAGCAGGTTTGATTTCTTCTTAGATCACCCTCCTTGGTTTGCAGTTGGTCAGTTTCCCACTGTGCCCTCATATGACTTTTTATTTTGGCACATGTCTCTGGTAGGTTCATGTATCATATTCTCTTCTTATAAGGAAAGCAGTCAGAGTGGATTAGGGCCCACCCAATGGAATTTGATGATCACAGTACATGTATGAAGACACGAATTGGTGTGAATATACTATGTATACAATCAGAGATATGAAAGAATTGTGCTTTATATATGTAATTAGAATTGTAATGTATTCTGCTGTTATATATAAATTTTTAAAATTTACATAAAAAAGAGAGGTTCTATATCCAAATGCATTTATATTCTCAGATACTGGGTGTTAGAACTTCAATATTTAAATATTGGGGAGACACAATTCAACCCATAACAAGGCCTGAAGACATGTTACCAATGAATTGATTATTCAGGTCTCCAGTAATATTCTGACTACATATAACTATCGGCTCTGGCCCTGCTAGAATGTACTTCTATCCTAAACTACTCTGTAAAAGGGGACCTTTGAAGATACTTCTAGCTAGAAATTTGGCCTGTGAATATAGAGTGATTGCCTAGCATGCACAAGGCCCTGGGTTTGGTTCCTCAGTACCACCAAGAAGAAGAAAAAAAAAGAAAATTGAGCATGACTGTTTATGCCCTATATCCTAACACCTACCTTACCATGATCTGTGTCCCCCACCATTAACATGTTGGAACCTAATGCTCAATGAAATGGTTTGAGAGGTGAGGCCTTTGGGATGTGATTAATTCTTAAAGGCTCAAACTTTATGAACAAGATCTGTGCCCTTATAAAGGGCTGGAGTCAACTCCCTTGCTCCTTCCACTGCATAATCACATGGGGAAAGTGCCATCCATGGAGGAATGGGCATTTCTAGATACTGAGTCTGTGGTATCTTCATCTTTGCTTCCCAGCCTCCAGAACTGTGAACAATAACTTTGTATTGTTTATTTCTTGTCTAATCTAAGGTATTTTGTTATAGCACCATGAACAAAGATGTACTACTTCCTCACTGACTTCCCAAAAATATAGATCTCAGAACACTTGCCTTTGTACCCATGACTGAACAGACCAATGCTCAAGGCCACTCTAATGTTCTCTTAATGTGGGAATTGTTCCATGCACTCTGCCTATTTTGCAGATTAAATTGTATGTCTTTGTTTCAGACTCTTTGCTTTTACCTGAAGGCTACGTTTTTATTTTATAGCATCAAAGTGATCTTTCAGGCAGACACCTTCATAGATGATGAGTTTTGAACAAAAGAATCTTTTTGTCCAAGCAGTAGAACATTGTAGTTAGCTACATACCTTAGGGGATCAGATTGCCTAGCTTGGTATTCAAGTGCTGCCTTGTGCCTGAGTGAACTTGGGTAGTTTTCTTAATCTCTTTATGTCACGATTGCCTCATCTATAAAAGAAAAAGTTAAGGGGCTGTGATTGTGGCTCAGCAGTAGAGCGATAGCCTAGCACAGGCTGGACCTGAGTTCCATTCTCAGCACCACATAAAAAAATAAATAAATAAAGGCATTTTGTTGTGTCCATCTACAAAAAAGATATATTCTCTCTCTCTCTCTCTCTCTCTCTCTCTCTCTCTCTCTCTCTCAAAAAAAAAAAAAAGTTAATACCACCTACCCAGTGGATTTGTTGTTAGATTGTTGCTAGGGTTAAATGAGTTAAAACAAATAAGGGAGCTAAAACAATGCATGCCATCCATTTCCCTCCAAATTCTATGATTTTATCATTTTTTAATGCAGAGTAATACTTCATTGTGTATAAATGCCACATTTTCTTTATCCATTCATCCATTGAAGGGCATCTAGGTTGCTTCCACAGTCTTGCTATTGTGAATTGTGCTGCTATGAACATCGATGTAGCAGTGTCCCTGTAGCATGCTCTTTTTAGGTCTTTAGGGAATAGACCGAGAAGGGGAATAGCTGGGTCAAATGGTGGTTCCATTCCCAGCTTTCCAAGAAATCTCCATACTGCTTTCCAAATTGGCTGCACCAATTTGCAGTCCCACCAACAATGTACAAGTGTACCCTTTTCCCCACATCCTCGCCAGCACTTGTTGTTGTTTGACTTCATAATGGCTGCCAATCTTACTGGAGTGAGATGGTATCTTAGGGTGGTTTTGATTTGCATTTCTCTGACTGCTAGAGATTGTGAGCATTTTTTCATGTACTTGTTAATTGATTGTATGTCCTCCTCTGAGAAGTGTCTGTTCAGGTCCTTGGCCCATTTGTTGATTGGGTTATTTGTTATCTTATTGTCTAATTTTTTGAGTTCTTTATATACTCTGGATATTAGGGCTCTATCTGAAGTATGAGGAGTAAAGATTTGTTCCAATGATGTAGGCTCCCTATTTACCTCTCTTATTGTTTCTTTTGCTGAGAAAAACCTTTTTAGTTTGAGTAAGTCCCATTTGTTGATTCTAGATATTAACTCTTGTGCTATGGGTGTCCTATTGAGGAATTTGGAGACCGACCCCACAGTATGTAGGTCATAGCCAACTTTTTCTTCTATCAGATGCCGTGTCTCTGGTTTGATATCAAGCTCCTTGATCCATTTTGAGTTAACTTTTGTGCATGGCGAGAGAAAGGGGTTCAGTTTCATTTTGTTGCATATGGATTTCCAGTTTTCCCAGCACCATTTGTTGAAGATGCTATCCTTCCTCCATTGCATGCTTTTAGCCCCTTTATCAAATATAAGAAAGTTGTAGTTTTGTGGGTTGGTTTCTGTGTCCTCTATTCTGTACCATTGGTCCACCCGCCTGTTTTGGTACCAGTGCCATGCTGTTTTTGTTACTATTGCTCTGTAGTATAGTTTGAAGTCTGGTATCGCTCTACCACCTGATTCACACTTCCTGTTTAGCATTGTTTTTGCTATTCTGGGTCTTTTATTGTTCCATATGAATTTCATGATTGCTTTCTCTATTTCTACAAGAAATGCCGTTGGGATTTTGATTGGCATTGCATTAAACCTATAGAGAACTTTTGGTAATATCGCCATTTTGATGATGTTAGTTCTGCCTATCCATGAACAGGGTATATCTTTCCATCTTCTAAGATCTTCTTCAATTTCTCTCTTTAGTGTTCTGTAGTTTCCATTGTATAAGTCTTTCACCTCTTTCGTTAGGTTGATTCCCAAGTATTTTATTATTTTTGAGGATATTGTCAATGGAGTGGTTGTCCTCATTTCCATTTCAGAGGATTTGTCGCTGATATACAGGAATGCCTTTGATTTATGCGTGTTGATTTTATATCCTGCCACTTTGCTGAATTCATTTATTAGCTCTAATCGTTTCTTTGTAGACCCTTTTGGGTCTGCTAGGTATAGAATCATGTCATCTGCAAATAGTGATAATTTAAGTTCTTCTTTTCCTATTTTTATGTCTTTAATTTCCTTCGTCTGTCTAATTGCTCTGGCCAGTGTTTCGAGAACTATGTTGAACGGAAGTGGTGAGAGAGGGCATCCCTGTCTTGTTGCAGATTTTAGAGGGAATGCCTTCAATTTTTCTCCATTCAGAATGATGCTAGCCTGAGGCTTAGCATAGATTGCTTTTACAATGTTGAGGTATGTTCCTGTTATCCCTAGTTTTTCGAGAGTTTTGAACATAAAGGGATGCTGTACTTTGTCGAATGCTTTTTCTGCGTCTATCGAAATGATCATATGGTTCTTATTTTTAAGTCTATTGATGTGGTGAATAACATTTATTGGTTTCCATATATTGAACCAGCCTTGCATCCCAGGGATGAATCCTACTTGATCATGGTGCACAATTTTTTTGATATGTTTTTGTATCCGATTCGCCAGAATTTTATTGAGGATTTTTGCATTTAGGTTCATTAGAGATATTGGTCTGTAGTTTCCTTTCTTTAAGGTTTCTTCGTCTGGTTTAGGAATCAGGGTGATGTTGGCCTCGTAGAATGAATTTGGCAGTTCTCCCTCTTTTTCTATTTCCTGAAATAGCTTGAAAAGTATTGGTGTTAGTTCCTCTTTAAAGGTTTTGTAAAACTCTGCTGTATACCCATCCGGTCCTGGGATTTTCTTAGATGGTAATCTTTTGATGGTTTCTTCTATTTCCTCAATTGATATTGGTCTGTTTAGGTTGTCTATGACCTCCTGACTCAATCTGGGCAGATTATATGACTTAAGAAATTTATTGGCGGTCGGGGCGCTTGCTGGCTGGGGGACGGCGGCGCCACCATGATGCTTGTTTGTTTTCAATGAAAAAGAGGGGGGGCGGGAAGGAGGAGGCGTTGGCGTAGGTGGCTGTGGCGTCTGTGGCATCTGTGGCGAGGAGGAGAAGGCGGTGGGCACAGCGACGGTGGGCCCAGCGACGAGGGCGAGCCAGGGGGCCGAGAGGGCGGGAGGGCGTAGTGGTGGCCCGTCGGGGCGGCTGAGGCGGGCAGCTGAAGCAGTAGCTCTTGGAGTGGAAACAAAGACCAGCAGCTGAGGTGGCAGAGGAGCGGCGATGGCGGCGCTGCAGCAGCGGGCGGGCCTGGTATGGTGGTTCCACAGGTCAGACCTCGCTGCACTCAAAGGGAGGAGGCGGTAGCAGCAGCGGAGGAAGGCGGCGCACCTCGAGAGGTGAATTGTCTCATCATTGGTAGTACTGAATATTCTTGCTTACTTGCGCCTTGGAATTTAACTTTGGAGAGGAAGAAAGTAAATATGAATAAGAAAAAAATAAAATGTTATAGAGGGATGCCAATACCATTATTTACTTATTTTTATGTGGTGCTGAGGATCAAATCCAATGCCTAATAAATGAGAGGCATGCCCAAATTAAAATACGACTCTCCTGACCCTCGGAGGATGTACACAATCATGTCCTCTGAGGAAGCAGCAAATGGAAAGAAATCACATTGGGCAGAGCTTGAAATAAGCGGAAAAGTAAGAAGCTTAAGCTCATCTTTGTGGTCACTAACTCACTTGACAGCTTTGCATCTGAGTGACAATTCCCTGTCCCGCATTCCTTCAGACATTGCCGAGCTTCACAATCTGGTGTATCTGGACCTGTCCTCTAATAAAATCCATAGTTTACCCGCAGAACTCGGAAACATGGTATCACTCAGGGAGCTCCATTTAAATAACAACCTGTTACGAGTTCTACCTTTTGAGCTGGGAAAACTGTTTCAGTTGCAGACTTTAGGCCTAAAAGGAAATCCACTTACCCAAGATATATTGAACCTCTATCAGGAACCAGATGGAACAAAAAGGCTACTGAATTATTTGCTTGATAATTTGTCAGTTTCAACAGAACAACCACCTCCAAGATCTTGGATTATGTTGCAAGAACCAGATAGAACAAGGCCAACTGCCTTGTTTTCTGTCATGTGCTATAATGTTCTTTGTGATAAATATGCGACCCGGCAGTTATATGGCTACTGTCCATCATGGGCACTAAATTGGGACTACAGGAAAAAGGCCATTATTCAAGAAATCTTGAGCTGCAATGCTGATATTATAAGTCTTCAGGAGGTTGAAACAGAACAATATTACAGTTTTTTTTCTGGTAGAACTGAAAGAACGTGGTTATAATGGATTCTTTAGTCCTAAATCTCGAGCTAGGACAATGTCAGAACAAGAAAGAAAACATGTTGATGGCTGTGCAATATTCTTCAAGACTGAAAAATTTACTTTGGTTCAGAAACACACTGTTGAATTTAATCAGCTAGCAATGGCAAATTCAGAAGGGTCTGAAGCTATGCTGAACAGAGTCATGACAAAAGATCACATTGGAGTTGCAGTACTGCTAGAACTTCGAAAGGAATTGATTGAAATGTCATCTGGAAAGCCACATCTTGAACAGAAAAGCAACTTATTCTTGTGGCTAATGCTCATATGCATTGGGACCCTGAATACTCTGATGTAAAGTTGGTACAAACTATGATGTTCCTCTCAGAAGTAAAGAACATTATTGATAAAGCTTCTCGAAGTCTCAAATCCAATGCATTGGGAGAATTTAGAACTATTCCACTTGTGTTATGTGCAGATCTTAATTCTTTGCCTGACTCTGGTGTTGTAGAATATTTGAGCACTGGTGGAGTAGAAACAAATCATAAAGACTTTAAGGAACTGAGATATAATGAAAGTCTTATAAACTTCAGCTTCAATTGGAAGAATGGAATGACCAACGGAAGGATCACTCATGGTTTCAAGTTAAAGAGTGCCTATGAGAGTGGCCTGATGCCTTACACAAATTACACATTTGATTTCAAGGGTATAATTGACTACATCTTCTATTCTAAACCTCAACTGAACACTTTAGGCATCCTGGGACCTCTGGACCACCATTGGCTAATTGAGAATAATATCAGTGGCTGCCCACACCCACTTATCCCCTCCGACCACTTCTCACTTTTTGCACAACTGGAGCTCTTACTGCCTTTCCTGCCCCAAGTTAATGGCATTCACCTTCCTGGCAGGAGGTAGTCAAGTACCTACAGAGGATAACCTCAGTTTTATTTGTAAACTTGTGAAAAATCTGATTATAGGGAAGTGAGGTATTGCCACTAGGGATTTCTTAATGATGATTTGAATTTTCAATCTGATTATTTGAAATAAGGATAAAGTATGAAAGCCAGGTGCTAGCAACAGACAAATTCTGAGCCCAATATGCTTTATACTACTGCTAGACAGGGATTGGTGTGTTTGCACCTATCTTTAATTTGTTACAAGAAATTTTCCTGTTTCATCTATCCAGTATAATATTTTCATGCCTTGAAATAGGAAAATGTTTGAACAGCATAGTCTCTTTGCACAGAAATCTGTAGCACTACTTTTTTGAGGCCAGTAGTATCATCCAGAGACCATTCTCCCAGACTTCCTCCTTTTTCAGACTTGTTTGTAAAATATAAAATTTAGCCTTGATGATTGTATATGATCCACAGAAGACCTGATTTATGAAATTTTTATACTTAAAAAATCAGATTTAAAAATGATTGTATTGTAAACTAAGGCTAAATTTTTTTTTAAATTCTGTTTCCTGTGTTCTGAAGGCCAGCTTGTAAAAGAGTTGCAACAGACTTTCTCTGCAATGATTTGCACTGTTAGGGTTTTGTTAGCCCTTTTGTACTACTTTATTTTTAAATTGAGAACAATTGTTCTTTAAATCTAAGTCTGCTTTAAACCTTAGGACGTTTTCTTGGACCAGCAGCAACTTATTCATGAATTCCTGAATTTTTTCAAAAACTCTCTCTCTACCAGGACAGATAAGCTGAACAGTGATCTGTAGGCATTTATGGACTGAATGTCATGGTTGATTATATGTACATTCTCATATTTTTAAACCTTTAACTGTTTTTAAGTTATAAACTTATAGCTGCTTAGGTACAGCTTCTTAACTCCTCTTTGAGACACTTCCTGTCCTATCTCCACTGTGCCTGCCTAAATTTGTTCTCACCAAGCACTGCCTGTGCATGCAGAGAACAATCTGTGCATCCTCTTTTATATTTTTTAAATACTGTTTAACATTTGTGAGAATTTTATGAAAATGCTTTTGTATGAGCTGTGGCTTTTTTCTCATTGTGAAGCATTGAATATCATATCTTGGAATATGGTCATAGGGTGGGTTCCTGGGTCTTTGTACACCAGACCCAAGCACTGCTTCTAGGTGTCATTACACAGTGCTGTTTGTCACCCAGAATACTACTATCATGTGAATTATTTTTGGTTATCTATGTATTCCTTATGTATGTTTTTTAATCACTCTTTTTTTAAGAAAAAGTAATTTTCCATTCATGAAGCAGTATGAATTAGATGTGTTTTCAAAACAGTTCCCTAAGGCAATTCTTCAGATCATTTTTAAAGTGACTAAGTCATTTTAGTGTCAACAAAGATAAAAGTTATATGTACCCTGTGTTTTGCCCATAGTGCCATTAGTAGATTTGAGATTAAAGCCAGCTTTAACTGTGCAAAGTTAAATTGTATATGTTCTGTTCTCATTCATTCTTCTCTCAAAAATCAAATGAATTCAGAGGGAGCTAACTGCTTTTGTTTCAACTGCAGGCAGGGGAGCAAAAGGACACCATGTGAGCATTAAGAAAAAAAATTGTTGAGTGTTATTAACAATTTTTATACAGAGAATGAGTCATTTTGGATAATGACTTAAAATTTTATGAAAAACATTCAGCACTTAAATGTGCACATATGCAACAGTAGGCCTGGAAGGGGGCTTAGGAGAATAAGGCAGGCAGCTTTCTGACACTATAAGGAACACTTGAGGTCATCAACTCAGGAGGAGCAAAGATTTTTTTTTCAGCTCATGGATTTGGAGATCTAAGTCCTTGATCAGTGGGCCTCTTTGCTTTGGGGGCTGTGGTGAAGTAGTGTGTTATATTGTGGGGAGTATATATTAAAGCAAAGCTACTCAATTCATGACCAGGATGGAAAAAGAGAAAGGAAAGGGCTAGGTCCCAGTATCTGCTTGAAGGGCACATCCCCAATGACTAAAAGACCTCCATTAGGCACCACCTCACAGAGGTTCCACTACCACCCAATAACACCATGCTGTGGACCAAGCCTTTAATACATGTACTTTCTTGGGAATTAAGACCCAATCTATCAGAAATGAAATGCTGGGAGGTAGTAAATATATTTATTATAATGTGTGTATACTAATTTATATTATGGCCAGAAGTTCAGGTTACTCTAAATTCTCACTGATGCTTGGTAGCATCAGGTCTATTAATCTTTACCAAATATCCATCTACATGTAGAGTCAATCGTAATGAAAAAAGTCACAGAAAGATGACATAGGGCCATCATTTTTATAAAGTTTGTAAAAGAGAAAAATGAAATAATATATTGTTTAGAAATACATTCATAAAACATTTTTTAAAAGGACATGATAAGTCTAAAACTCAACAATGGTTACTTTGGAAAGTAGGGAGATTGGATTGGACAGGAGTATAGCAGTGTTGGTAGCATTCTAGCTTTACTATTGTGATGGATAATTACAACTCGATTGGGCTGAGGGATGCCCAGGTAGCTGGTGAAATTTTATTTCTAGATATATCTATGAGGTGTTTTGGAAGAGATTAGCATCTGTGTACAGACCAACCATACAAATAAAGGTAGATTTTATTGAGAACTTGACCAGAACAAAAGACTCAGCAAGGGAATTGACTGGGACATCCATCTTCTTCTCTCTTAAGACATTGGTGCTCCTGATTCTTGGGCTTTTGGACTTCAACTGGGATTTACAGATTTGTGCCCCTCCCTACTTGTCAGGTTTTTGTACTCAGATTGAACAACATATAAGCTTTCCTAGTTTTGCAGTTTGCCAACTGTGTGTGTGTGTGTGTGTGTGTGTGTGTGTGTGTGTGTGTGTGTGTCCTATTAGTTCTGTTTCTCTGGAGGACCCTGGTTAATGCAACTATTATGGTCCATATGTTACATATATTCTTTTATGGCACTATTTCATAATATTTTAAAAATACTGACATAGAAGCAAACTATAGACCAGTGGGACAGAATAGAAGACACAGAGACAAACCCACAGAGCTACAGCCATCTGATCCCTGACAAAGGTGCCAAAAACATACATTGGAGAAATGACAGTCTCTTTAACAAGAAGTGCTAGGAAAACTGAATATCCATGTGTAGAAGAATGAAACTAGATCCTTATCTCACTCCTTATAGTAAAGTAAACTCAATATGGATCAAACACCTGATTATAAAACCAGAAACATTATAACTGTTAGAAGAAAAAAATAGGGAAAATACTTCAATATATAGGCACAGGCAAAGAGTTCCTGAATAAGACCCTTTAGCTCAGGAAATAAGAGAAAGCATCAATAATGGAATAAAGTCAAACTTAAAAGCTACTATACAGCAAAGGAAGCAATTCACAAAGTGAAGAGAGAATCACAGAATGGAAGAAAATCTTTGCCAGTTACTTTCTAAGAGGACTAATATCTAGGAAAAATTATACACACACACACACACACACACACACATACATATATACATACATACACACACACAGAAGGGGGGGCTCAAAAACCTCTACATTAAAAAATCAATAAATAGAAAAGTGAATCAATTAGACATTACTTAAAAGAAGAAATATGGATGGCAAACAAAGAAAATGTTCAACATCTTTACACATCAGGGAAAAGCAAAACTACACTGAGATTCTATCTCACCACAGTTACAATGGCAATCATTAAGAATACAAATAACATTAAACGCTGGTAAGGGCGTGGGGAAGAGGAAACTCTTATATGCTGTTTGTGGCATACAAATTAGTACAGCCCCTATGGAAATCAGTATGGATGTCCCTTAAAAAGCTAAAAATAGATCCATCATATGATATAGCCATACCACTCCTTAGTACTTATCCAAACAAACTAAAATCAGCATATTTTAGAGACACATATGCACCTATGTTTATTGCAATGCAATTCATAATAGCCAAGTTATGGAATCAGCCTAGATATCTACCAACAGAGGAATGGATAAACACAATGGAGTTTTATTCAGACATGAGGAAGACTGAAATTATATCATTTGCAAGAAAATGGATAGAACTAGAGAACATAATTTTGAGTGAAATAAGTCACACTCAGAAAAGAACTGTATATTTTATGTGTGGAAGCTAGAAGGAAAAAAAAAACAGGGGAAAAAAGGACTCCATGAAATTAACAGGGAGATTAGCAGAGTGGAGAAAAGTGATAAGGGGCAGAGAGGAGGGGATGGAAGGGGAAGTATTAGAGAGTGAACCTAATCAAATTATGCTTATTTTTGTGTATGTTTGAATATTGCTACAACGAATCTCACCATTATGTATAATTAATATGTACCAAAAAATAAAATAAAACATAAAAATAAAAAAGACATTCCTCCAATTGGAGTTTTAATCTTGGAAATGACCTAGAAGTTTAACTTAATTAACTTTTAATGCAACTGATAAAAGTCACAGAGGCAGGGCTGGCGATGTGGCTCAAGTGGTAGCGCGCTCACCTGGCATGCACGGGTCACTGGGTTTGATCCTCAGTACTACATAAAAATAAAATAAAGATGTTGTGTCCACCAAAAACTAGAAAATAAATATTTAAAAAAATTCTCTCTCTCTCTCTCTCTCTCTCTCTCAAAAAATTATAGAGGCAGAGAATGAAGGATCAAAGACATGACACTGAAAGAATGTGTGAGGAGCTCAAATTGGCCAGAAATAAAACCATTGCCAGTTCTGAATTTGAGTATTGACTCCATCAGTTATTAAGAATATGATTTGTGGAAAGTAACTTTACCTCTCTGGAGATTGCTTTGAAGGTTCAATGAGGAGATGCAAGTAAAAGTTCTGACTCTAGAACTGCACCTTTTAATATTTGTTGTTTGTTTTACAAGAAGAGTTCAGATACACTGGAACTTGTCCTTATACACGTATTGGACTCTACTCCTAGAACAATGATAGTGGATATCAATCTAAATAGGCCAGAATGACACCACCACTCACACTGCGGTAATGATTTGCAACAGAAGCAATGTGAGCAACATGAACAGGAAACTCACCAACTTCTTTTTTCCCCCACACTGGACTTTGATCTGAGCAGTAACCAGTGAAGATGGTGCAAGTGCATGTGACCCTGTTTGAATGCTTTCTTAGTTCATTTTCGGTTGCAATAACAAAATATCCACAACTGGGCCATTGAGAAATAAGAGTACTTTACCTAGCTCACAGTTGTAGGATCTGGGAAATCCAAGATGGTGCTGGCATCTGGTGAGGGCCTTCCTGTTGCACTGTAATGTGGCAAGACAGAGCAAATATGCTAGATTGGGTCTCTCTTCCTCTTTTAACAAAGTCTCTGATGCTATTACAAGGGCTCCACCCTTATGACCTCATCTAATCCCTAAAATAACAAGTACCCTATTCCCACTGTATGATAGTATCAACATTTGTAATACGTGCTTAATTTTTAAAAAAATGGATCAAAATACTATAAATAGATGGTGCTGAGTTCCCTTTGCGTTCCTGTTCCATTCCACCTTTCACCTGCTCTTTATAGCCCATGAGGCAACTGATACCATAGCCCAGAACCCATCCTTCTGTTCATGTTTTGATAATTTTACCTTACATTGATATGTCCATACAATATACAGGTTTGCATCCATCACTTTTAAATCAACATTAAATTTATATCTGTATATTTTTTTTTGGAACTTCCTTTCTCACACATTCTGTTTTTGAGATCTATCCACGTAGATTTATATACAGCTACATTATACATTATCATTATGGCGTAACATGAATTCTATAATTCAAATATAAAATATTTTATTTATCTACCCTTCTACGAGTGGATAGTTGGAAATATTTAAAAAATATATTCACAATTATAAGCAAAGCTGTAGTGAACATCCTCTTTAAAGACCTGCCTATTTTATAGAAATGCCTGGACTACTTTAGCATCAACATCAATGAAAGCAATCAGCTACTTCTGTAATCACACTGTGCTGTGCTGGTGCCAGCTCATTTTTATCTGTTAGATATAACTATTATAATTTCCAGAACTATGTTATCCTGGTATTAAACACAACCACTATGAAAAATAAAATTCTAGAAATTTATGATGAATAAATTATATTGTTAAAGGTAATACACACTCAGAACTCATCATTTCCTGATTGTTTCGTCACATTTTACTATTATCTGCACTCTTGAGATTATGTATGGCTACTGTGTCTGTAAAGTGAAAATACTATTGAATAGTATTGGCTGTGCATTTCTTCCCAGATCTGCATTATATTTTTAGCCACAGAGGAAGTATTTGCCCAAGGAAATAAGCAATGCTTCAAAATCAAGACTTTATCTATTGTTTTGTTGATTGAAAAGACCTAGGGTCAACAAACCTACAGTAAATATTTTAGGTTTTACCTGGCATAGTAATTGTTTCCTCCACCCCCAATTTTATAGTCCTTTCTGAATGAGGAAGAAAAAGCCAATCAGCTAATATACCTTACAAAAATAGAGGTCCGTAGGCTATAGTTTCTAACTCCTGTATGGGCATTAAAAAGTAATTTAAGAATTGGTTGTGTATATATTCTTTTCAAAATTATTCTTTTTAGTTATGCACAACACCAGGATACACCCTGGCATAATCACAAAAGCATGGAACATAACCCTCTCCAATTCAGTCTCCAGCACTCCCACCCTCCCTGTCCCACGCAGCTCCCCTCCCTTTACTCCACTGATCCCTCTTTAGTCCATTTACATACTCAGAACTCATCACTTCCTGATTGTTTCCTCACATTTTACTATTACCTGCACTCTTGAGATTATGTATGGCCACTGTGTCTGTGAAGTGAAAATACCATTGAATAGTATTGTTTTTCTAAATTAGTGTTCTCTGTATATATTGTTTATTTTGTGAATAGCAAGAAAACATAAGGCATGTTTTCTTCTAAGGTTTGAAAACTATTGCCAAATTCAGCAAAGAAGTTTCATCCTTCACAACCAAATGACATCTTGATGTATGTTTTCATTATTTATTTTTATGAAAATATCAGGAATACTCCACCTGGAAATCTTGTTAAACGTTCATCAATACCACTGGATCAGACCCATTAAATTTATGTAGAAAAGAAACATTTGTTCATCTGATTGAGATGCCTTACTACACCTAAATTCTACCCTTTCTCTCTTTTTCACACATACCCCACTCACATCGATGCCCACCTTCTTTGGGTTTATGTATGGTCTTCTATTTTCAATTATTATCATCCCCATTTTACCTTCTGACTGCCCACCAGTTAGGAAATTACTAGAAATCAGGGTTGACATTGCAGGTATTCTTCCTGTGCCTCAATGTTCTTTTTTGAAAATGGGCCTACTACTCAAAACTACCTTGTAGGGCTGTTAGAAGGGCTAAACAGGCTACTCATGTGCAATGCTCAGCTTGGCAGCTGGCAAGTGCTGTCATGATAACCATCATGGCCATGGATAATTTGAGTTCTGTTAGTATTATCCTCATCATCTCCTTATGGTGGTGGCTTTCATCCCAGGACAGCTCTTGTCAGAGTGGGCACACTTAGAAGGAATGTCTTCTTAACATGTGGAGTGTGCTGATTTTCAAACTATTTAATCTGCTTCTAATGTCTCTAGAATGAAATGCCAAATGACAAGGTGGTACCAATATGAGTATGATGTAAACACAGTCCCCTGCAGAGAGCTGAGGGGGCTGCCACACCTACCCGGCAGGAGAAAGCACTGTGAAAGACCTGTTTTCTGTAAGGACAGGGAAAGCTGAGGGGAGACATGGTGCACTCTGACTCTCTATTTTTGCATATCATTTTCTACTTCCTATGAAACTTCCCCAATCTCACTTATGAATTAAGAAAAAGTCTTTCACATCTGTAATGATAAAAACAAACTTGGCCACATGAACAGCTCTGTATATCCTTGGAGATACTGGCAGCTTCCATACTGGAAAGCTTTTCCAAATTCCAAATTCCTAAGAACCATAGACAGTATTCCTATATCACATATAGTACTGCAGCAAGCCACTCGGGGAATATTCCACATTCTTGCTAATGTTCTCAGTATCTGACAGGACGTCTGCCTCAAGGGCCTGATGTCCATCTTCAGGTACTCATCCATAAAGCAGTTCTCATGAGGCAGACCCCCACTGGAATGACCTCACCAGCTCCATGGGCCTTTGCTTTCTGCATCTCCCTTATATTTCTGATCTATGAGGTGTTGGAGGACTTTCATTGTAATCTCAGGAAGAGTGAAAGCATGATGCCAAAACAGTGGTCTTAGGATTATTTGTCGACCTGCCAAAAGGGCCTCCATAGTCTACCAGTGCCATTGTTAGGCTGCAGAGCAGAACTGTTATCAGTCAGTATCTTTCTTTCTCTTTAGCTGTCATGTTTCTGATGGGGGGGGGTAATAAATGACTGAATTATAATTGGCAAAACTATTGAAAGAATGTGACCTGACTGGAACCCACTGAGTGTACTATTACCCACCCCCAAATCTAGAGTGTGGGAGGAACATGGAGGAAATGTATCTACCCAGAAGATAATCACTAGCCAGCCAAAGAGAGCCAGACCCTCACTGTGCTGAGGTCAGAGACTTATAAAAGAGGCAAGAGACTGGGCCCTTTGTAGATAGTGACTTGAAAATGATGCCCTTTCCCATTGAGAATGGTCAGATGGGCATCTTTGCCAAGCAGATGAATCACTTCTGGAGAATAGAAAAAAGCCAGAGACTAGGGCAGAGTCTCTCACTCTTTCCCACGCCAATGCTTCTGAGAAGGAGGCATTCCTATTTTGGGCAGTGAAAAAAATATATATTCTATGGTATCATATATACTTTCCAAATAAACTGCTAAGCAATCTCTTTGCATCCTGTACTACAGCCAGTTGTGGGTGGCCTAGGGAAAGTTCCTCTCTTGTCTCCTCTCTTACCCTCCCTTATCCTCCTTTTTTTCTCTTTTTTTCTCCCTTCCTTTGAACTATTTTGTTCTTCCCCTTTTCTTTCTATTATCCTTTCAACAATTACTCATTGAGTTCATAGTGTATGCTGGCGACAGGATGGTAAACAAGATGGGTACTGATGTTCCAGTGGAAAAAATGTTGCCCAGGTAAATAAATAATAAGCAAATAAGCCATGATACATAACATGAATCACACAAGTGAAGCCCAAGTGGGGGCAGTTAAGAATTGATTTAGATAGCCAAGGTCTCTGTAGAGAGGTCTTCTCAGAAGAGAGCCTGACGCTGAGTCTTAGTTAGAAGACAGAGGTGAGAAAGGAGTGGAGAGGAAGGAGGTAGAGAGCTTTTTCCAAGCAACTTATAGAATTGGCCCTTTGTGGGGGCCAGAGAAGGCAGCTTGAACTACCAAATAGAAGCTGGCCTGGTGGTTTCCTCTCTGCTCAATGCTGATAAAGTAGTGGTGGCTTCATAGACTATTAAGGTGAAAAGAATTCAGATTCCTTAAAGGTTCAATAGTAAAGAAGTCCATGAAAAATTGGTCATGTCTATCTTAAGTGGAGATCCAGGGCCATGTTTACTCTTCCTGATCATTTGTCCAGCAGCCTGATGACCAGGGCATGAGCAGGGGATGATGGGAGTGATGTACTATCCCACTGCTACCCCCTCCATGCCATCCCAGCAGCAGGCTCCATCACTTTTTTACAAGCCCTTTAGCCAATGAGCTGCATGAAGTCAACTTGACTCACCTTCATTTGTCTCTTCAAGACTGTTCCTTAACTCTCCTGTGTCACTTTAAGCAAATTGACAAGTTACTAGAGAACAGGGAAGTGAGGAATGGATCTGTCTTCTTCTGTTATGGTTTGAATATGAGGTGTCCTACAAAAGTTCATGTGTGAGACAATGCAAAAAGGCTTAGAAGTGAAAATATCGGGTTATGAGAGTCAACTCAATCAGTGAATTAATCCCCTGATTGGGATTCACTGAGGGGTAACTAAAGGCAAAGAGGTGCAGCTGGAGGAAGTGGGCATATGGGATGTGCCTTTGGAGTATATATTTTGTATCTGGCAAACTGAATCTCTCACTTTCCTGACCATGTCCTGAGCCACTTTCCTCCACCACACTCTTCTACCATGATGTTCTGCCTCACCTCAAGCCCTGAGGAATGGAGCTGGCTGTCTATGGACTGAGACCTCTGAAACTGTGAACCCCCAAATAAACTTTTTTTCCTCTAAAGTTGTTCTTATCAGGTCTTTTAGTCACAGCAGCTAAAAAGCTGACTAAAATACTTTCTATGTTTAGAATATTCTGTGACTCTGCCATAAAGAAAATGAGGTGGGCTGATTCTATAAAGGCTGGAGTGATGCTGAGAATGATTAGAGCCCAATGAATTGTAAGAACTACAACTTCTCAAATGGAATTTGCCTTATTTATTAAATACCCATAAGACCTTATCCTACCTAGAATCTGTGAAAACCTGCATATTCAGAAATCATTTGAAAAAAAATATGGTTTTACTATTCATACAATATTCAAAGTTACCTTTTAAAATAAATTTATTTCAGTAAAACAAGTAGCTTTAAAATATTGAGGGGTAATTGTGTTATGATATGTAAATATAGGAAAGGTGTTGTTATGCCAGATTCAGGGGACCCCAATAGACCTCCAGGACCCAAATCTGATGCAAGCACACAAGAGTCTTTATTGCAAGCTTGAGCCTGGACTCACAACCTTTCCCAATACAGCAGTCCCAGGGAGTGAGTTCCGATCTTTTGTTCAGTGAGATTTTATAGGTTTTGGGGGGATACTCTATGCATCACAACATCACATAGCAAATCATTCCATACTGAGGGAAAATCAAACAACAACTCTTAACATTGATTAGCACATTCAATGGTGGGAACAAGTTGGGTAGGGGTGATTGGTTTAGGCCACGAGGGGTGTACATGCTGAACTAAATGATTTCCCAACATGTTATCAACCACCATAAACTACTTGGGGGGTCATCTGGCATTCCAGGTATTTTCCCTGTCTCATGCTGATTGGTGGTTGCTAGGAGTGTTGCTATGGGTCCTCACCTAGACTGACTGAGTCAGGGACGCCTGGTGCCTCAGATCTCTCCTGTTATTTACAGACAAACAACTCAGCATGGTGGGTATGTGCTTAGGAGTGATCAGTGGGTTTTTCCAAGGACAAGGGTCAAGCCCCCTTCCTTGGACAGGCTTTGCTCTAAGGTAGAGGCTGGTTTCTCAAAATGGAGTCACATTAGTTTCTCAGTGTGATCATGATTGAAACATGGTTAAACGTTGGAAAATACTGACTTAGAGTTGGGTATGGATTGAATTGTGTTTCTCCTTCTGTGCCACAATAAATTTATTTGTGGAAGTCCTAACCCTCAGTATCTCCAAATATGACCTTATTTTGAGGTAGGGTCTTCACTGAGGTAATCAAGTTAAAATGAGGTCATTAGGGTGGTATCTAATCCAATATAACTAGCATCCTTATAAATAGAGAAAGACATGCATAGAGAGAGTACAATGCAGACATGGAGGGAGAAGATAGCCATTCACAAGCCAAGGAGAGAGGCCTGGAACAGAACTTCCTCTTATAGCCTTCAGGAAGAATCTATGCTGCTAACAATTTGATTTATAAATCAATCTGCAGAATTGTGAGATAATCCATTTCTATTGTTTAAGCTACCAGTTTTATGGTACTTTGGTATGATAGTCCCAGTGAGGTAATACAGAATTTACTTTATATGCTTGTAAGTGGTTGGAAAAGAGCAAAATATTCCTCAATAGCCAAACCAGATAGTGGAAGTATTAATGGCCTGGAACCTTAAAACCTAGGCTCAAGTTCTTATTCTGTCATATATTATGGGTCCTTGACCAAGATCTCTCACTGGTGAACCCTTCCTAGGGAGATGTCAGATGGTCACCATTCAGTTCTCTCTCTTCTCTTACTTTAAGACTCTGTGTTTAGAAAGTAAGAGATCTCTACAGATTCCACAATGTCAGTCATTTCCACAGCTGGTGGTAGGGAGAATCAGAGCAGGACTCATGGGAGATTGAAGAAGTTTGACTAGCTGTCTAGACAGACAGCTTCAGTGTTTAAACTTGACTGCACATCTGTTAATCATCCAAGATGCTCCTGATGCTACGCCAGCCTACAGATGGTCACCTGGGGACTGGCCAACAAAGATGTTGTGTGATGGTGGCAATTCAGAGGCTACAAGATGGCTAATAACAAAATCTGTCTACCAAGAATCTGATCCCAGAGGAAAATTAGGAGCTTGGTTAAGCAACTCACTCAACTCTACTATGAATGGAACTCAATTTTCCTTCTAGTTGGCAAGATTCCAGGACCCCAAGCCCCTCATTGCTAACTGTTTAGTCTGGATATAAGAAAGAGGTCAATTTTATTTTTGAAAAGTAAGTCATTTAAATAAGAAAAATCATCTCTTTCTTTAGTCCTTACTCTTAACAGTCTCCTTCCTCCCCAGCCACTCCCAACTTATTATGACATGGAAAATGATCTCCTAGCACCTGGTGGTTTTCTTTCTCTTGAATTTTGGTGAAAATAAGAAAGGTATTTGCAAATCAAAGGAAATCATATTAATCAAATCACATCAATCAAATTAGGGCAAGTGTGTAGCACACTGCCTTGCTCGTCCTGTCTGGGGAGCAAGAATCCAAGACTCTAGCTTGGCTGGCTGAGATTAGTTCCCATCTACCCATACAGTGATGGTTCCTGAAGCAGCATGGAAAAACATTCTCTTTAGATAGGAAAGAAGTAAGCTTATCCCAGCAATGTATTTATCTGACTTCAAACAGGGGGTAAGGTGGTTTGGTTAGGTTAAAGAGAGTACAGATGTTTTCTTCAAGTCCCTTCCTCTATACCACAAAGCCAATAACAGCAGTCACCATTACCTATATCTGTCATGGGGTTCCACTGATTAGCAAGTGCAGCACTGGTCCCTGCCCTCTCACAACTTGTGATCTGGGTATAGCAGACAAATATTTGTAGGGAGATGCTCTTACTTTGTATGGATTAT
Source organism: Urocitellus parryii (assembly GCF_045843805.1). Classification (NCBI taxonomy): domain Eukaryota; kingdom Metazoa; phylum Chordata; class Mammalia; order Rodentia; family Sciuridae; genus Urocitellus; species Urocitellus parryii. Next base: position 3,067,584 of record NW_027554101.1, on the reverse strand, counting down.
CTTGTTAAATGCTCCCAACCACCCTTTTGAGGGGCTGTAATGATCCTTGTCTTGCAATTAGAAAAACTGAGGGTGGTAATTATTTGATTTTACCTATGTTCATGTATCTGGAGGTGGTGATGGTGGCATTTGATTTCAGGGCTGCATAGCCCACCTAGCCATCCTGCCCCCACGTCCCATGCAGCCCTACTGAAAGAGTTATATACCTTACCTGTGTACTGTTTCCATGTGTGACAGTGCCTAGGAAACTGGGATATACCCCTAGATGGGCTCTGGCTTACTCATCCACACTTCCACTTACCTCTTGGATCCTAGCTTAGAGCTCTTATTTTAACTTTTCTCGGTTTCCTGGAAAGCTCAATGAGGAAATTTAGTTTCAGTTCTGCTATCCACTTTCTGCCTTCTCTCCATCAATGCCTTCATTCTCAAGGAATAATCTGGTGTAGAGGTTATATTTGGTCATGGACTATAGTTCCTCTACACTTTGGCTCTATTTTTGATATTTGGTCATAATTGTGTGCCAATTATCCATTTTTCTATTCTGAGCTCTTAATTAGTGGTAAATAGAGCTTGGCGAATATCATATTCCAGAATCAGCTTTATTAACCCCCAAATTTGGGGCTGCTGATCTTCTGTGCTAGAGAATACAGATTGGCCTTAGAGTCTAAAGGAGCTTCTCACTACTTCCTCTTTGCCATGTGACAAGTTTAAACTCTTGGTGCCCTCTTTGGGGCCTTCATGTCTACTATTAACCATCCAGTTTTCTGGAAGGCTGCTGCCTGCATCACCCAGTAATTGGTGGGGCAGAAAGCAGAGGAGGAGGCCAAACCTCCAGATCTCACTGCGGTGGCAGATCTACTACTCTCTGGCACACTTCTTGCCTCATGAGGGAGCAGAGTGCAGCCTGGGAACTTTGCTGAGTGGAGGGGATGAGGTGGCATAGGCAGAGGATATTTTCCACCTTTGTGTCAGAGTATCTTTATTCATTGGATCTAGGACAAAGCCTTTCTGATAATATCTAGTAGGGAGGGATAACGTTAGTGGCAGGGAGGAGGGTAGAGATGTTGGTGAAAGTCCTCGTTCTTCTACATGAGTGAAGGTGAGAGGAATGAGTGTCTCCATCAACACTCAAACATCTAAGACAGATTTTTTTCAAGTACCCAAACTGGAACTCTCCTTTCTGGATAGGAAAAGGAAATGGAGAAGCACTTGACATAGGAGACTCAAACTCTCATATCAGAGTTGAGAAAACAGAACTATAAGGTCATACATCTGCGTAGGAACTGTGCCAAGGGACCTAGAAGCCCTGACTCCCAGCACAGTGTTCCTTCTCTCTGCACTGATTTGGGACGGAATGAAAAATACTGTCCCTGTGGACATCTATACACCTCCACGTGGTCTTAGGGTTTCAGCTTGCTTTCTGTTGCATCTTATAACAGCTGAGAAGTCTTTGTTCAAAAGCTTTGATCAAGTGGCCTGAGGCAGTACATGACTTATCCCATTCTCAATTCATTGGGCTGTCTGTTGATTGTCACCCTCTTTCCCCAGTCCTCTGTTCTACACCAGGAACCCTTAGGGTACAGCTGGAAAAGTAAAGAGCCTTCCTTCTAGGTGCTCTGTCACTCTGGACCAGAAGGGAATAGGGAAAGAGGTCTCATTACCCTTTTTACTTACTCTTCCCTCTTTAGGAAGTTTTAATTCAAGTTTCTATTTATTGCACAAATACTATTATGAGAACTTCAAAGAAAAGATGTTTTCTTATTATCCCTCTAAGTGAAGCTTAGGAATCAAGAGGCTGGGACATTGATTCTGTCTTGGCTTTTTGACTTATGACATTGAGCAGTTTTCAGTAACCACCCTCATCCATGGGTGGGGAGTATATTCTAAGACCCTAGAGCATGCCTGAAGCCACAGCTTCTCAGATTTTCAGTTGGCTGCGGGTAAATGAAACCATGGAATGTTAAACCACTGATAAGGGGGGACTACTGTACTTGTCTCTGGAATCATTTGGTCATCTATAAGTATAGAAGGGTATAATAAAAGCTCCCTGGTTTCATGTGGAAGAAAGAAATTAAGGAGCTAATAATGTGTAAGGTCCTGGAGATGGAAGTTTGATAGACAAGTTAGTTTTCTCCCACTCTTCTTCCTTAATATAGATGTTTTAATGTTGTTGTTCTCTCTTCAAGTTCTTGTCCAATTGTGCAAAGACACTTTTAACTGTGGATACAATTTTGTTCACTGCATTTTTTTCATCCAACATTATACCACCATCTGTTTTCCTTTGTTACTCTTAAAATGGATGATATAAAATTGCTAGAAAGATCAATTCCATGTGATTCCATCTAATTCTTAGTTTTAGAATCATCATGTTAAAATATAAATAATATTATTTTGAGTTAATGCTACATTACTTATCTAAAGACCCTGTATTTTTGGCCAGTGTGTTTATTTCTCATTTTTTTCCTTCAAAAGATCTCCATGAAAGATTATTTTCTTTTTTTAAAATTATTTTCTTTGGATAAATTTATAGAAGTAGCTTAAATTTTGTTTTGAGGCCTAATGAACTATATTTATTTTTCCCATATTTGGCACTTCTGTAATCTGTTTTTTAGGTATAGGTTGGAATTTATTAACAAATCAACTAAGAAAACAATATGAATTTTGGAAATCAGCACCTGGTGCTTGTCAATGCTGAGGCAGAGGACAAAGAACAAAGATAGTATAGGAATTCTTCTTTGGAGGCATGGTAAATCTCAGCAGGAAATTTTAAAAAACAATTACAATTAAAAGACATTTAATTCATGTAGATCTGTCAAGAAGGAATAAAGTGCACAAAAAGAAGACAAAGTCACCAAATGCCCATCAATGTAATATGAATAAATAAAATATAGTATAGCTTTTTGACAGACCTCCATGAGCAGCTAAAAATAAAGTAAGTCTCCAAACAGCACTATGAAAAATTTCCAAAAAAAGCTAATGAAAAACAATCAAGTTATAATATAATACAAGTTCTATTACCCATTTATATAAGCCTAAAACCACATACAACAATAGTTTGTAATTTTCATGTATATCAACATATGTATTTATTTTTAAATTGAACTATTTTAGTTGATACATTAAAAACATTAAAATTGCACATATTACTAAGGCACCATGTGATGTTTCAATACGTTTATACATGTATAGCATATTAAACATATCTAAAACATTTCTCACTACTTCATGATAAAAATACCCAAAATTCTTTCTCACAGCTTTTTGAGATATATGTCATACAATTCTGATTTTAGTCCCAACATATGCACCTAAAACATTAAAAATGAACTAGGAAATGCACAACCAAATCATGATCCTGCTGGGTGTGGTAGTACACACCTGTAATCTCAGGAACTTGGGATGCTGAATTGGGAGGATCCCAAGTTTGAGGCCTACCTCATCAAGTTAGCAAAACCCTTAGCAACTTGGCAAAACCCTGTCTCAAGATAAAATTAAAAATAAAAAGGGCTGGCTCAATGGTAAAGCATCCCTAAATTCAATCCCCAGTACCAAAAGGGGAAAAAATTATGATCCCCTTTCCCTGTGGAAAGTAGAGGTGGTTTGAATTTTCCTGTAATATTTTTTTTATTTAAAAAACCCCAGAGAAACAAATGCAATAAAAGGTAAAACAGCATTGAATTCTGGGAATTTGTTTTATTATTCTTGGCTTTTGTTAAATTTCTCAAATCATCAACATTCACAATAGAACACCTAAACCAGAGAGGCTCACAAACAGTGGATAGGAAGGAAGGACCACCCAAAGGAAGTAGCAGCTCTTCAGGACCACTGCAAATCGGCTGATCACTGCAGAGTATATTCCTACTACAATTTCCCTAGGACAGTTTTCTTTCCCATATTAAATTGACTCTAGCCTAGGCTTCTTGACTTTCCAAGTGTTTGGTCAGATGGTGTTTCTGAAAAGTGCTGAAATCCCAAGACTATTCTTTCAATCTTGCCTCAAATGGATCCCATGGAGTTTGAATCTTCTGGGAGACCCTTCACTTCAATTTGTGGAAATCACTTGATGGGTTTGCTACTTATCTGATTCTAGAGCAAGTGTTGATGATTTGGACACTGACCAGTTCCTGATACAGCTAATAAGCAGCTTTTGATTCTTTCTTTTTGATAAACAAAAGAAAAAAACTGCAAAAAAGTGTTTATGAAGGACTAGACTTTGAATATTCTTCAAGTCAAATCAAGCATGGGGACATAGTAGCCAGAGAATAGATGAGGATCAAGCAGTGATTAAGATAAGAAAGACAAGAGCTCATGTTTTCATGCAACCCAAGTGTAGTGGATAATGGCCCATCACCAAACTCTGCCTTGGGAACCAAGGCACTCATTCCCCCAGCTGCTAGGAATGCTGGCTCCTGACAGCTCACAGCTGCATCCCTCCCTAGGAATTGCCAAAAGCAATTGTCTTACCCAAAGTGAGTCCCTTTCCCCAGGCACAACCTTATATCCAAGGAGTAGTCTAAGTGCACATGCAAAGACCTGACCCTTTTGCTTAAATTAAGACAATATAATGGCCTCAGCAGCTGAGCTCCCCATGGGATTAACAATTCAACTTCTTTATTCCTTTGTCCTCATCCGTTGTCCTTCATCTCCTGAGGTATTGGCCAAATGCAATTACAGCATCTCAAAACACCAACAGCAGCAGCAGCAGCAGCTGAGTATCAGGGTCTATTTTCCAGAAAACTTGATCCACAGTCATTACCAATGTTGAAATCCAACTTTCTCTTATGTTTTACTTATCCCCAATTGGATCGTTTAAATGGGTCTTGTAAATTTACATTCCTGGTTTCCATCACCCTAGTAATTAATCAACTACTGTGCTTGCAGGAAGAATCAGATACAAGTTCTGATCTGGAAGAACTCACAGTTCATATTGAAAACCACAATCTTAAAAACAAAATAACACAAACACACACACACACATTCATGCATACCCTTCAAGTAAAATAATACTATCAATTCTACCTGAAGGAATATTACAAATTCATCTACTTGCTGAGGGTGAGCATATATAGTCTGTGAGCTCAAAACCTGAAAATGTAGTCAGGAAGTGAGCAAAGAGACTGGAATGTTAGCAAAATAAACAAATAAATAATAATTAGAAAATTAGCAAAGAACCAGACAGTTCATCAATAAATTGCTCACAGATAAATGAACTTAATGGCTGAAGCAAGAACAATGGAGGTAATTTCACACTAGAGTTTGGGCAAATGGAAGCATGAAGGGGAGGCTTAGATGATAGAGAATGATAGGAAACAAGAGAAGTACACTGGAAGATGTCACTGAAGGCACTTTAGTGATCATTGAGCACAGGGCCAAGGGACTTGTTTTACCTTGAAAGCAATGGGTTAGGGCAGAGATCCAGAGCGGCAGTGTGGAAAGGAGGCTGACTTGGGGTGGGGGGGGAGTGAGATCTCCCAGAGGGATGAACCCATGGGCAGCCTTGAAGCTCAGGGAAGGGTGGTAGTGAGCCAGCTTCCTGGGCCAACCATTGAAAATGGGTCCAGATGTTCAATGTAGTGTGTCAATAGTCCCCCTCAGCCTCAGATGCTGGTGTCTGAGTAAGCTGCTCCTCCGTCTGCTCATCGACACCGTTCTTATCCATGTGGCACAGGACAAGCCAAGCCTCCTCCATGAAATCTCTTTTGGCCCCTTCCATCAATGTGACCTCTCTCTTCTTTAAACTCCTACAGTTCTTCAGGCTGAACTATTCAATGACTTGTGCCAGGTCTAACCCAGCACTGCTTAGGCGTTCTTGTCGAAGCTCATTATAATTATGTCTAGACATGCATTAGAACCATGGAGGCACCTATTTGCTGAAGGCTCTCAATCCTTAAGCAGTTGCTGGGGTTCTCTTTTTCATCCCTAAAGAGGTCTTCTTTTCATCTGTCTTGTTTGGGACTCCTATTTGACACAGAAGATGAAGTGCATTGAAGCTTTGACTCTCCAACCCTCACAGCAATCCTAAGAGGTGACTCTATCATTATCCCCATTTCACAGAGAAGGGATAATTAAATAATCTGACTCTTCAAAAGTCAGAGTCCCAAAGGAGGCAACTCGTCTTCAGGACCCACCCATTTATTTAATCCCCACCCGCTGTGATAAAGGACTAGAAGAAGGGGCTGATGTATTTCTGAGTGAATGAAGACTGAACAAGTGAGTGAAGTGACCCAGTCTTGTGGCACAGTGGGAGATGAGGCCCTCAGGTATTCTCTGAATGCTTGCAAGGCAAGAAACTTTGCTACCCATCCCGGGGATGCCCACAGCAAATCCAGTGTGGTGTATTGCCACTGCTGGCCTCTGAGGAGTGGATGGGCTCTTACAGATGAAGAGATTTTAAAACACTTTATCAGATAGGGTATTGAGACTGGGAATTCCTACAATGAGTGTTTGATTGATTTACAGCCATATTAAAATTGAGGCATTAAAAAATTCATGAATACTTTTAAAATATTGTTCCTCTTAATCTGTAGCTTCAAATGCTCATAAGTCTCTCTAGATACTAGATAGGCCTGTAGGGGTTGGAATTCCTCTGGGGCTCAGTTAACTTAAAAAGTGGGAAGCAAATACACAGCCAGGGTGTTTATCAGCAGATCATCATGGTTTCCTACTTTCCTTTTTCTTATCAGGAGTCAAATGCAACATGTGAGTAAGATGTGTGGCTTCAGAGGTTATCACTTGTTGCCAAGTGAAAAAGCACAGCTGAACCAGGTTTAGCTCCATGGACTCTCTGTTGAAATTCAGAATCTGTTATCTTCGCTTCCACTTCTCCTGTTTAGACACTTGACAATGATTTGCAGGAAATTGAGGCACTTACCCCTGCTGAGAAACCAGAGCTAAACATTCCTAAATATAATTTTACTCTCTCTGTGTGTGTTTAATGCAAGTTAATGTTAATTCAAAAGGAAAACAGAATTTTTTTTCTCTCTCTCTCTCTGGGAATGGAATCAGCCAACCATCAGCCAGAGCAAGCTGTGGGATTTTTCACAGTCTGGTCTTTCTAGGCTGGGAAATTTGTCCAGTTATTTTGGGTACAAAACACGGGTCTCTCTAACAAGAGGAAATTGAAGGATCTAAGATTCTTGTATGCAACCACTTTGTTTCCTTCATCTGTTTTCCTTTTATTTTCTTTCCTCATAAAGATAGGAAAAGAATTTTATTCTCTCAACACATGCTATCAAAATAGCTTATAGTATAACCAATGTGATACTGCAATCTCTACACGTGGAAAAATAAGAATTCATACCCCATTTGAATCAAATGTATAACATGTCAAGATCATTGTAATGTTTTGAGCAACTAATAAAAATCTGCATTTGGGGTAAAATTGGGAGTTCATAACCCACTTCAATCTAATGTATGAAATATGATATATCAAGAGCTTTGTAATGTTATGAACAACCAATAAAACAACAACAACAACAACAACAAAAAACGCATTGGCTTTTGTTAAGAAAATGTTCTGATAAATTCCCTTTAAGGTCTGTTGCCATCTGACCTCAATGTCAGGATGGGTAGAAGAGTGTTTTCCACTGAATAAAGGAGATGAGACTTTGGGTGCATGTTGTGGGGGAAGGATGACTTCTAAAGGTACCAATTTTATGAAAACAATTTGAGGGAGAATAATAAAGGGCAAAGTTGAGTTCTAAGAGGTTCTCTGTGGGATTTGTGTAAATTAATTCTAGTATTTCTCTCCTGTGATATTTACTGTGGGAGAGGAGAGAGGAGGTAAGTCTAATGTCCATAGTGATGACAAAAAAATGCTTTTATTAATGCAAGAACCAGGACAGGCAGAAGCAGCTGCTTGGGTCACACTGAAGGACTAATTTAAAAGACTTATTTTTGCACAGTGTACCCAAAAGTCTCAACATTGATCTGGTTCAGTTCAGATGGCTAAGATGAGAGCACACTATTGCTCAAACACATTATCTTTCATTCTTGCAACACATTCAGAGGGAGGAAGAGAGCCAGTCATTGGAAGGCATGTGTAAATACTTTGTATGTAGCTTTTTCCTGTACAAAGGCAAAAGTAATACACAGTAAGTGTATTTCTGCAGGTTGACGATCTCTTATCTGAAATGCTTGGAACCAGAGACATCTTGGGGGAAGGGACTCAATTCTAAACAAGGCATTGTTTATGTTTCATATATACCTATATGCATAGCTTAAAGGTAATTTAATGTAATATTTTTAATTTGTACATTTTGAATTCCACTTGACTTATGAGGTCATATGTGAAATTTTGCACTGTGATACCATGTTTGTATTCAAAGTGTTTTGGATTTTGGAGCATTTGGATTTCAGATTTTCTCAACCTGTCATTTGCTAGAGCTTCCATTACAAATATCACAAATTGAATGGCTAAAATAATAGATGAAGTCTAAAACCAAGGTTTCATTTGGAGACCTCTCTCTCCTTTTTTCACATAATCTTTCCTCATATGTTTTCTCTGTGCCCTGGTTTCTTCTTGTATGGTCATCTATCACCAGTCCTGGATTAGGGCCCAGTATTTGAACTTGTTTTACCTTAATTGCCCCTGTAAAGGTTCTATGTCCACATAGTCACATCCCGAAGTACTGGGAGCCAGGATGAAAGTGAACTGGGGAAGAGGGACACGATTGAATCCATATCCTAAGGCCCTTGCAGTGTGGGCAAATCAAAGCACACGTGAACATGTATAAACACCCACACTCCACAGTGAAAGACACACGTTTTTAGTGGCTACACAAAAAGCACACATGCATCCTAGTAAAGCTTGAAGGCAGTCTGCCATGCTGGAGGCAAGGTGGTGGTGGAGGAATGTGCTGTAAATTCTACCTCACACAGCATGATGCAGCCCACCAGGAATGTCTCCTGCCCTGCAGCTCTCTTTACAATAACACTGGGGCTTCTTTTCCCACATGTGTAAACTCTAAATGGATTACTCTAAGTAACACTTGCTGTTCTTATGAAACTCAGATCTTGGCTTTGTCTCTTATAAGAGCTGATGTTTGCTTTGTTTGTTTGTTTCAACCCAGATCCCAGATTTCCTTACTGTTCTACAATTGTTTGAAGAGGGCGCTTATTCTAATATCTACCAACAATATAAGCAAGTCCTTTAAATCTCCAGCCTGACCACCTTGCTTTTTTGAGAACCCATCAACCTTGACCTCGCCTGAGAACATTACAGCTACAGTGAAGAATGAGATGTTAGCTGTGATTGGTAGACTTTATGTTAGAGTACACTTTTTGTTGGGAAGCTTACATTTGTAGCCATGTATATAGAAAAATAGGGGAACCTTCTCTGGGAGAGCCTGTGTAAATCATGATTTGCTTAAAGTAACTATGATAATTTTCATTCTTCTTGCTAGTGATTAATTTGATCATAGAACCTTAGAAAATTCTTCCCAGTAGCTTCTGGGAAGGGGAGGTATACGGGAGTCAATGCCCCTTTTCTTTACTGCTTTTTGTCCTTTGGTCTATGTTTGATAGTTGGCACTATTGCAGCTGTCTTGTGACAATGAGGCATTTCAACATAACTCAATATAGTAGTATCTGTATAATAGGAATGTTGAGATCAACTAAATTAATTCTTGAAAAATATTTAAAGCTGTTTAGAACATAGGCATTTAGCAGTATTGTAATTGGGAATGTGTGAGACAGTTTTACTGGAATGAAGATGGCAGGGTTGAGTGATGGAAGAAGACACCTGACATAATAATATTACTGAGGTGCTGATTAACCCTAACCTTAACCCTGAAGCTACCTCTCACTGAATATCTTGTTTTATGAGATAATTGCTGAGGAAATTTAGGTGGAACTGATATAGCATGCAACAAAAACCATCCTAACTGGTACTTATTTGTAAACTCTTTGAGTAGAGGCATGGCACACATCTCCAGAAGCTTCCAGGGTTTCTAATGCTACTACATGTGCTTGAGAAATTAGCCATGTGTTAGAGGGTTGACAGTGCCTCACAGCCAAGGGTGGAATTTTTAGTTATTCATGCCTGGTACTATTGGATTTAAAAAGCAGTGGTCTTTCTACTTATCAGATGCTGTAATACAGTAGTGAAAGGGGATGGGGTTTGCAGTGTAAATAACTGGGCTTGAGAATCTAACATGACACTTTACTGGTGTGTAACCTGAGCAATTTACTTAGTTTATATGTGTCTATATTTATTCATCTGTAAAATGGAAATAATCTTCATGTTCCAAAGTTTATGAGAGTATTAAATAAAATCACACATGTAGTAATATTGAGATTTTCCTACATGCCACCAGTCACTGTGCTAAAAATACATGTTTTGTTTTGTTTTCCTATTTGTGGATCTACCTATACTATGTTAGATATATCCTCAAAGTAAGATGCCATTTATGCCTGAAGATGTTTAAAATACAGAATGAAGATCTTGGCATAAGGATTTTGAACAATGGAGTGACACCAGTTACAGATGAGCCAGTGAAATGTGCTCTAGAATCAGTATGCTTGACATCATTGTAATTTGTGAAATATTTGGAAACAGATATTTGGTTTTCAGTGGTGTGCTGAGAAATGAAGAATTCCTCCTCATTTGACACAAAAGTCTTAAAATGGTCTGTATGTTTTTATTGCATCAGGACACTTAGGTATTTTATTTCAATGTCCTTAAGAAGATAGCCAGCTAAAAAGCTGTGAGTTAGAACAGTTGGTCAGAAACACAGCCCTAAACAGGCTGAAGGAATTCCAGCCAAACTCAAGTCACCTTTGCTAGATGTGTGTCGAAACTGGCTCTCACTGTCAGATCCCCCAAGTACCTGCTTCATTGTGAGGGTAGGTGAGTGAGTGCGGATGCTTCCATTAGGTTGGCCAGTACTCCTTGGAGTACTAATAAAAGAGCACTGAGGTAATATTCTTCCATTTGGGCAGAACAGTATGCTTTTGTCCACATGATGAAGTCTCTTTATGCCTTATGCCAGAAAATCCAGAGTTGACCTTCTATGTTTATAGTGATAAGCAGTTTTAGCAAGAATTTGGTCAAATTATATTTTCACCTCTCCACCATTATATGATTCCTGCTCCAATGACCTTCTTAAAATGGTCACTGTGTACTTTATAGCAAGACACAACAAATCTTCCAAAAGAAGATATTTGTTCTCTGATTAATTTATCCAACCACCCAACAAATATTTATGGGTATACATTATGTACTAGTCACTGTGGTATTCATAGAGAAATCAGAGGTAAGACCCTCTGTCTCCATCCCCATGATTTTTTTAACCCATAAGGAATGAAAGATATTAAATAATTTTAAAAGTAATATTTTGAATTTAGAAAGGAGAAGCACAAGGCACATGAGAACGTGAACTCCCAAGTGCATACATGGTCCTTGCATCTGCTTCTGAAACAAGGTCTCTAGCACTCTGTCTCTGAGTTGCAGGCATCAGGAACTCTTTGGCTTGTGTGTAGAGACAGTCTGAAGAAGATGGTGCACTCAAGGAATTGGGTCCTTCTCATTATTTAGCATTTTTTAAATTTCATCCATATGTAGTTCATAATTATCATCAATAAACATATTCCTCAAAACCCTCAAAACTATAATATATAGTCTGAAAAAATTTACTCGGCATCCATTTTCTCAGCACCGGGGTTCTGTCATTGTTATCAATTTTTCTTTTTGTCTGCTGATAACAGAAGGAATCATAAGTTCTCAGAGGAGGGCTTTACATCCTACTCCATCATTTTGCAGCATATTGTACAACCAGTATGTGAGCCTGTTTCAAATTGGCATTTTGATCATTTTATTTTAACGTTTTTTTTTTTTTTCTTGACTTATGGTGTCTTTGGAACCCTTGTGGGCAGAATTCACAGCCAAGAGTCTATATTGACAGAGGCATATGGGAAATTTTCCAAGAATTTGGAAATGCAAATCCTCAGAGTTAGAAGGACTGAAAAAATTATCAAGACCTACTCCTACATTTATAAATGGGAAATTGTGAGCAGATAGAAGAAATGATTTACTCCAGATATGTACCTTTAGAGTCCTTGCTGCTTCATCTTATTCCTGGGAGACTGCAGACTCACCACCAATGTGTGATAATTTTTATCCATATTGCTGAACTGACTAAGGTGAAACTTAAGTGGAGAAGTGGAGTGAGAGGCAAGAGCCTTGCAATGCATTGCAATATCTAACTTTTTTCCCAGGAGGTCTCTTGCCCTTTGTCCAGATCAGCATGCAATAGATTGAGTACAGAATGTAAAAATGGGAGGTTTGTACCAGGAAACACATTTCTAGGAAAAGCTCAAGAAATCACTTTATTCATGTTTTGGTTTCCTCTGGATGCACATGGTTGGAACATAATTTATGTGGAAAAAATAAAATGTGACAGTGTTGGTTCTGAGGATGAATGTGCCCTCTAAATCCAAGACAGTGAACTGATTATTACTTTTTCTAACAAAACCCATTTAGTCTGACGGAGGAACCTGCTGTTTCTCACTCTAACCTTCGTAAACTTGCTGTTTAAATGTAACCTAATGGAAAATTTCATTGTTTTGCATCAAAAATTTCTGTAACCTTCTGTCTAACAGGACATCAACTCATGAAATGCTTGCATCTTCCAGAACTTGCTCTAAAATAACAAGCTTCTGAGGCACGGCAGCTTCCTAAATGTCCTCCCAGGTGATTTTGTCATTTTTTCAGTTGAAAGAGGGAAAATGGGGCACCATGATGTGAAATTTGCACCAGGAGGTTTATTTTGATAGGTATTTTAAAGAAATGGTTCTCAGTGCAGGCTCAATATCCAAATAATCTAGGGAACTTCTAAATAATACATATTCAGTGACAGGATGATTTAATTGGTCAGGGATGAGGTGGGTCAGAACTATAATGGACCCAGCTTAGTATACCTTCTTAGCTTCCCTTGATCTCCTTTTTGTTTCTGAAGGCTCTTCATGTCTATCTGACCCTGTTGTGCTGCTTCTGTCTTTGCCAGACCCTTGCTGATCCCCTCTCCACCTCTCCAAACTCCACCTCTGTGTGCTAGTCTGTGCTCAAGGTAAAACTGGAAGGACCATGGCTCTCATGGCCACATGCTGAGCTCTGGCTACTCCTAGCCATCTCTTTTTGTGTAGACTTTTTTTTTTAATGCCAATTCTCAAGACCTTTCTTCCTAAGAGCAGCTGTGGGTTGGATGATGCAGGGAGGCAGCTCACCATAAGAACTTAGTTTAAGGAGAAATGGGAGACAGGAGGGAACTGCCTTTTCTGTGAACTGCTCCAAGGTGGGCTTCTCTTTACACATCTGGATCAAACTGATGGAGCAGTTGCTCTGTCTCTAATGACTTTCACAAAGTGCTGGCTAGTAAGATATGACTGTACAACATTGCTTTGTTTCTTTCCTTGTCATTTCCCTTATTTCTGTATCTTCTTTACCTCAGGCTTAAAAAACCCAAATCAAGTTTGGGCATTTTAATCCTTGACTCAGCCTCTGCTTCCTACAGAACCTGAGCTAAAACCACATTAAAAAAAATTCCTCAGCTGGATGCGTTGGCACGTGCCTGTCATCCTAGCAGCTCTGGAGGATGAGGCAGGAGGATCACAAGTTCAAAGCCAGCCTCATCAACTTAGTGAGGCACTGAGCAACCCAGTGAGACCCCTGTCTAAATAAAATACAAAAAAAATGGCTAGGGATGTGGCTTAGTGGTAAAGTGAACTTGAGTTCAATTCCTGGCACACACACACACACACAAAAATTCCTCAAGTAATTCTATGATAAAGACAGAATTGAGAAGCATCATTTCTGTTTTCCCTACTGTCACTTCCTGTCATCTATCTTCAAAACAAACACAGAATAAAATTTAAAACTTTTTATCATTTCCTTTTCTCATTATTTCCCACCCATGCCCTTCCTCAGACTCTGAGTTAAGTCCATAAGCAGTGTGCTGTGCCTCCTTACAGAAATGCATTTTATACACAGACATCGTGCCCCATGGTTCTTTTATTTTTTCATGGGCATGATTATCTGTCCATATTGTCTTGTAATGACTTGTCATTTAAACGCATCTCTCAGGCAATGTCATGATACAAAGGGCTTCTTTATTCTTTTGAGTTGTCACTTAGTATTTCATAAGGTTGCTTGTAACATTTTGACATTGAAAACACTGCTGAATTGAGCATCTTTGAGTATACATCTTTGTGCACATGTGAACAGAATTCTCAACAACAGATAGCTGGAATTGGAATTGTTAGATTGAAAGGCGTACTCACAATAGGTTTTGACAGATACTTCTAATGTACCCTTCAAAATGATGTCCCTGTTTATCTTTCTACCAACAGTATATGAGAATTGCTGTTTTTTTCATACCTTTTAACCAACACTGGATATTATCAGTTTTAAACAATTGTCAGTTTGAGCAAATATAGTTTTTCCAATGCATCCAAAATCACTCTGTAAATTTTAAGTCTCTTTTGGCCTTGTATCTCTAATTTGGAAAATTTTATTAAACTATATTAGTTCAGGATGTGAGTCTGCTAAGTCAGATTTTCTTTATTTAAATCTCTAAGTTCCTAAGTCAGACTTTCTTTAGAACTACTAGCCTTAAGAGCCAGGTCTGATGACTTCACACTCTATAACTGTGAGTTTTAGAAGATGGCAGGCTGAGCCTTCACACTTATTCCCTGAGCAGAACCAGAACTGGTTATCAGACAAGATGATGGAGAATCTTTCTAGTATTTGGTTGCCAGAAGAAGCCCTGGTACCTGCTGGGACACTCTCCAAGTCTCCTGTGGACTCCAGCTCCCACAGCTGGTGTGAACAGGAGCAGAGTATGTGGAGTGCTTTCCCCAAAGACAGATAGCCTCTGCCAGGGTGTTTGCACCTGGGTCAGGATGTTTTTGGGGACAGCTTTGGGCACAAAAAAGGGGCTTACCAGTGTGAAGCAGCGCAGCTCCCCAGTGTAATGGAGCAGGTTATTTGTGTCCTGGGGAGTGTGGCAGAAATGAGGCTTATGAACAGATATGGCTGCAGACCCCACGCTGCCCTACATCTTCACTTCTAGCATAGGTGGTTGTTTTAGTCAGCTTTTTTGCCGCTGTGATGAAATGACCTGGCAAAATCAACTGTAGAGGAGGAAAGGTTTATTTAGGGGCTCACAGTTTCAGAGGTCTCAATTCATAGATGGCCAGTTCCATTCCTTGGGGCTTGAGGTGAAGCAGAAAACCATGGTGGGAGAGTGTGGCAGGCAGCTCACATCATGATCAGTAAGCATAGAGACCCGCTCGCCATATACCAAATATATACCCCAAAGCCATGTCCCCAGTGTCCCACCTCCTGCAGCCACACCCAACCAGCCTTCAGTTACCATTCAGTTAATTCCTATTAACTCAGTGAATTAACTGGGATTAATTCACTGATTGGGTTAAGGTTCTCACAACCCAATCATTTTTTTCCCCTGAATCTTCTTGCATTATCTCACACATGAGCTTTTGAGGGACACCTTACATCCAAATCATAACAGTGGTCAACATTTTGTGTACCACTCTTAATGGGAGGAAGAATCTTCCATACAGGAAAGACATGGGTCCTTGCTCCTTCCTCCCTGAAAGTACTGATAAAATGGCCGTTGTTATATCTAGTTGGAATTTATAATATGATTGATGAGAGGAACATCTTTGCATAAAATGACTCATAAACACTTCAAAAAGCAATGTATAATGCATTTGGTATAAGCACAGAAGGAGGCAATAGGAGTGGTTAATTTAGACACAGTTCTAAGATGCAATGTTTAGCATTTGGGAGCTCAGAAAACTGGCTTTGTTCCATGATTTCCACTTCATTTCCTCTTCTTGCTTATCTCTGGGCATCTCTGTTACAGTGGCCAGAGGTAGAAAATCAGCTGGTATCCCAGTCTGGTTCTGCTTTCCAATTTACCCTTTCAGGGAGAAAGCAGATCCTTTTCAGTAAGAGAGCTCTTAGCTTAGATTGTCTCTCTCCCCTCTTTCTGACAGTTCCTCTTGTAGCTGTGATGTAATATAATTCATCATGTTTATTGAGAATCTTTTCATCTCTGGGACTATACTAGGTGCTAAAAAACCCAGCAATGACAGCAATATAATCTCTGCTAACAATCTATGAAAAGAAAGAAACAAAAAAAACTAGCTATAAATAGTGCAATGAATGCTACAGGGAGATTTAAATAAAGAAGTGGTAGAGATATGTAGGAGGGGGCTATTCATGTTGAGTTCAAGAAGCTAATGGGACATCTTGTATAGAGATCACTAGAAAATCATTGGATAAATAGTTTAGGAATTAGAAAGACAGACTGAGAAGATGTTGGAAATTTGAGATTTAACATATGATTTCTGCTTGAAACTTCAGAATGAGATCTCTCGGGGAGAGAGGGATGAGTGAAGAATAATTGCATGGGGAACCATTTTAAAGAGTGAACAGAAGGAACATCAGTGAGCTGGGGGTGTAGCTCAGTGGTAGAACACTTGCCTAGCATGCACAAGACTATGGATTTGATCCCTATAACTGAAAAAAGAAAGAAAGGAAAGAAAAGAAAAAAAAACAAGAAGAAAAAGAAGAAGCAACACCTGTGAAAAAATGATGAGGGTCAGCCTTATCAAAATTCTATAATCAGGAACTTTTGTGTTCACTTAAATAGAGTAAAAATGAACAAATTAACCTCCCCACCTTAAACAACAACATTGAAATAAAGACAGCAAAAACAGAAAATTGAAACTATTTTTTAAGATATTGGGTATCAGTCAACAAAGGACATTGATCCATGTGGAATGGAAAACAAATGAGGTGAGTCTTGAGAAAGACGGCAGCCCAGAGGAAGGAGCCATAGCAGTGTCCTCTGGACTTGATACACCGCATAGATGAAGTGGAAAGTCTGGGAGACAAGGCATATCTAAGGTGTACAGGACAGAACACTAGTGGGAGAGGATTATGCAGAAACAACTGTGCAGATCAAAGCAGGTGCCCCTTGAGTAGTCAGAGGAATGCTAGTCAAAGCATGCATGTAAGTAATTTATCTAAACTATTCCTAAGCGAGGAATCATCTGAAACTAATAAAGGAGACACCCCCTGCAGCTCATCTATCTAGGGCTGGGATTAGTATCAGAACCACCAGAAAGAATAGAAAACCTCACAGTTAAGTGGATGTGAGGGGAAGTACTCAGAAGCAAATCAATAGACATAATATCACACTGAACTATAAACTGCCCTCTTGCTACTGCCCTGATGGTCTCTCATAAGTTTGGTATGTTATGTTTCCATTTTTGTTTCTTTCTAGAACTTTTAAATTTCCCTTTTTATTTCTTCAATGACCCATGGTTCATTTAGAAATATAATGTTAAGCCTTCATGAGTTTGAATGCTTTCTGAAGTTTCTTCTGTTGTTAGTTTCTAGTTTTATTTCACTGTGGTCAGAAACATGTGATATGATTTTGATTTTTTAAAATATGTTGAGACTTATTTTGTGACCCTAATATATGGTTTATTTTAGAGAATTTTCTATGTGCTAAAGAAAAGAATGTGTGTTCTTTAGCTGATGGATGCATTATTCTGAAAATGTCTGTTGAGTCTATCTGATCCACAGTATAATATAACTCTGATGTTTATTCGTTGGTTTGGGTCTGGATGACGTGTCTACTTATTAAACTGGGGTGTTGAAGTCTCCCATTACAATTGTATTGGAGCTCTTCCTCTTCCATTGCATATAAGAATGTTTCTTTTATAAAATTGAGTGCTCTGGTATTGGGTACATATATATTTGTAATTGTTATATATTCTGCTTGAATTGATCCCTTGATCATTATATAGTAATATTCTTTGTCTCTTTTAATAGTACTTCTATAATTTTATTTTGTCTAATTTAAGAGTAGCTACTCCTGCTTGATTTTTGTTTCCATTTGTTATATATATATATAAACATTCTTTTACTTTTAGTCTGTGTGTGTCTTCACTAATGAAGAGATTTCTTTTAGGTAGCATATCGTTGGATCTGATTTTTATATCTATTCAGCCCATCTGTGTCTTTAATTAGGAATTTAATCTTCTTATATTTAAGGTTATTATAGATTTGTAAGGACTGGATATTATCATTTTAATAAATTTGTTCTATTTGTTTTGAATAACATTTGTTCTATTCTTCCTCTCTTATTGTTTGTCTTTATGGCTTGGAGGATTATATTAATAAGTTTTGATTTTTTCTATTTTTCTTACATATGTCTCCTTTAACAGTGGGCTTTGTGCTACAATATGTTTTCATATTACATATGATGCTTGTCTTTCTTTTGCTTCTAAACGTAGGACTCATAAGCATATTTTCCTGTGTGTATGTGTGTGTTGCTGGAGAACAAAACCAGGACCTTGTACATACATTTTCTTTTACACTTTTTTTATTGGTACATTACAGTTAAACATATTGATGGGATTTCTTGTTACACATTCATATATGCATACAGTATAACAATATAATTTGGCCAGTACAACTTCTCAGAACTCCCCCAACCCTCCTCTTCTCATCCCCTGGTCCCTTTCCTGTATTCTGCTGATCTACCTTTGATTTTTCATTAGATCCCTTGCCAATTTTCTTTTCCTTTTTCATCTCTAGCTTCCACATATGAAAGAAAACATGTAACCCTTGATCTTTGAGTTTGGTTCATTTTACTTAACATAAAGGCCTTGAGTTTCATCCATTTTCCTTCAAATTACATAATTTAATTTTTCTTTATGGCTGAATAAAGTTCCATTGTGTATATGTACCACATTTTCTTTATCCATTCCTCTGTTGGTAGACACCTAGGCTGGTTCCATAGTTTGGCTATTGTGAATTGTGCTCTATAAACATTAGTATGCATGTATCACTGTAGTATGATGACTTTAATTCTTTAGGGTAAATATTAAAGAGTGGTATAGATGGGTCATATGATAATTCCATGCCTAGTTTTTTTGAGGAAGTGCCTACTAATTTCCATAGTGGTTGTACTAATTTACAATCCTACCAACAGTGTAAAAGTGTTTTTTTCTCTATGTACTCTCCAGCATTTATTATTTATATTCTTGATGACCGCCATTCTGACTGGTGGGAAAGATGAAATAGTATAGTTTTAATTTGCATTTCACTAACTGCCAATGATATTGAACATTTTTTGTATATTTATTAGCCATGTGTATCTCTTCTTTTGAAAATTATCTGCTTAATTCATTTACCATTTATTTCTTCTTCTTCTATTTTTTTGGTGTTGAGGTTTTTGAGTTCCTTTATATATTATAGATATTCTTATATTAATCCTTTGTCAGAAGAGTGAATGGTAAAGACTTTCTCCCATTCAGTAGGTTATTTCTTTACATTTTTAATTGTTTCCTTTGCTGTGCATAAGCTTTTTAATTTGATGCCATCTCATTTATTAACTCTTGGTATTATTTTCTGAGTTTTAGAGATCCTATTGGGAAAGTCTTTGCCTGTACCTATATGCTGGAGTGTTGACTTCTTGTTTTCTTCTAGGAATTGAATAGTTATGGTCTAATTCCTGGGTCTTTGATTCATTTTGAGTTGATTTTTGTGCAAGGTAATCAATAAGGATCTAGTCTCATTCACTCATCTACATATGGATAAGCAGTTTTCCTAGCACTATTGTTAAAGAGGTTGTCTTTTCTCCAAAGTAAGTTTTTGGCACCTTTATCAAGGATCAGGTGACTGTAGCTGTGTGGATTTGTTTCTATGTCTTCTATTCTGTACCATTGGTTTATGTGTCTATTTTTAGGCCAGTACCATGCAGTTTTTGTTACTATACCTCTGTAGTATAATTTGAAGTCATGGGATGCGATGCCTTTAGCATTGTTTTTTTTAGCTTAGAATTGCTTTGGTTATTCTGGGTCTTTTATTCTTTCAAATGAGTTTTAGGACTTTTTTTCCTAGTTCTGTGTTGGTAAGGATATGGAGGAAATAGAACTTTCACACACTCCTACTGGGAATGTAGAATGGTACAATTGATTTAGAAAACCATTTGACATATTCTTTAAAATTTATGTATAAGCATAAAATACTATCCAGCTGTTATGATTTAGCTAGGAGGTGTCCTTCAAAAGCTCATGTGTGAAACAATTCAAAAATTTTCAGAGGGGAAATGATTGAATTATGAGAGCTGTAGCCTGATCAGTGGACTAATCCACTTATATGGATTAACTAGGTGGAAACTGTAGGCAGGTAGGGAAGTAGTTCACTGGGGGCATGGTTTTGGAGTTTATATTTTGTCTTTGGTGAGCACAGAGAGAGAGCACTAGCTCACTCACTCTCTCTCTCTTTCTCTCTTTCTCCTTCCTGGTTGCCATGTCCTGAGCTGCTTTCCTCTGCCAAACTCTTCCATCATGATATTTGGCCTGACCTCAGGGCTCAGGGCTCAGGGCCCAGAGGTATGCAGTTAGCCATTTATGGACTGAAACCTATGAAATTGGAGCCAAAATAAAATTTTCCTACTTTTAAGTTGTTCTTGTTAGGTCTTTTGGTCACAGAAATGCAAAGCTGACTAAAACACCAACCATTCTGTTCCTTTCATGTAAGAGATAAGATAATACATATCAACATGTAGGTTTGGGGAGGAACATTCATAGCAGCTTTATTTGTCATGTTCCCAAACTACAAACAACCTAAGTTCAACAGTTGAACAGATAAACAATTTGTGGTATATGCATACAAAGGAGTATTTAACAATAAATGTGAATAAACTATTGACACAGATGATAATATTGATGAATTTCAGAATAATTATATTGAATGAAAGAAGAAAAAGCTAGACTAAAAAATTACTTTGTTTCTACTTATATAAAGCTGAAAATGTAAACTACTCTATAGTGATAGGAAGCAGATTGATATTTGTTTGGGAGAAGGGAAAGTTAGGGGGGGCAAGAAGACAGAATGACAATTGGACATGGAGAAATAATTGGGGGCAATGAATAAATTTATTATTTTAATTATGGGAATAGTTTAATGAATGTCTACACACATAGAACTTATTAAATTTGTAGTTTATTAATAATACATAGTTTATTGTACAACAAATCTTAAAAACCATAGTTGATTTTCTGTATTTCCATATAAATGGCCCAGGTGGAATTTTGGATGAAGAGGTTTTTAGGGTACGTTGCATTTTATATGCCCCACTGTTTGACAACCAGTAAAACAACCCATCCCTTTGACTGTGATATCTGATATGCCTTCAAAAGATAACAGAGCCAGAATTCCAATTTAGAAAGTCTTATAATACCCAAGGATAATTTGTGGTTTCCCATGTATCTGCCCTATGGGGCATACCTCCTTTCAGTGTATAGGTGATATAACTTGAGATGGCATAAAATAGTGAGCAAGGAACTGGAAAGGGAGTCTTACCTTTGCTATTAATAAGCTATGTGACTTCAGGTAAGTCTCTTCACATCCTTTCTTCAGATTTAAAATAAAAAATTCTTTCAGGCTCCAAGATAAAGCACTGCACATTCCCCACTATCATCCACAGGCCTTTAACACCACTTCTAGCATATTGAACAATGATGTCACCAGTTCTCCTTCAATGACATGCCCCACAGTTAGGTGGGCTCACTGCCTATGACAGCCACCTCCCTGGGTATTGCAGTGCATATCACAGGCTCTGGGTTATCCTGCAGAGAAACAATGGATTTAATTTTGTTAGTGCTGTTTTCCCAAGTTTTGACCACAGAATACTATGTTTCACTGAACACTTAATAAACCTCTCATGACTGGGGAAATGCTGATGTCACAGATTGTCTTCTGGAGAGGAGGAATTAATGGGAGGAGGGTGCTCCTGGAGGGCTGCTGTCATGCTGACCCTCTGGCACCAGGAAATGAAGAAGTTGAAAGGGATGTGCATGAGAGTTACCAGAGATGTGGAGAGGGATAGCTGAAGGGTGACAGAAATGAGTAAACATTTTGGAGTAGGTTATAGGGAAGTGGTAGGGCAAGTGATTTCCTTTGGGATGTATATTCTGAAGTCTTCAGAGTGGGCTTTTATTCCCTAATTCCTCCAGCTCCATGTGGAGCTACTACAAAGCAAGCTTCTGCACATCCATCAGCCTGCACATTCTGCTTGGCTTTCAGTCTCTCTAATTGGATTATTAGCAGATGGGAGCTTTTCTACTGCCTTGGCTCAAGGTCTCCTGTTGTGTACAGAAGAAAGGTGTTTGGTGGGAGGGAGATCCCATTGGTAAGGCTTATGTGAAACTGCTCTTCCCCACCTCTCAGACACCTTTCAGGTCCAGTACTTCAGATATTTGAGATAGCAAGTCACACATCCCCCTAACATTGATAATTTTTACTAATGAAACTAGCTTTATTGTTTTCTTTTGTATGCAGATTTATAAATGTTCAAAAAGATCAAATACTATATAACATTTGAGGAAAAAAGTGAAGAGAACTGACTTCTGCCTATGAAAACCACTATTCATTTTGGTGACCCATCTTCCACTTTATCATGCTGTCATTTTATCTGTGCATCCACATCTTTACCAAGGATCATTATGTGTGGAAGGCACAATAGTGGGTCCTCAAAGTAGGTCTACTTTTGAATCCCCAGAACCTGTGGTTACGTTCTATCACATGGCAGAAGGACATTAATGTGACCAATGGAGTTAAGGCTGATGACAAGCAGTCCCTAAAGTGGGGAGATCATTCTAGGTCATCCAGGTGGGCCCCATGTAATCACAGTCATCCTTAAATGTGGAAGAGGGAGGGAAAAGTGTCAGTGTCAGTGTAATGCAATGTAAAAGAAGTCAAGTAGTCATTGCTTTAAAGATGGACAGTGACCATGCAACGAGGAACATGGGCACCCTCCAGGTGCTGGAAAAGCCATGAAAAAGGAATGTACAGTGTAGACAACTGTCAGCATCAAGAGCATCCCCCAGAGCTGGTCTTCCACTTTCCTTTCCTTGCCTCCACTTCCCACCCACATAAACAATTTTAACAATCTGGTATGTCTCCTTTCATGCATTTTTGTGCTTTTGCAGTCGTATATACATGCAGGTACACGCAAATACACATATATTCGTAGAGATAGAGTATTTTTTGATTGTTACACAGAAATGGAAGCTTAGTTCTGATTTTTACCATATTTGACATTTTCAGATTGCATTTTTTTTTACTACATAAGTCTTCAGGTGACAAAATTGGGGTATGTATGTTGCCTTACAGTATTTTCCCCCCTATGGCCTGAATAGAGCTCATGATGAAGTTGACTCCATTTGCCAAAAATGAGGGGTGAACAGGGCCTTCCCTGTGGATGGCAGTATTTGAGCTCTGGGGTTCAGCTTTGAATGTCTGTGTGTATGAGATCTACTTCAGGACTGTTCAGCTGCATGAATCACAATACATGCCTTTTATTTATTTATTTATTTGGTCATTTAAAATTATAAGTTTTTTGTACCTTGGTAATATATTGTCCTGACCAAGATATAAATTCTAAAAGTCTATTCCTCTTTGGTGGCAATACTATTATACTATTAAAAGGTCTCAGGAGTTAGATGACTTAGTAGTTCCTTCCCCTGCATTCACTCCACTTCAAACCCTAGTCATTATTTTAGTCAAAAAAGCTCAATTCAAACAACATGTATTAGGGGAAAAAAGAGATTTATTAGGTCATGCCACCAGCAAGTAGAAACCAGGAATCCACAGAAGTCCAGTCAGCTTTTTCTCTTTCCATTTTCAATGAATTGGCACTGGGGCCAGAGACAGTGCTTGACTCCTGTTGCAGTAATAAGGAGCCTTCTTAATTCCAACGTTAGTTTGAAAAATGGCAGTAAAAGGGTTATGGTTGGCTGGGGTGAAAGATGTGCTTGACTTGGATTTCACCCTATGGACAGATGATGCTGAGCTCTGATTTGTCCAGTGTGGGTCATGGACACATCTCCATGGCTATGGGTGGGATCAGTCTCTTCACAGATAAAGGAGGCAGAATAGACTTTTCCACCAAAGACTATCATGATCACATTACAGGAGATTGACAGGTAAAAGGAGATTGAATGAGTAAGTCAGTGAACTCTTAAGAATATCAGATTCGGTCCTTTGGGTTTCAGAATTTTCTTGCTAAATATGAACGAAATTGGGACAAAATGAGGTACAGTCAGCCCTCTGTAATCATGTGTTCTGCCTCCATGCATTTAACCCCTGCAAGTCAAAAATATTTAAAAAGAAATTAAGTCCATACTGAACATGGACAGACTTTACCTCTTGTCATTATTCCCTGAACAAAACAGTATAACAAGTATCTAGATAGTATTTACTTTAATTTTTTTTATTTCTTTTAATTAGTTATACATGACAGTAGAATGCATTTATGCACTTTGATATACATAGATGGGATATAGTTTCTCATTTTTCTGAGTGTACATGTTGCAGAATCGTATTAGTTATGTAGTCACATATATACATACAGTAATAATGTCTGTTTCATTCTACTATCTTGCCTATCCACATAGCATTTACTTTTTATTAAGTATTAGAAGTAATCTAGAGATTATTTAAAGTATATGGGAGGATGTACATAGGTTATACACAAATAGTGTACCATTTTACATAAGGGACTTAGGCATCTGTGGATTTTGGTGTCCCCAAGGGTGGAGGTGGGGTTCTGGCATCAATCCCATGAAGATACAGAGGGGATGCTGCATTTATGATGCATCAATAACTAAGAATAACCAACTACAGATAAGTCATTTAAAAAGCATGATTTGTCTTAGATATTTAACTCCTGGAAAGGAAAACTGAGACCACAGGCTGATACTGAAGACCCCTCTGACCTGTGAAATACGCTCTAATAGGATGGCAATTTCCAGAGGTCACAGCCTCACCTGAAGACAAAAACACAACACTTCCCAGATTCTTATGTTGCACAGCTGTCCTGGGAGAATGGCTCTGGCTGTTGTTTTCTGTCCTTCCCTGCTGGACAAGTCCTAGTCCTCCCTCTGACAGCAGGACTAGATGGCATTTTGAGTCAAGCTGTCTCTTGGAAGCAGAAATCATGAGGGCTGGGTTGGGATGGTGGGACAACTGGCATTCAGCTGAGTGGGAGGAAACGGAACAGCTCACCAGCTGCCGAAGAGAGTGTTTGCAAAGTATGTGAGAGATGGGATAAAAAGTGTGCATGTGTGTAGTCTGGATATGTTCTTTTAACATCCACCTTATTTATTACAAATACTTTGCTCTTTATGACAGACTCTTCAGCCTTCTGAATGTTTCACACATATCAGGAGTTATACTGTTTTCCTTAAGTTCCATCTAAGCTTGGAAAAGAAACAAATGACTCTTAGGTTCCCTTCCTCTCTGTGGCATTTGAAGCTGTCGATGCTGCATACCTTCTGTCTGTGGGGGATGGGTACCTCACCTTCATTTATGTCCCTTATGTGGGCAATTGAAGCTATATTGTGTTTGGTTTTGGGGAATTCCCCAGCCCAGGTTCACTTTGATTTTCTTCAGCTGCCAGGCTACCAGCCATGATGGTAAAGCAACACTGTTCACTGTGTTACTAGCATGTGCTGGCCATTTTAAATCAGAGACACAGTCGAGTAATGAAGGGCATGGACTTCAAATATTGGCCCTTCTGGCTCCTTACTCAGATGTATGTCTCAAATGCTCTCTGTTTCCCATTTTTCACCTGGAAAGTGAGGCTAAGAAAGTAGAAATGTTTGGAGCAGTCAATGAGATAATAGGTGGAAAGAGCTTAGAACAGTAACTAGCATGTAACAAATGCTCAACAAACAGTTTTTTGTTTTAGTTTTTGTTTCTGTTTGAGTACTGGGGATTAAACCCAGGAGCGCTCTACCACTGAGCCACATGCCCATTCCTTTTTTGTTTTTCACCTTGACACAGGTCTCACTAAGTTGCCCAGGCTAACCTACTGCCTCACCCTTCTGAGTAGCTGAAACATAGGCATGCTCCCCTGCTCCAACAACAAATATTAGTTATTAATATGAATCCTTGTATTCTCATAAAAATGAGGTTTATTATCTGCATTTTAGAATCAAAGTTTGTCATAGGAACCAAAATAATAACTTATCTGAATCCCACAAAATCCAAGGGATAGAGCCAGATCCATATTCTGCCTCATGTGACAAACCTGCAGTGACAAAACTGTGTTCATGGCATTGGGGAAGGCAAATTCCTAGCTGTAAGACTGAGAAAATTATGTAATGCCTCAAACCCCATCTTCTCACCTATGTGGAATGGTTAATACTCCTCTTACATAACAGTTGTCATGATGTGCAAATGAGGTAAAGTAGTGGAAGTGGTAAATATTCATTACTTTTCAGGCTCCTTTCCTACTTTTTATTCAAAATAAATTAAAACATGATGGAAGTGGTGATTTCTTACCTGAGAATATGTTCTCAAATCATAAATAAGTCCTTGGTTTGTTCCATGCTACCTATCTCCTGCATTCCCACTCACCTTGGGATGATGGAGATTCACTGCTGATGAGTCAGCGTTTTCTGACCCAAACAGGCTCTTTCCTCCCTGGAAGGGCATGAGACACATGTGCAACAGTAGGTGGTATGGGGCAGTGATGAGAGTTGGACAGGATACCAAAACACAGGAGCCCCAGCCTGGCCTACCATCACCCACTGTGTATATGACCTTGTCAGTCACTGAAAGTCATTCAGATCTCATTTTCTCAGTATAAAATGTAGGAAGCAATGTGTCCTCTGATGTCCTCAAATAATTACTATGAAAAACACATGAAAGAATAAGGCTGAAATACAATCAAAATGAGTAATACACTACACAAACCCGGGGATTCTGACTGCTATCAGAATCAACTTTATCACTCTTCTTATGAACTTCAGACCATCCTTACTTTCCTCCCCAGGACTTTATAATCATTTGGGTCCTGACTGCAGGTGGGCTGTCAAGACCAGGACATATGGACATCCCCAAGGGCTTGGACCACTGCCACTTGGAAGCCCCCCTCCAGTCCCTAGGAAAGCACATAGAGGAGTTGTGAGCTGCTGGTATGAAATAGAAGCAGCAGAGACCCTATGCAGCCTGGATATGGAGTTTACAACCACCAGGAAGAGGAGATGGGGAAATGAGAAATGTGGAACTTCATAACAAGGGCTTGTTACTCACAGGCTCTACAGGGCTGGACTTGGCATCTGTAGCCACAGGTCAAATCTTAGCTCTAGGACTTCAGCAAGTCACATCTCTGAACTTATATTTCCTGCTCTGTGTAACTGGAATATCACTTGTGCTCTGCCTTATTGAAAGATTCAGCATGAGGATAAGATGCTTGCTGAAGAGTTTTAAAAACTGTGTACCATTATATAAACTGTATGGCACCCCAAACAGGCAGTCATTGTATGAATATTTTATGTGAACAATAAAGCCTCTTCACACCCTGAAAGCTCTCATGATCCTACCCAACTCCCAGCTCTTGTCCATTTTCATCACCTCCAGCTCAGACATGGCACATGAGAACTCTAGGTACAATGGTTTTGAGTGGGTAGCCAAAGGCAAGTTAATTGTTGACTCCAGACTGACCTTCGTGGCTCATATTCTCAGAGCATCAGATCCTCAGCCAGGGTCAATCGGGGTGAACAAAGCAAGGAATACATAGAATGGTAGCAGCCTATCTCCCAGTCTCCAGAGAAGGATTTCTGCACAGGGATCGTAGTCAAAATATTTAACAATTTGGAGGGATGGTGCCATCTTGGACCCAGAAAGCTTCTGCAGTCTCAAGTAATGTTTTTGTTGTTTCAGGGGAAGTGGAGGTCTTGATCACAAGGGTCAGACAAAGCACCTAGTGTGATGGTGGGGCACTGGGGCTGTTAGTAATGGGCATTAACTAACCAGTTTGCAAATATTTCAGTATTTTTAGTTTGTTAGTACTTCAGTACTAGGTTAGCTGATACCATCATTTGAGCATCCAATTTGCTTATCTCCAAGCATAACAAGCATTGATCTTCTCTTCAAAGAGTCAGCAAGTGCCTGAAGCTCCTCCTTCTGTCTCCTCTCCTTGATCAGTATCGCCTTTTCCTCTTTCAGCCTTCAACCTCCTTTTCCTCTTACATGCTAGAAAAAGGGCATATATAATATTTTTTTCACACATATTCAGAGTCCTGGTCAAACTCCCATTCTTTCTCTTCTTAGTCACTATAAAAAAACAATTTAATTCTCTCTTCAGCCTTAGAACAAAATGAAACAAAAGGCCTGTTTATCATTCAACCACTGGGTTAAGTAAACAATGGACTCAAACAGGAATAAGGCCCATACTTTTCTCTCCCAGACTTCCTCTTAGGGCACGGCTCAAAGGTTTTCTTTCTGGAGAGGTATTTGTTGCTGCCACAGAGAATAATTGGGACCCAAAGAAATTATTAATTAGGTCCTGGGTCAAGGCCAGGATGCAATAAAGAACTTTGGTAGAAAAAAAAAATTCAAATACATTTACATGAAAAAAAAGTTGAATGCAAAACAGTTTTGTAATATAAGCAGTGCTGCTGGGGTGTTTTCAAAATGAGAAAAGCTGACTTGAGATCTAAAAAGGCCGTGTAACCAAACTCCAGAGAGTAGAATCCTGGAGTCAGTCATCCGAGTCCCTGCACCATCATTTACTGGCTGTGTGAAATTAGGCAAGTAACTGAATATTTCCCTTCCTCAGTTTTCTCATCTATAAAATGTGAAAGAGGAAAGAGTCCCGACTCAGAGTTGTCATAAAGATTAAACGATATTTCACTAAAGGGCGCTCAGGGTGTGGCTTGGCATGTAGGCATCATGAGACACCCGCTCCATTTCTATGTGTTTTAATTTCTCACTGGGATGGAGAAAATGCTATATGTTCACTGACACCATGCTTTCTTCTTCCGTTGGACATACAGGTAGACTTAATAGCCAATCTTCCTTGCAGTTTAGTCCAAAAACATGACAGAGTTCTGCCCATGAAATATGAGCAGAATTGGGGCTGGAGATGTGGCTCAGCGGTAGCGCGCTCGCCTGGCATGCGTGCGGCCCAGGTTTGATCCTCAGCACCACATACCAACAAAGATGTTGTGTCCGCCGAGAACTAAAAAATAAATATTAAAAATTCTCTCTCTCTCTCTCTCTCTCTCTCTCTCTCTCTCTCTCTCTCTCTCTCCTCTCTCACTCTCTCTTTAAAAAAAAAAAAAAGAAATATGAGCAGAATTGGCATGACCCCTGCAGGCTGACGTGATTAAGGCAGAGCACTTTCTCTGTTCTCAGTGATCCCAAACCTTGGGCACCTTTGAGGAAGGGGCTGGGCCATTAAATGTCTGTGTGGAGCAAAGCCCCTCTCTCCATTGCATTCTCTTCTGAACTGTGACATAAGCAACAAATAAACCTCTTTTGGGTTTTGTGTTGAAATTTGGGGGCTTGTTTGTAATAGCAGTTAATATACCCTGATACAAAGTGTTTGCTTAAAGGTCATGTAAGAAGTAACCAGGGCTTTGTTATTCCTTTTTGTTTCCCAAAGAATGGACAACAGCTTTAAGGAAATACAGGGATCCATTTAATAGGCATTGGCTAAGATTTGACTCTGGCTCTCCCTAGACAGCATGACACATTAGCAAACACATGGGACTTGGAATCAGATATTTTGAGTATGGATCTTGGCTCTGCCACTCTCTAATTGTGTAACCTTGGAAAAATTTCTTAACCTCTTAATGTTTCCTCATATTAAAAGTTAGGAAAATACAAAATTTAAAGTTCATTTGCCCTTGGCTAGGAATTGTACTTAAAGGAATTCATTCTATAGAAGAAATACTCCCATGTACCCAACAATATATGTAAAAATCAAATTGTTGTAGTATTGTGTGTAATGGCCTAAAGTCAGGTTCATCAGTGAGGAGAAAGCTAAATAATTTTTGGTGCATACAGACTTTAGAGTGCCTGAAAATTTTTTAAAAGGAATGAGATACACCATATGCGCTGATGTGGGGAGAAATATACAATAGATTATCAAATGCAATAGTAACATGCATGATAAAAATAGAACAACTCCATGGAGAATATCATGCTAAGTGAAATAAACCAATCCCACAAAACCAAAGATCGAATGTTTTCTCTAATATGCGGATGCTAATTCACAATAAGCTGGGGGGCACTAGGGAAGAATAGTGTTACCTTAGATTAGGCAGAAGGAAGTGATAAGAGGGGAGTGGAGGGGATGTGGGGATAGGAATGATACTAGAATGAAACAGACATTATTACTGAATGTATATATGTGACTACATAATTAATATGATTTTGCAACATATCCACTCAGAAAAATGAGAAATTATATCCCATCTATGTATGATATATCAAAGTGCATAAATGCATTCTTCTATCCTGTGTAACTAATTAAAACAAACAAAAAAATTTAAAAAATAGAACAATTCCATTTATGTTCTTAAAACATAAATGTGTATAAATATGGAAGTATAATAGATGTTGCAGTAATTCACTTGCAGGTCAGCATGGGAAAACAAAGAAGAAGAAGAAGCAGAGCAAGCAAAGCAGCAGCAGAAAAAATGTCCTTTATTGTGTACAAGCAATCTTTTTATAGTATTGTGAACAAAAAAGGCAGCCTTCCAACTTCAATAAATCAGGTCTTTCAGCTAATTAAACATAGCACACAGAAGTTTTACTTTCTAATTAGAAGTGACCCGCTTCTCATGGCTAATCTACTCTCGGCCTGGAGTATGCTGAGCTCTGCTCTTTGTTTAGAACAGATAAAAAAATTTTCTCAGCGCCCTCCTAGCCCACTTGGCAGAACATCCCGTTTGCAGGCAAGTTCTCCCAAGGTCAGCAGACACCTCGCTTTCAAGCATGTCTGTTGTTACCTATCTAAACCTTGAAGAAGCCTCTCGTTTGCGAGCAGACTCTCCCAGGGACAGCAAACATCTCGTTTTCAAGCATGTCCGCTGTTACTTTATCTAAACCTTGAAGGAGCCCCTCGTTTGCAAGCAAGCCCTCCCAAGGACAGCAGACACCTCGTTTTCAAGCATGTCCGCTGTTGCCTTTTTATATCTCGACAGAATATCCTGTTTGCAGGCAAACTCCATCAAGGACAGTAATAGTAATGCAGTCACATCTGATTCTCTACAAATAGAAGTAAACTACCACAAAGAAAAAGCTCTAAGAACACTAGTGGCATACTTACAAAGATGTAGTATACAATTTGGTACTTTGAGATGTTCTGGTAGATACTTATGAGATGGGGAGAATTACTGAATAATAAAATAATAAAATAAAATGGAGTTTTACTTTTACTCTAATACTTCTATTTTTCTACTATGACACTTTATCTCTTTTACAATAAAGGAGAAAATAGTGATTGAAATGGTAAATACCTCACACAAGTTGTTGAAAAGTTAAATTGAGATGATATTTATGAATATCTGGAGCACTTTGTAGTCCTGGAGAAAAGTTATTTTTGAGTTTTTTTTTTAAAAAGTTCTTCTTGAGAATACAAACCTACTCTTGTTAGAATTTTAAACAGTTTGTTAGATAACTATGAACCCTGTTCAAGTAGTCATCTGATTCTCTCTGCTGCCTTCTGCCAATCCACTGTTATGTGCCCTATGCTAGGTGACCTTGTTTCCTGCTTCCACTGTGGTCTGTCCTAGTTTGTACCTCTTAAATATTTTCTTCTAAAGAAGCCACATCTTATCCATCAAAGCCTGACCTCCAAGTCTTTGAAAATTCATCCATAATATTCTTCCAACCCGAACTAACTCCTCTAGTCATTTTATTTTACTTTTTCCTTTTTATTGATGCATTATAATTATATGTAACAGTGGGATTCATCATTATATATTTGTACATGCATGAAATATAATTCTGGCCATTTTATTCACATATTACTGAGGTCATTCTGACTAAAATAGGAAACCAGCAAAGTGGTGTCAGAATTCTGGAGTTCTAGGCTCTTGAGATCCTTGAGATTCAGAAGATGAGTCCACATATTAACTCTCTGCTTTTTGAAGATTTGATTGGGAACTTGGGGAAGGCACCAAAAAGAGTAGATTGTTCTGGTCCTGGCTTCCTGGGGATTAATCTTAAAGGCTTATTCCCTCATGTATTTTGGCTGATGCTGGCTATGGGCCAGAGGCCCCCTTTCCTCTCCCCATTGCCTCATAAGGGTCTGTACTTGATTGGGCTTCCTCACAGCATTGTGGCCAGGCTCCAACATAGTATCTAAAGGGGGATATCCTTTGATATTACCCTCAGAGGTCATGCAGTTGCTTCCACTGCATTGCACTCATAATATTAGACACAAAACTTTGCCCAGTTTCAAGGAGATGGGAGAAATCAATTCCCCCTCTTGATGAGGACACACAAGGTGCTGGAAGAGCCCATGGGACCAAAAATATTGCTGGAACCGTTTTTGAAAAGTATAACCTAAGTCTTAAGGCTCTGAAATTCTTAGGATGGAAGAGATCATCACATTCTTGCAACTTCTGGACTGATTGCTGATTGAGGTGATTCTGGGTCTTTGGAGGTTGATGGATTTTATTTATGATCTATGCTGAGGGCTGAGTGTGGTCCTGATGTTTTGGATTTCTCTCAATTATTTTTCTCTGGCTAGTGAAGACCTACAGCAAAGTATCTGCTCACATGCTCCCTTCCTTGCTCTAGGCTGTAAACCTTCCAAAATAAATTTCCTCCCTTAATGAAAGATCAACTGAGTACATATTCTATATTTTTGAAAAACGTGCATGTGATCCCCACATTACAACATTTGGATCCCCTGGTCCTACCATATTGGTGATGTGGACCCATATGCTTCCTTAGGAATTCACTCAGGGAAGAAGCTCATACTTGGAACCTGGTAAGTACTCCAATTTAAAAAAAAAAGGAGTCTTTCTCCTGCAAAAGAGCAATGTCCATCTCTGCCCAGAATCATTCTGCATAAAGACTTTAAAATGGTGATGCTGAGATGCTATTTTTCTTTGCCATGAGAATAAAGAGTTCCATTCTAGGGACCAGATGATATGTCTTACTCTCTGATTCTCAAGCTACTGAAGATTGGAGTAGAGTTGAATAAGATATGTTGCTCCTTCTTGTTTTTAAATTGACCTCATATTGTCTTACCCTATCTTTAGGAAATTCAGGAAATTTCAAGGTACAATTGACCCTTGAACAATGTGGGGCTTAGGGATGCTGGACACACACACACACACACACACACACACACACACACACATGCACAGAGTCAAAATCTGAGTGTAACTTTTGATATCCCCAAAACTTAACTACTAATAACTTCCTAGAAGGCTTGCAACAACATAAAAAGTCTATTAACATGTAGTTTTATGTTATCTGGATTATATGATGAAAAATGAGAGCATTATATGAAAGATACTTTTTACTTCCAATACCACACTTACTAGAGAGATGAACTGTTCACCCTGCCATGATTAGCATCACACAGAGTTTTAAGTGGATGCTTGCAACACTTGAGCTCACCTCAATAGCAACAGGAGATGGCTTCAAAATTATCACAGTAGTATATAGTATGTACTACAGTTAATTTTATGCAGCTATAATTTAATACTGTGTTTATTTATATTTCTGTATACTACAGATGGTACCATGCACAGTCTATAAGTATTTATGTGTGAGTTTTGATAAATTTTGACTTTTTATAATACATTTGTGTATATTTTATTTATATCATCGACATATTTTATGCAACATACTTTTTCTTAGTTTTTTTTTTTCTTTCTAGGTTACACAATACATATGCAAGTTTTTTCAAATTGTCACAAATCTTTAAAAAATCATAGATGTGGACCCACATGGTTCAAAACCATGTTTTTCAAGGACCAATTATAGTCTTGATTATAGTAGTGATGGTGGTGGTGAACTGAGATGGGAAGAAGACTCCCTTTCTTAGAGTTGCGTATTTTTATAATCATTCAGGCTGCTATGACCAATTCCATATGATAGTGGCATAAGAAGCAAACATTATTTTTCACAGTCTGGAGGCTGGGAAATCCAAGATCATGGTGCCAGTAGTCCCAGTGTCTGGTGAGGGCTCTTTTCTTGGTTGAAACACAGCTGTCTTGAGCAGATAACATAGGGCAAAGCAGCCACCTCTCTGCTGCCTCTTCTTATAAGGACAATAATCCCATTCATGAGGTCTCTACCTTATCACTTAAGTCCCTTCCACAGACCCCAGATGTAAACCCCCAGGGTTTAGGATTCTAACATAGACAAATTGGGAGGACATATTAAGTCTAAAACATAAGTGTTGCCCAGAATACTGGGCTATGGCCTACTGTCTTCAGCCCTTTGTTTCTGCCACTAAGATGCTCACGTCCAGGCTGAAGTATCAACATCTACCCAGAGGAAGTGCATCTCAAGAAAAGGACACGTGTGCAAGGGAGCTTCCACTCAGAGATTCGGCACTTTCACTTTCAACCTCTTCTGTTACTTTATAATGTCTCTCTGCTACAGTCAAGGATATGGGTGTGGATGTAGGGAGGGATGAAAAATGGAGGCCGGTGATTCAGTTGATCACATTCTGTCCTGGTTTGTCTCATCATTTGTTGAAGAACCCCAGAGTTTCTCCTGTGGAATTTCTGACATTCTAGATTTCTTCTGATTGCATTCCATAGTGTAATTGGACATTTTCTTTGTATTTTCTATAAGTTGGTATTTGGATCTTGAGGCTTAATCTGATGTAACAAGGATTTTATGGGATCCTTTAAAGGTAGTGATTTGTACTTTTATCAAGAGGAATATATGTCACATTGTCTCTGTTTTGATGTTGTTTGTGGCCATCATTGATCATTGACCATTATTTGCTTAGGGATTTGCAAAAGGAAAATATCATTTCTTCTTCACTTATTGTTCAGAACCCTCCTATGAAGAGGAATAAACTCCCTAATAACTGTTTTATCTGAGGTATTATTCCTACAGGAAAGCAAATGAATTCTTGATTCTTTCCTTTATTTACCAGTTTCCAGAAAAATGTGTAAGTTCCTCCACCAAGCTCCGAAGATGCCATTGAATATTATTTCCAATGTCTTTAAGAACTTGTGGATTTTTAACACATTAGAGGTTTTAATGCCTTGGCATGTTGTTATTCGTATCAACACTAAATTGCCCCCACTTTAGTCAGTGAAAACCTCTTTGAATTGATTCTTGACTTTCTTTTTTTAAATTTTTATTGTTGGTTGTTCAAAACATTACATAGTTCTTGACATATCATATTTCATTGAAGAAATGGGCATTGACAAAGGACAGGGTGGTAACCAGGCTACAAAAAAAAGAAAGCAGAAGGTACACACTGAGGAGCAGTTCCAGCAATTGGGTCTCTCACATTCATATTTGTTCCTTTGTTGGTCAGACTTCCCACAGACCCTTGACCCAATGTTCCTAGGGGCTGTTAACCAGGCCAAGAAACTTGAGTAAAGAAATTATTAAGTGTAATGGATTCATCCCAGAGCAAGGATAATAAAACATAGCCTTTAGGCCCTTGAACATGGCTTTATTTTAGAGCTGTCTCCCTAGTTGTTCAGACAACCATTTACTGATCAGCTCTTTACTCTTGGGCTTTGTACAGCTGGTGGTAATTTTCTGCACCAAATGACTATTAATTATACTGTATGCCACACTCAATTCATGCCTTGTTGACTAAGTTGTGAGTTCACCTACTCATTGGAAGTGTTCTTTACTCTCACCCACTTTTACCACCTCCTTTCTTGTCATACCACACATAGAGTTAGAGCCAGTTGAACAGAAGTCTCTCAGAAATGGAAAGTCTCTGTGGCTCAGGGATAAACTTCTGGCTCTCTGCAACAGGCCACCTAATAAGCAAAGGAGGCTCTGGGGAGAAATCATCATCTCAGCATCTTTATGGCTAAGGAGTCACAAGTTGGAATGTGGCATTCAAGATTCAGTGTCAGAGCTTCTATTATTATTTTGTATGCATTTGATCATGCCATTTAATACCTCTATTTTTCACCCCTAAAGGGGAGTGATAGCTCTTTCCCTGTCCATCTTGAAGGCTAAAGAAGGATAATGTGCAATTGTGTATTATTTGACAATAGGGATATTTTTCCCAAAATTTTTATTGGTTGATTATAGTTGTACATAATTATGGGATCTGTTGTTACATATTTAGAGATACATACTGATAAGTGCATCAGTAGGTAATTTTGTCTTTGTGTGAACATCATAGCATGCACTTACACAAACCTAGATAGTCTAGGTCAATCATGCCATCAAGAGATGTGGCAAAGGAATCCAAGATGGTGGGCCAGAGGGAGGCAGAATTCTGTGTTGCTCTGTGAACTGGGACTCAAAATGTGAGAATACCAGTGATATTCCTGTTCCTGCATGGGAATCACCACCACCATGCCATTCAGGGCTCCAGACCTAAGCATCAGAGTAGCCTCCATCTTGTGACTCTGCAACAGTGTAGATACTGTGTGCAGTGCCCTGCCTGAACCCAAGAACTTATCACAGGCTCTAAAGTCAGCTGACAGCCACACACTGCACAAGCTCATCTCTGAACCCATCCTCCAACGCCATCACTTGGTTCCCACCAGGCGACTTGAAAGCCCACCTGCCACATGACCTGACAGCCCACCACTGAAAGCAGGCCCCTCCATCTTGGGCTAGTTTCATTACCCTCTTCAGTGGGGGGCAACACCCAGTTTGGAACTCCCACTGGCCAGGTACCCAGTTTCTAATTCCCCCCTCTCCCCAGCAGCTGTTACCCTGATGCAGTGTCACCTGATTACCTTCACCATCCTGAGGGCGGAGATACCAGCTAACAACAGAGGACCCCACCTATTAGATGAGAAGGGAAGCAGGAAAGATATGGATGTCCAACCAAAATAATCCTGTTTCTCCCTTCAAAAAAATTTTCCCCCACTCCCTCTCTATTCTCCTGCTCTCACATCCACTACATATGTGAAACCAAGTACTTTGCATGAAGTAGGATTTTGAGGACTAGGATATCTGAATAGGATACTATAGCTGTGAGATATATATATATATATATATATATATATATATATATATATATATATATATATAATTTCTTTTATCCCACCAATTTCTACTATTTTAATTTTTCTCAATATTATATGTGTATTTGTTCTATGTACTCTACTATCTTCCCACATACTTGTCTATTCAAAATTATTTCCTCTCCCTTCTCCTGCTACTAACCTTCCTCTTTAGATTTCTCTTTCACACTTCCTAAGTTACAACAAATCTATATCTTCACTTCTTACCTTCTCAGTGTATTATCCTTCTCCTCACCCCAGGTTCTTTGTCCACCATCAAAAACTGTAAACCCTTTTACAAACCTACTGAGTATACTGTAGATAGTAATTGAATTCACCATTTCTGTACATTGTGACCAAAATGTAAACATGTTAATAGCAAACATTTCTTCTTAGGGTGTATACTGTTTACATTGGGAGCTGATAACATTGTCCTTCATCTCAAAGAATAGGTCTTGAATCCCAACAGGGGCACTGTAGCCCTGTAGGGTAAAAACGGTAATACCTCAAATCCACAGTGCTAGAAGGGAAGACACACAAGCAATATGAAAAGAGAAGGGAAGAAAGTGCCCCAAACATATCAAGATACCACATTATTAGAATCTATGTCAAGCATAGCAGAAGAAATGACAGAGAAGGGGTTCAGTATGTACATGGTTAAAATGTTCTGTGAATTAAAGGATGATATAAGAGCAAATACAGGCAGCAAAAGAACATTTCGACAAAGTGCTACATAAACAAATACAGGAAGCAAAATATTACTTCAATAGAGAGACAGAGGTTCTTAAAAAAAAAAAAAACCCAAACAGAAATCCTTGAAATGAAAGAAGTAAAAAAAAACAAAATAAAAGCTCAATTGAAATTATCACCAACAGATTAGACCACTTGGAAGACAGGACCTCAGACAATGAAGACAAAATATATAATCTTGAAAAGAATGTAGACAACACAGTGAAAATGGTAAGAAACCATGAGCAGAACATTCAAGAAATATGGGATAACATTTAAAAGACCAAATTTAAAAGTTATTGGGATAGAGGAAGGAATAGAGTTCCAAACCAAAGGAATGAGCAATCCATACAATGAAATAATATCAGAAAATTTTCCAAACATGAATAAGGAATTGGAAAACCAAATTCAAACCAAATTCAAATTCAATTGGACGCCAAATGTACAAAATCACAACATCCACACCAAGGCACAGTACAATGAAAATGCCTAACATACAGAATAAGGAGAGAATATTAAAAACCATGAGAGAAAGGAATCAATTACCTATAGGGGGAAACTAATTAGATTATGTGCAGATTTTCAACCCAGACCCTGAAAGCTAGAAGATCCTGTAACAAAATATAATAAGCTCTGAAAGAAAATGGATGCCAACCAAGAATCTTATATCCAGCAAAATTGAGCTTTAGATTTGATGATGAAATAAAACGTTCCATTATAAACAAAATTTAAAAGAATATACAACTCAAAAGTCTGCACTATAGAACATCCTCAGCAAAATATTCCATGGAGAGGAATTGAAAAACAACAATGAAAATCAGTGAAGGAAGGTATTACACTTAAGGAAAAACTAATCAAATGAGAAACCAAGTTAAGTTAAATGCCAAAAACAAACAAAAATGGCTGGGAATACACATCATCTCTAATAATAACCCTAAATGTCAATGGCCTAAACACACCAATAAAAAGACATAGACTGGCAGATTGGATTTTTTTTAAAAGACTCAACAATATGCTGCCTCCAAGACACTCATCTCATAGGAAAAGATATACACAGACTGAAGGTGAAAGGTTGGGAAAAATCATACCACTCACATGGACTGTGGAAGCAAACAGGGGTTTTCATACTCATATCAAATAAAATAGACTTCAAGCCAAAGTTAATCAAAAGGGAAAAAGAAGGACATTTCATATTGTTTAAGGGAACCATTCATAAACAAGACATAACAATCATAAATATCTATGCCCCAAACAGTGGAGCATCTATGTTCATCAGATAAACTTTTCTCAAGTTCAAGAGTCAAACAGACCACAACACAATAATTCTGGGTGACTTTAACACCTCTTTCACGACAGAATAGATGATCCAAACAAAAGCTGAACAAAGAAACTATAGAACTCAATAATACAATCAATAAATTAGACTTAACTGACATATATAGAATATTTCATCCTTCAATGAATGAATACACTTTCTTCTCAGCAACATGTGGATCCTTCTCTAAAATAGACCACATATTATGCCACAAAACAACTCTTAGCAAATATTAAAAAAATAGAGCTACTACCCTGCATTCTATCAGATCATAATGGAATAAAGTTAGAAATCAATGATAAAATAGAAAATAAAAGCTACTCCAACACCTGGAGACTAAATAATATGCTACTGAATGAACAATGGGTTGCAAAAGACATCAAGGGGGATATTAAAAAATTATTAGAGGTGAATGAGAATATAGATACAATGTATTGAAATTTCTGGAACACTATGAACGCAATACTAAGAGGAAAGTTCATTGCATGGAGTTCATTCCTTAAAAGAAGAAAAAGTCAACAATAAATGACTTAACATTATGTCTCAAAGCCCTAGAAAAATAAGACCAAATCAATACCAAAAGCAGTAAATAATTAAAAGGCAGGAAATAATTAAAATCAGAGCTGAAATCAATAAAATTGAAACAAAGAAACTATTGAAAAAACTGACAAAACAAAAAGTTGGTTCTTTGAAAAACTAAATAAAATTGACAAACCCTTAGCCATTGCTAACAAAGAGAAGGAGAGAGAAGAGTCAAATTACTAAAATACGAGATAAAAAAGGAAATATCACAACAGACACTACAGAAATACAGAAGATAGTTAGAAATTATTTTGAAAACTTGTATTCCATTAAAATAGAAAATATACAAGGCATATGACTAGAGTCATATGATTTGCCCAAATTGAATCAGAATGATATGCACAATTTAAACATCAATTTTAAGCGATGAAATAGAAGACGTCATCAGAAGTCTACCAACCAAGAAAAGCTCAGGACTGGATGGATACACAGCCAAGTTCTACGAGACTTTTAAAGAAGAACCTATACCAGTACTCTTCAATTTATTTCAGGAAAGAGAAAAAGAGGGAGCACTTCCAAACTCATTCTATGAGGCCAATATCACCCTGATTCTAAAACCAGGCAAAGACACATCAAAGAAAGAAAACTTCAGACCAATATCTCTAATGAACATAGATGCAAAAATTCTCAATAAAATCTTAGCAAATCAAATACAAAAATGTATCCAAAAAATAGTGCACCACTATCAAGAGGGGTTCATCCCAGGGATGCAAGGTTGGTTCAACATAAGGAAATCAATAAATGTAATTCATCACATCAATAGAGAAAGACTAAGAACCAGGGCTGGGGTTGTGGCTCAGCGGTAGAGTGCTTGCCTATCACGTTTGAGGCCCTGGGTTTGATCCTCAGCACCACATAAAAATAAATAAATAAAGGTATTGTGTTCAACTACAACTAAAAAATAAATATTAAAAAAAGACAGGGACCATATGATCATCTCAATAGAAAGCATTCGACAAAATACAGCACCCCTTCGTGTTCAAAACACTAGAAACTAGGGATAACAGGAACATATCTCAACATTGTAATAGCTATCTATGCTAAGCCCCAGGCCACTATCATCCTAAATGGAGAAAAATTGAAAGTATTCCCTCTACAAACTTGAACAACACAGGGATGCCTTCTTTCACCACTTCTATTTAACATAGTTCTTGAAAAACTGGCCAGAGCAATTAGACGAAAGAAATTAAAGGGATAAAAATGGGAAAAGAAGAACTCAAATTGGCCTTATTTGCCAACCATAGGATTCTATACCTAGAAGACCCAAAAAATTCCACCATAAAATGCCTAAAACTAGTAAATGAATTCAATAAAGTATCAGAATAGAAAAGCAACAGCAGAATACTTAAATCAAAGGCATTTCTATATATCAGTGGCAAATCCTCTGAAAGGGAAATGAGGAAAACTATCCCATTTATAATAGCCTCAAAAAATTAATACAATACTTGGGAAAGTATTTTATTTAAAAGAGGTAAAAGACCTCTACAATGAAAACTACAGAATGCTAAAAGAAAGAAATTAAAGAAGACCTTTTAAGATGGAAAGGTCTCCTTTGTTCTGGATAGGCAGAATTAATATTGTCAAAATGACCATACTACCAAAAGCATTATACAGATTTAATGCAATTCTGATCAAAATCCCAATGACATTCCTCATAGAAATAGAAAAATCAGTCATGAAATTTATCTAGAAAATAAGAGACCCAGAATAGCTAAAGCAATCCTTAGCAAGAAGAGTGAAGCAGGTGGCATCACTATACCAGACCTTAAACTATACTACATAGCAATAGTAACAAAACAGCATGGTATTAGCATCAAAATAGACTAATATATAGAGAGGACACAGAGACTAACACACATAATTACAGTTATCTTATATTAAACAAAGGTGCCAAAAATATGCATTGGAGAAAAGATAGCTCATTCAACAAATGGTGCTGGGAAAACTAGAGATCCATATGCAACAAAATGAAATTAAAACCCTATCTCTCACCATGCACAAAACTCAACTCAAAGTGTATCAAGGACCTAGGAATTGAACCAGAGACCCTGAGTCTACTAGAAGAAAAAGGATGCCCAAATCTTCATCATATTGAATTAGCCCCTACTTCCTTAACAAGATTCCTATAGTGTAAGAGTTAAAATCAAGAATTAATAAATGGGATGGATTCAAACTAAAAAGCTTTTTCTCAGCAAAAGGAACAATCACTGAGGTGAATAGAGGGCCTACAGCTTGGGAGAAAATTTTTACCACTTGCATATCAGATAGAGCACTAATCTCTAGGGTATATAAAGAACTCAAAAAGCTAAACTCCAAAAAACAAATAACCCAATCAATAAATGGGCCAAGGACCTGAAGAGACACTTCTCAGATGATGATATACAATAAATCAACAAATATATGAAAAAATGTTCAACATATCTAGCAATAAGAGAAATGCGAATCAAAACTACTCTAAGATATCATCTCACTCCAGTCAGAATGGCAGCTATTATGAAGAAAAACAATAAGTGTTGGAGAGGATGTGGGGGAAAAGGCACACTCACACATTTCTGGTAGGACTACAAAATGGTGCAGCCAATATTGAAAGCAGTATGGAGATTCCTTGGAAATCTGAGAATGGAACCACCTTTTGACCCAGCTATTCCACTCCTGAGTTCCAAAGGACTTAAAAACAGCATACTACAGGGACACAGCCACATTGATGTTTATTGCAGCACCATTCACAATAGCTAAACTGTTGAACCAACCTAAATGCTCTTCAGTGGATGAATGGATAAAGAAAATGTGGTATATATACATAATGGAATATTACTCAGCAATGAAAGAGAATAAAATCATGGCATTTGCAGGTAAATGGATGAAGTTGGAGAATATCATGCTAAGTGAAGTGAGTCAATCCCCAAAATCCAAATGCTGATTCTCTGATATAAGGAGGCTGATTCATAGTGGTATTGGGAGGGGGAGCATGGGAAGATTAGACAAACCATAGATAGGGCAAAGAGGAAGGAGGAGGAGAGAGGGGGCAAGGGGGTAAAAAAAGATGGTGGAATGAGATGGACATCACTACTCTAAGCACATATATGAAAAAGACAGGAATGGTGTTAATGTACTTTGTATACAAGCAGAGAGATGAAAAATTGTGCTCAACATATGAAATGAATTATAATGCATTCTGCTGTCATATGTAACAAGTAAAATATTTTTAAAAGGATATGTGGAAAACACAAGATATATGAGGCTGTTGCCTACACACTGTCTTACAGTAAATTTTCTTCGTAAGTAGAAGGGGTACACTATACAATAATGATGAAACATGTAGCATTGTAAGTACATAAACTGGTAACATGGTCATTTATTATCACCAGGATTAATTCTGGACATTATCTGTGCCATGCTTCTTTGTGACTAGCAGCACAGTAGGTCTGATAACATCAGCATCACCACACTGCAGACATGTAAGCAATACCGTGGGCTACAGTATTTTGACAGCCATGATGTCACTAGTCTATAGGAATTTTTAGCTCTATTGTGATCTTAAGGTACCATCAGCACATATACAATCTATCATTATTATGTGGTACATGATTGTATATTAATGCAATCAATAAGTTCTGAACTTTTTTTAAGTACCCATGTTGACAATTTAAAGTTTAATGAAAGATTACTGTAAACCTCACAACAAATGGTCAGAAGAAATTCTTCTAGTCATGTGAATAATATCTGTCATTTCTAAAGAGTTTTTCTTTTTCATACATTAGTCCCAAAGATCCCCCTAACAAATCATGAGATAGATTAGATGTCTGAAGTTATCCTTGTTGTGGGCCAATTGAATCCCCCTCTCAAAAAGCAAATTATGCTGAAGTTCTATCCTCTACTACCTCATAAGTGAAGCAAAACAAAAGAGGAATCTTAAAATGGCTACCCATCCTCTCACCCTGCCCTCAGGGGCAAGCAGTTTACCTTATCACTTACCCTCAGTCGCTCCCCATGCGAGCCACCAAATGCTGCAGTCTGGCTGGGCACAATTCAAGAGCCACTTGTCAAAAGAAATGAACTTTATTTTTAGAACCACACACGCCAAACGAAACAGCTCTCAGGAAAAACCCTCAGAGCCCAACTGCCACCACCAGCTTCCCACAAGCCTCTCTCCTCCACAAGCCTCTCCACCTCCCCCAATCCTCCTGCTCTTGAGGCCAATTGGCTGGGTCACGTGGGCGGAGCCAAAAGAGTCCCCCAATGAGCAGCTCCGTGGTCTGAAAGGGCAGGGAAACAGCCCAATGAGCATCACCACAGAGGAGCCAATCAGCTAGATGTTGCTGGGGCCGCTGTGAGCCAATCATCAGCTGGCAGTCTGAAAGTTTGCTGGGGCCCCTTCGGCTGTGACTCTCAACAGTGGACGGGGCTAGGGGTCTAGTGACCCTGGGTTTGGTTCTCAGTACAGGGGCCTTTGGGGCTGGGGAGAAGACTCATATGATGAAGATGTCTCCTGAAATGGCCACTGTCCCTACCAAGGACTCAAAAGCAACCTAGAATATGCAACTGTGGCTTTTCATGTGGTTGCTTCTTTCAGGAAAAGTCACCAAGTGAGAGCCCACAGATCAACCTGGTCTGCCATCTGACTTTGTAGACACAGCCCTGCTCACTGTGACTGCTACCAAGTGGCAAAGGAAGAGCTGAGAAAATGGCAGAGATCCCTAGGGAGACCAGAGGCAGCCCTTCATTCAGGACGAGGCACAGCTGCAGTGGGAGCTCCTCCTACCCCGGGCACCTGCCACCTGGGGTTTCCCCCACCCTCCCTCCTTTCCACCCAAAGGTGATGGCCTCCTGGGCCACCTGGCCATGGCCTAGCTGGTCTCTGGCCTCCTCTCTGCTAGGGCCTTGTCCGCTGTCACTGACCTCCCTGCTTCCAACACCACCAACCCTCTGTGGCTCTGCTGGCCTCTCAGCCACAGCCACCATCTGTTTTTTTTTATATATATATTGTTTTCAGTCTTGGGGATTGAACCCAGGGGTGCTCCACACCTGAGCCACATCTCCAGCCCTTTTTTTTTTTTGTATTTTGTATTTCACACATGCCCAGCGGCACCCAGGAAGAACACTTGCAGCTGCCCTCACATGCGTGTTGTGGGTTCGACATTTTACTGGGGGCTGCTGATCAGTG
This sequence comes from Urocitellus parryii, assembly GCF_045843805.1. Classification (NCBI taxonomy): domain Eukaryota; kingdom Metazoa; phylum Chordata; class Mammalia; order Rodentia; family Sciuridae; genus Urocitellus; species Urocitellus parryii. Next base: position 3,022,753 of record NW_027554101.1, on the reverse strand, counting down.
GACGTAGGGAAGATGGGTGAGAATAGTGAAAGCCTGGCATGTGGCTCCCACCCAGCCTCCCACTGGACTAGTGTCTCTGTTTAGAGGAGAGGGGACCCACTGTCTAATCACCCAGGAACAGCTGAGAGTACAGCGGACCTGGGTGATTCTCTAAGTCATGTGCACACCGATCACACTGGTTTCTTTCAGGAAGCTGGTTATTTCAATAAAACTAATGGACAGTCTTCCTGGAGCCCTGGTGGCCACAGGAACACTGTGGGCTGCCCTCCATCCATTCATTTGTGGGAACATGCAGGGTAAAAGCCATGGTCCCTCTCCTGTGAGGTTGAAATTCTTATGGGGGTCAGAATTCTAATGAGTAAGCGAATCATAAGGAATGTTATTGACAAGTACCACGAGAATGGGGAGAGAGACAGGGCAGGGGCATTGGCATTGAGAGCACAGAAATAGCAGATGGAGACAAACATAATGGAAAAGTTGCCGTGTCAGCAGAAGCTGGCTTCTGTGTGAGAAATATGTCCATCATGCAGAGGACATGTTTGGCTCCAAGACTGGGGTGGAAGAGGCCCTCATATGCTCTGGGAAGCCTCTGGAAACCACGTGGCTGGTGCAGATGGCTGATGGAGAAGGCAGGTGGAGGGACAGAGGAAGGGCAGGTGGAGGGGCAGAGGGAGGAGGGTAGAGAACTGAAGAAGGGCAGGTGGAGGGGCAGGTGGAGGGGCAGGTGGAGGGGCAGGTGGTGAGGCAGAAGAAGGGCAAGAGGAGGGACAGGTGGAGGGGAAGTGGAGGGGCAGGTGGAGGGGCAGATGAAGAGGCAGTTCAAGGGCAGGAGAAGGGGCAGAGGGAGAGCAGGTGGAGGGGCAGGTGAAGGGGCAGAGGAAGGGCAGAAGAAGGGCAGGTGGAGTGGCAAAGGAGGGGCAGAAAAGGAGCAGGTGGAGGGGAAGGTGTAGGGGCAGGTAGAGGGGCAGGTGAAGGGGCAGGTGAAAGGGCAGAGGAAGGGCAGGTGGAGGGGCAAATAAGGGGCAGAAGAGGAGAAGGTGGAGGGGCAAAGGAGGGGCAGAAGAGGAGCAGGTGGAGGGGCAGAGGAGGGGCAGGTGGAGGGGCAGAGGAGGGGCAGGTGGAGGGACAATTGTGACCCTCTGGAGCAGCACTCTGTGGACAAGGGCAGTGTTGCCTTTCACAGGAGGAGAGTGGGGGGCTTGCTGGGTTTGAGCAGAGGACACCCATGATTGAACCCATAAGTCCTAAAGGTCCACTCTGTCTGCACATAGGCCTCAGGGGCAGAGGTTGGCCAGGAAGTGGAGACATGAGGCTCCTGCAGAACCTGGGGGGCAGCTGGCCGGGTGAGAGGAGAACCCCTTTTCTGCTGCTTCCATAACCAATCAGACAAGCTCCCGGCTGAATAGCAGAAATTTCTTCTCCCAGAGCTGGAGGTCAAGAGTCTTGAAGCGGTGTGTGTGGGGCTGTGCTTCCTCCCCAGACTCCAGAGTGGGACCATTCCCTGAGTTTTTCCTGCTTTTGAGGCTGCCTAAGCTCTGCCTGGCGGACCCTTCTTCCATCTGCAAAGCAGCGGGATCTCATCTTCAGATTCCTTTCTGTCATCTTGTCCCTGCCACCCCATTTCCTCTGTTATCATCATCTCACCTTTTCTCTGGCTCTGGTCTTGCTGCTACCCTCTTCTGAGGCCCACTGTGAGCCCCCAGGTACCCCAGAATGCTTAGCCACATCCTCAAAGCCCCTTGTCCGTGGGAGATGACATATTCCCAGGTCCCAAGTATGGTGACAGGTTTGGGGAGGTCATTGATCAGCCTCATGGGTCAGAATCTGGACAGATTTGACAGTGAATCCAAAGGATTTCCAGACTTGGTGGATGTGGGGTAAGATGAAGCAATGGACCACAGGCAGCCAGGGGTGAAAACTGGAGCAACAGGAAGAATGGAGAAACCATCTTTGCAGAGGCATTGGCAGTGGGAGGAACAGAGGGACCCAGTACCATTTGGGATGCTGCTGAGGGTGGCCTGGGCAGCTCTGGAAAGAGCATGGTCACTGGGGATTTCCCATGCTGCGGGGCCCCTGGAGCCTGCTCAGGCAAAAGACTATTGGTACTCAGGGGAGGAACATGCCACTGGGATGTGGAAGGGCTGGTGACATGTCAGTGGGGTTTCACAGAAAAAAAAAAACAGAGACTTTTTGAAGAGCCTGAGTTCTCACTTGAGTGGCCAGAGACTAGAATCTGTGGCAATTTGGACATGAATATAAATGACACGTTGTCCACTGTGACAGATTTGTGAGAGATAAGTGTTTGTGCACCAGTGTTTGTGCATGTGCAATTTATGGCCTCAACTATACAAAGCTTAGTATAAGAAAACTTATTTTTAAAATCATTCCCCCAAAATATATATTCAATGCTTATCTCAGAGGTAGGATTTGGGGTGATTTATGCTCATTTTCTAAATAATCCACAGCATGCAATATTAAAGGTGTATTCCCAAATAGAAATGATCTTACCTGGGAATGAAAAATGGTTCCTACTTATCAATTGAATACTTCCCAAAACAGAATCCATTTTATCCTTTGAAACTAGGGGTCCATTTAAGGATCAAATAATTTAATATTTTTGTATTAGTTGAGGTGTGTTTTGGTATAGATAATAAAGCATGACCACAGGACCTCAAATAACAAACACTTATATTCTTTATATACTGAGAAGCTTGAGAACAAATCATTTTAACATTGGCCCAGGACTCAATAATGTCTACAGTAAGGCTTTTGATTCTACAGCCCTTTGGCTCATGGGCACAAGTTGGCTGCTTAATGCAAAACACAAAACAAAAGAAAAAATTTAATAACAGAATTGAATCTACAATAGAAAATGTCAAGTAAGTTCCAGCAGAGAGCATGGAAAGAAACCAAGCATGATCTGCTCCTAGAGGCCCTGTTTATTTAAAGATGGATAATGCTCCTGCCTTTACATCTCATCATTTTGCACAATTTTTAATCAGTGAGATTAAATCAGTGAGTTTTAAATCATAAAATTTCTCATAATTTTTTGGATGAGCTTTTGTTGAGTGAGCAAATTGTATCCTAATCTTTGTCTTTTAAAACAGAAACAAACAAAGATCTAGCCTCTATTATATTAATATGCATTATATATTGTTTTATTTACAGTTAATGTGCTCAATATACAACATAAAGTTAATACTCAAAATTGGTCATCTGCATTGAATAGACATTTTATTCTCAAACAGCCATTACCAATAAAATTATGTAATATATGAGGTTCCACCTGACCAGCATGACAAGCTCCTATGCCTTTGCTCACGTGGGGAAAAGCATAGACTGCTACACTTATGCTAACATGTCCTGTTTGGAATCTAGCTTCATGCTTGAAAAATAGCAATTACAAATGTACATCAGTGACTTCACAAGCTGATTTCTAAGTTTCATTTAACCCTGGAAAATAAGAGTTCATCCTCAAAAGAGGAGCAACATTAAAAGAGGACCCCAAGATACTTAAATTCTAGTTACTTGTTGAGATATAAAACCATGAACAGCCTCAGCTCAACAGGTGTTGGCTAAAATGGGGTTAGAATGTACTCTAGATAACTTTGTTACTGCTTTGATTGTTAAACTCACACAAAACTCTGTAAATGCTTTGGTCTTAACAACAATTTTGCTCTGTTTTTGTACACCAGCTCTGGGAAATTCAGTACTGCCAGATCCTGGACTTCAAGAACGCATTACAATATCTTTTTTTTTTTCCAAATAAATATGGATTTTATTTTTTTTATTGTTTTTTTTTTCTTTTTTTTATTGTTCTTACAATATCTTGATTCACTTACATAAAACTGTTATACATCTGCAAAAATATCTCATGGTATTCATTGTTATCTTAGCAGAATAATGTGTCCTTACCATCCACATAGTATTTAATAGGTCAAAATCCTGTGCAATTTATTCATAAAAGATCTATTCCTCTTGATAAAAACTGTGATGATTCAGTGAAGCTTCTCTCTAAGGCAGAATTTAATGCTTTGACATTCTCCTTGCTGAGTTTACCTGGACTAGCTCTATGGGCTTATAAAACTACTATGAAACTCACCTATGCTATCATAAACAGTACTAGTCATGCCTCCATGGATGTAAATAGGCTTAATGAAGAACAAAAACAACATTGTCAAGCCATACTTGACAATTATGCTGCAATTGATTGTCTGTTATTGTTACATCATAAAGGATATCAGAAGTTTAATACCACATGTTCCTTCAATTTAAGTTATAATAGTAATTTTATTTCAAAAATCTTAGATTACCTTAAAGATATCATTAATAGGTTTCAACAAGATGATGGATTTTGGACTTGTTGGATTGGTTAACTTCACGTTTACTCAATTTCATCTGGGTCAAAAATATTAATAGATGGATGTTTACTGATGTTGGAACTTGCTGTTGTCTATGCCTGCCCTATTTTTTGCCCCCACCAGCATTAAGGAGATAAGTAATATTATTTATTCAAAAGGCCTTAAAAAAGAGGGGAGGTATTAGGTATTCTGATCTTGGAATAGAACAGGAAAGTTTGGGGATGATTGTAACTGGCACCCTGAGTCGCACAATTGTAATGCCCAGCAGTTTCTTCCTGAAGATCTTAAGACAACTCTACAGGTCTACTATCTAGTTTCTGTGGTAATGTCCTTAGGAAAAAGGGGCTCTATATTTGTATTAATTGTACCTAATCTTGGTTAGCTAGCACATGGGGTTAAAGAAACACTGGGTTAGAATGTAGTCATGGTATCAGAAGCTATGTAATTCTGGGGGATTATATGTGCAGCTGTTAAGAGGGGTGGCCAGTTTTTTTTTCTTTTTTCCTTTTCACTGTGTGTGTGTGTGTGTGTGTGTGTGTGTGTGTGTGTGTGTGTTTCTCTCTTCTGTTTGCTCCTTAAAAAGGTTTCCTCACAAGAATATTTTAAACAGATCATGCTGGCCCTCACAACAAAAGCTAAGTTTTGATGGTTAATCTGAATAAACTGGGACATCACTAAAGAAGAAAACAGAGAACAACAAGGAATTTGAAAATGTGATAAATATAGGGCAGTATGTGTTCAATCATTACAATCAAAATAAATAAACCAAAGCTTCTGAAAACGTCTTCTGCTGGGTGACTACTCTTTCAACATTTTTTAGTTTGGTTTTCTCCTTGACGTTTGAATGACTCAACTGTGTCCGCTACTATGTGTAGACTACAATAGTTTACATTACTAAATTATACTAGGTACTACTTATCTAAAGTGAAGGATGTGCAACACACAAAGAAAGAGACAGATTAAAGAGTAAAATTATATGTATATATATATATATATATATATATATATAGAGAGAGAGAGAGAGAGAGAGAGAGAGAGAGACAGAGAGAGAAAGAGAGAGAGAGTAAAATATCTGTACTAAAAATGCCCTTTTTCTTTGAAACACAAATCTGAAACTCATTTTTATAGAGAAGTTCCCAGAAGATGCTCTGCAACAGAAGTAAATTAAATAATAATTAGTAATTAATAATTTTAAAGGGAAGTTTAACTTACCCAGGAAAGCCAAGTTTCTATAGTTCTCTAGCATCACATCTCTATATAAATTTTTCTGAGGAGGATGAAGGCATTCCCACTCTTCTTCAGTAAAATCAATGGCTATATCCATAAATGTTAACAGTTCCTAAAATAAGAATAGGTAAATAAATAACACATTGACCACAGGAATATTTGCACAGTCTGTAATGTAAAAACAGTTGAAATTAGAGTTAGTAGACTATCATGTAGGTAGTGATTTGGAACACAATTATACTATTTTCTACTACTGCAGAAAAAGTGATTTAAGTTCAAAAAAGTATACATACTCCACATTTTATTTATTTATTTTTTTTATTATTGATTGTTCCAAACATTACAGAGCTCTTGATAAATCATCTTTCATACATTTGACTCTATTGGGTTTTGAACTCCCATTTAGCTAGCCAAGCCCTGAAAAACAAATTCCAAATGTCTCCTGTGATATAAAGAGAGCAACTAAGAACAAAACAGGAAGGAAGAGCATGAGGAAAAGACTAACTGTAAACATACTCCACATTTATGAAACACAATATAAAACTCAGTCATTATCACAAAAATATATATTTTGTAATTTTTTATTTCTTGATCTAAATTATACATATTTTTCAGATGAGAAAATCATGGTAATTAAGAAAGGGAATCCTCAAATTTTAATTGTACAACCACTAACCAGAAATTTACTAATGTGTAGAATCTTATTTGTTATTACTCTGATAGAGCTGGCTATTCTGAATGTGTAGTGAGATCTCTAGTAATTCCAATATCAATGGTATAAGAGAAATTTTGAAATGCAACAAGGTAGGCAGACCACTTAATGGAAATATTTAATAGTTTATTTAAGTTCAAACATTTTATGGTTTTTGTTTATGTTATTGATATAAAAAATAGCAAAAACAATCCTGTTTGAATTTTCCTTTTTATAATTTTAACATTTGTTAACATACAAAATTATATATATATATATATATATATATATATATATATATATACATACAAACATTGATTGATGTGTATATTGTATGATATTTATAATACAATATACATATAGCTCTTCAAACAAATATAATTTTTTTTCTTTTATTGGTTCTTTCTAGTTCTACCTTACAGTAAATTTATTTTCATGGTATTATGCAAGCATGGGATATATCTTATCCTAATTAAAATCCTGTTCTTGTTGGTGGCTATGAAGGTAGGATTCATATATATATATATATTCATATATATATATATATATATATATATATATATATATATATATATATATATATTATATTATATTTCTATGCTTGTCCCTTTTATTTATTTATTTATTTATTTACTTACTTATTTACTTATTTGTTTTTGTTTATCATTGTGCAATCTACTGATCTTCTTTTCTTACCATTCCCCACTTTATAAGATTTAGATTTCACATATCAGCAATAACTTTCAATATCTGGTTTTAAAGAAATGGTTTGTTTTACTTAGCATAAAATCTCCAGATTCATCCATTTTCTGGCAAATGTCATAAAGTCATTCTTCTTTATGGCCGATTCATAGTTTATTGTGTACATAAGCAACATTTTTTATCCTGTCATCATTGAATGGATCCATTCATCATTGAATGGTTGGTTTTACAGCTTAGCTATTGTGAATTGTGCTGCTATAAATATTAATGTGGCTGTGTCAATGTAGTAGGCTGATTTTATGTCCTTTGGGCATATACAGTGCAGTAAAAAAAACTGGGTAAAATTGTGGTTCCATTTCTTTAACAATATCCATACAGGTTATTATGTTTCACTTAGACCTCTATACAGCTGGAAAAATTGGAATTCATCTATACATGAGGTGAAAATAAAACATTCACAAAAAAATTATTAAGCCATAAAATGACTAGAATTTATTATCAAATCATACATCCCAATAAAGAGTAAAATTCAAAAACTAAAAGTAAAGAAAGTCTAAAGCAAAAGAGCAAAATTAGAAGCTATCAAAGATAAACATAACACAGAGTCACCAGTATCAATGTTGGTGCTTTTAAAAAGCAAATGAGCCCAGTATAGTGATGGACAACTGTAGTTCCAGTGACTGAGAAGGATAAGAAAAAAGGATCATAAATTCTAAGACAATATTATATATAATATTGTCTTATATATATTGTATTGAGCAACTTAGTGAGGCACTTAGCAACTCAGTAATACTCTGTCTCTAAATAAAATATAAAAAAAGGACTGAGGATGTGGCTTTATTGTTAAGCACCCCTGGGTTCAATCTTCAGTACATTTTTTTTTTAAAAAGCAGATACAATTTAAAAAGCACTAGCAATTTTGAAAATTCAATGAATAAAAATTATATCAATTATACAGTACATAATTGCAAATATAGGCATACATAATGATTTCTCACTTTATGGAAATACACTCTGGAAAATTTATCCTAAAGTTCTTCTGCAATTTTCCAATACTCTGAGTGCAATGACAGAATCTAGATGGTATAGACTAGTACATGGCTAAGATATTTGCTAGATTCATGGTTGTACATAAAGTCTACTGCTGACAAAATACCATGATGCCACATGATTGATGTTATGAAGTAAAATCAATCAGGGTAAACCTCATAATAAAATAAATGGTGGAACTACAGAAAACACCAACAACAAAACTCTTAAAACATGCTAGGACTTTGGGAAAAGAGTGTGATAATAAAATGCTATTTTATCCCTTCACTCATAAAACATAACATATTCTGACATATTAAATGCTGAATATAAGTTATTAATAAATAATACTGAAATATATAAGAAAGTACAAAGCTCAAAAGTTTAAATACAAAAGGTAGAGTTCATATGGTGGTGCACACCTGAAATATCTACTATTCTGGAGTCTAAGTCATGAAGTTCAAAATTTAAGGCCAAGTGAAGAAACTGAGCAAACCCCATCTGGAAATAAAATTTAAAACAGAACTGAGAATATGCTCAGCATTAAGACACTTTAGTTGAATCCCTAATATCACAAAAGAAAAAATAGTTTTTTTTTGTTTTCAAAATTATACAATATAATAGACTTAAACTTATGAATGACAAAATATTAATACAAAAAATCTATTCATCAAATGATTACATTAAAAGCTGCAAAACTGACAAGTTAAAAATAAACCCTAATTTCCTCACATATAATCAAACACTTATAAGAAGAAGAAATACAACAGAATGCATAAGAAAAAACAAAAAATTCTTGAAGAGTCACTTTAAAAAGGATATATCTAAGTTTTCAATAATCATAAAAACTCAAAATCTTTAGAAATTAGGTAATATTGAATAAAATCACATCATATAGATGAATTTAATAGTATTGATGAATATGTGGAATAAATGCATTCATGAAAAAGGAAAATAATAATTTAAGCTTTTATTATCCATTTGTAGAATCTGTTTTGTAATCATATGTATATGATACACCCACAGAGGAAACAGAGACTAAAATTACAGCAGCTGTTCATGAGAATACATCCACATTCTTCCAGAGTTGAAACCAAGGGGCATGGCTAAAGAGGAAGAAATAATTATTAAATTTTGTAAAATGTAAATTCTAGGAGCTAGAATTTTTGTTGATGTATTATATCCAGTTTGACAAATACTATAAAATACCATGTATGTTTTATGCTGATGTTACATGAATGTTGCATTTCATATGCAAGTTATGTTTACAAAAGGAATATAAAGTATTTGAGAAAATAAAAATACAGAAAAGAACATAAAAGACTCAAATATTCAACATATTTACAAAGGATAGAACTATTATAAAAATGATCATTTTTCCCAAGGTACCCTTTAATAATAACTGGTCATAATTTTACCATTCTTTGCTTTTTGTTAAAGAAGAAATCAAAGCAAAAACTTCTAAAATTTTCCTGGAAAGATGAATATATATAAAATTAGACAAGTACTCTCTCACATGTAAGAACAAATGTACTAGTGATCATTACCTGACACTAATGCATGTTATAATATTACAACAGTGTGGTAATTTTAAGATAAAAAAAATCACAATACAGAAAACTACATAGGGCAGTTCATATGTATGCAAATATATTTTTATTGTTAATTATTATAAGTATATAAATCAAAACATATCAATAAAATATTTAATGTTAATGAATGCTACAATCCAACTTCAAGGTAGATGTTAGAATAAAAGGCATCGATTACAAAAGTGACTTGTGTGCAGAATGTGTGTGACACTGGAATTATACACAAGCATCCACCAAAGAGCAGATATAAAGAGAGATAATTTTAAAAAATAAAAATAAATAAAAGCAGAATATAAGCCTACCTCCATTTATGGATACACCAAATAAATATATACACCTGTTTTGAGTCCTTCTAAAAACTGTAAAGGAATTAGAGGCACACAAATTGGAAAACTGAAAAAAAAAATATCGACCAAGAGGAGATAAGTAGAATGCACTTGATGATTTTTCTGATTTGAGCAATATGCAAAATTACTGGAACAAAATGCCCAAATCCAGTATTAATATAAATAAAAGAAGATTGATTTGCATTTGAAATATATTATTTAACTCTAAATTGCCTGTAGTTTAAATGCTAATTTATCTGTACACACAGAGGAAGGAATAAGATATACCTGAGTATTTACTCCAGGGGGTGGGGGAATAAGTGGTTTTCTATGGCCATGCAAGATCTATGGGCTTTATTCCATTAGGCCAGAGTGGAAGAGATGTTAAATCTTAAGGTAATCCCTTAATTCCTTAGAGGGATTTGCCAACATTCTCTAAAAATGCAAATAGCTGTTGCTGACAGTTGAACTTTTATCTAGACAGTACCAAAAAATTAACAGGGAAATATAGACCACCACTGAAAGCCAAAGTGGCAGTTTAGCACTTCCTGCTCTCTCTCACTCAGCTCACTTTACTAATAACACCAGACCTAACCAATTCTTTCTGTAAGTAATTTGTACTGATATTAACTTTTTCCATTCAATGGACTACATCTGAAACCTCAAACATTGAGAGCACTGGTAACTGTGCAGGTGCAAATCTACCTAGATCAAAAAGGAGTGTTCTTACATTGGTGTGAAAACATTGTAATGGGCTAAAATCTCAAATATTAGTGAAGAAAAATGGACACAATCACAGATCCCTCTTTATTTCTAAAATAGGTGCACATCAATTATTTTTTCCAGTGAGCATAAGGCACCCTGGAATCTAAAAAGCTTGCATCAGAATTTTAGTGCACCATCCAACTAAAAGATCTTCTGCTTGAGCACAGCTGTTAGAATGGCTACTCTGAAAAAGTGGAATAGTAAGTAGTACTTCAATTATATGAATATGGAAGAAAGAAACACTGTGCTAGACTATAAAATTAGTGAAGACATTTTAAAAAAATGGAAGTTGAGAGTTCTCTCAGTTATTTATTTGAGAAACTAAGCTCTCTACATTTATATTGCTCTTGAACAAGAAAAGCCCCAAGTCTGGACTTATAAGAGGCATTAGATATGCCAGCTGTGGGATCCTCATATTACATAGTTCTGAAACACAGTTCCAGGAGAATACCAGAGTAGTGAATGAGAATGCTGTCATATACATTCCACAAAAGGAAATCTGAGCATAAAGACACTCTGACAGGTTGTCTGCCTTTGGAGACACAAAGGAAGAATAGAAACACATGATTTTTCCAAGATCAAGTGATTCTTCTTTACTTTTCAATCATGTAAAATGTTCATAAACAACAACAAAAAATTTTGCTTTTGATATCTTTCTATGGTACTGGGGATTTGAAACAGCAGCACTTTAATTCTGGGCTATATACCCAGCCATGTTTTAAAATTTTGAGACAGGTTTTTCTAATTGTCTAATTAGTCTACCTAAGTTCCTGATGTTTACCTGAAAATTGCAATCTTACTGAATTCGCCACTTGAGTCTCTGTAATTAATATGCATGTATCATTGCACCCAGAGAAGAAAAATACTTTAAAATCTCATCCAGTTTTTGGCATAACAATTGAAAATACTATGTTCATTTGAAACATAATATGGGTAAAGTAACTGATAATACTGCAAAAAAATGTAACTGATAATACTTTGAAAGGGGAAAGTTGTCATTGAACAGAAAGCTAAAATTTTATGTATAAATACAACTCAAAATACTGGAGCATAAATTTAAAATCACATTCAGCAACTGTTTGAAGATAAAAAAAATTAAAAGTACCAGGTATGTAGCTAAGTGGTACAGTACCTCTGGCTCAATCCACAATACCACAATCTCCAAAACGAAGGAGAATTAATTCAGGAGGAAAGAAAAACTGAGATACCTATAGAGTATCTCACCCCACTCCTGGAGGAAAAAAATACATGGAGTTGTGATTGGGATGATCTCCTCACTCCAGAATCCACAACACAATCTGAGAATATTCAGAAATATTGCCACACATGTTCTCACATAGAATTTAAGGTAGGGGCTGAAGATATTCTATAGGATACTATAGGACTTCCAGTGTCTACTGTTAATATATGATCCAGTTGACTGGCCAGTGGAAATTCATGGCTGACCTTTCTTAGAAGAAGACACAGGACTGCAGAAACTAAAGATTACACCAGGGATTCTAGCCAACCATAGCCAGTTCCCACCATAGTTAGTGCAGCCAGTTTCAACCAGACTCACCAACCAGTCTCAGGATTTCATTGCACACTCATCATTTACTTTATTTTTAGGAACCACATGTTCTCTCTATAAATCACAAAGTACGTATATAGGAGAAAAAATCAGGTTCACTGAACATAAGTGAGGAAGCCTAGAAATGGATACCCACACTGGCAGACTTCACACCAGATGGTCACAACTTGCTTCTCTTTACTGAATATGTGTAGACTGGACAATGCTTATATAAGGGGTCCTGATTAGACACAACTTATGTCTTCATATGCTCAATCTGAGCCTAGTGAGTTTTTTGAGAGTCAGGAGATAACCTCAAATCCAGAAATAAATGATGTCCAATTGTAGGGTCTTGTCTGTACATTTATTTATTTATTTATTTATTTTTCTTTTGAGGCTCTGGGAATTGAAATCCAGATCCTCAGGCTGCAGCGAAATTAGGGCAAGGTATCCTTGGAGAAGTAAAATCCAGCCAACCCAGAAAAGCATTTGCATTTAAACTTGCATATGAGGCCTTTTGAATTTGAAGATTATATATGTAAATATATTATTTATTGAGGGAAATAATACAGTGAAAATCTTGTAAAATTTCAGTTACCTTCTCTTGTATGGAAACAGATTGAACATTAAAATTATATGAGGTGGAAAGATAATTATTTTTTAGAATTCATATAAAAATAGTAAAAATTGAATTTTATAGTATAACCCTTAATTACCACTATGTGAAAATTACCATTATGTATTTAAAATATTACTAATAAAGTATATGTATTTTTGGGACAACACCATCAAAACTATGTCAAGACTCCAGAAAATCTCAATTCACAGAACAATATTTGAGAGTTATGCTTGTCCTGAGTTCAGGAAGATGAAGGACATGATCACTTCTTTTATGCTACAGGTGAAAGATACATTTATTTTTCTTTTACCAATATTTCTCCTGACATATAAAAATCTAGAGAGAAACTGCCCTGAGTGAGGGCAAGGAGATTTAACCAGAAAGTGTATGGTGTGTGTGTGTGTGTGTGTGTGTGTGTGTGTGAGTGTGTGTATATAATTATATATATATATATATATTTTTTTTTCCCCAGATCCAAAGTTTTGAGTATATTATTTAAATTGATTAATGGTATATTTCTTATTTTATGTCATGGCCTTAGACCCAGTGGCCTGTCTATAACATTTTCTTTTTCTTCCTAGGATGAAAGACCCTTAAGAAAGTGGGCTTGAAATGAAGATGAATTGTGTTGCTATCATAATGTCATACACCTGTATGCCTAGTAGGGGATTTGAAATTTTGGTTCTTTAAGAATAGTACTAAAGCACAAGAAATAGAAACAAGAATCACTAGATGGGATGAATTCAAACTGAAAATATTCTTCTCAGCAAAGGAAACACTCAGTGAGGCAAAATGTGATACCAGAGAATAGGAGCAAATTTTTACCACATGCACATCAAATAGAAACCTAATTTCCAGGATATATAAAGAAGTTAAAAAACTTAACAACAGAAAACAAATTTCCCAATCCTTAAAGGAAATGGGCTAAGGAACTGAAGAGTCACACTTTTTAGAATATAAACAATCAATCAATAAATTTAAAAAAAAATGTTCAACATCTCTAGCAATTAAAGACTTGCAAATCAAAACTACTCCAGGGGCTGGGGAAGTGGCTCAAGCGGTAGCGCGCTTGCCTGGCATGCCTGCGGCCCGGGTTCGATCCTCAGCACCACATACCAACAAAGATGTTGTGTCCGCCAAGAACTAAAAAATAAATATTAAAAAATTCTCTCTCTCTCTCTCTCTCTCTCTCTCTCTCTCTCTCTCTCTCTCTCTCTCTCCTCTCACACTCTCTCTTAAAAAAAAAAACTACTCCAAAATGTAATCTTATTCCAATCAGAATTGCAATTATTAAAAATGCAAGCAAAAATATATGTCGGTGAGGATATGAGGAAAAAGGCCCACTGTTACACTGTTTGTAGGTCTCTAAATTGGTGACACCAATCTGTAAAAGAATAAGGAGATTCCTTAGAAAACTTTGAAAGAAACCAAAATTTACCCAGCTATCCCACTCCTCAGTTTAGACCAACAAGAGCTAAAAACAGCATAATACAGAGGAATATCCACATCAATGTTCATAGCAAAACAATTCACAATAGGTAAACTATAGAACCAATCTATATGCTCTTCCCTAGATGAATAGATAGAAAAATATGGTCTATTTACACAGTGGAATATTACTGAGAATTAAAAGAGATTATAATTATGGAATTGGGAAGTAAATGCATGGAGTTGGAGAATATCATGTTAAGGCAAGTAATCCAATCCTCCTAAACCAAAGACAATAATGTTTTCTCTGTTATGTGGATGGTGATCCACAATAAGGGAAGTGGGAGGTAGCATGGAAGAAATGAAGAAATTTTGAATAAGACAAAGGGGAGGGAGGTGATGGGAGATGTTATAGAGGTAGGTAAGATGGTGGAATGAGATGAAAATCTTGTTGTACACAAAGTAGAGTTACGAGTTACATGGGTTTTGTAACTATACTTTCTGAACAACAAGAGAAATAAAATCTTGTGTTCCATTTGTGTGCTACAAAATGAAATGCATTCTGCTCTATTAGCAAGTTAGAACAAGTAAATAAATTAATTGATTTTTAAAAATTCAGGAAAGAGACTTGCCTTTCCCTAGATTTACATATAAACATATATGTATATATATGTGTGTGTGTGTGTGTGTATATATATATATATATATATATATCATATTTAATGTATATAATTTATGAACATTTTTTTTTCATATTTCTATCGATTTTTCTAAAGAAATTACAACAGAAGCATTACAATTCTTATTTCATGTAATGAACACAATTTTTCATATCTCTCGTTGTACATAAAGTATGGTGATACAAATTTGTGTCTTTGTGCATGTACTTTTGATGATGGTCTCTATCACATTCCACCATTCTTGCTAATCCCCTGCCCCCTTTGTTTTCCTCCCACCCCTCTTCTTTATTGAGAATCCATCTATTTCTCTCATGCTCCCCCTCCCTACCCCATTATGAGTCAGCCTCCTTATATTTGGAATTTTTTTTTTTGGAATTGGATAACATCACTTAGCATTATCTTCTCCAATGCTATCCATTTACCTTCAAATGGCAGATATGATTATATACATAGAAGACTCAAAAAATTCCACCAGAAAACTTCTAGAACTAGTAAATAAATTTAGCAAAGTAGCACGATATAAAATCAACACCCATAAATCAAAGGCATTTCTGTATATCAGTGAAAAATCTTCTGAGAAAGAAATGAAGATAACTACCAATTTACAATAAGTTCAAAAAAAATAAGATACTTAGGAATTAACTTAATGAAAAAGGTGAAAGATCTAAACAATAAAAACTACAGAAGCCTAAAGAAAAAAAAATTTAAAAAGACCTTAGAAGATGGAAAGATCTACCTCAATCATGAATAAGCAGAATTAATATTATCAAAATGACAATGCTACCAAAACACTGTACAGATTTACTGCAATTCTTATCAAAATCTTAATGGCATTCCTCATAGAAATAGAAAAAGCAACCATGAAATTTATCTGGAAAAATAAGAGACCAAGAATAGCTAAAGTAATCCTTAGCAGAAAGAGTGAAACAGGTGTCATCACTATACCAGACCTTAAACCATACTACAGAACAATGGTAACAAAAACAGCATTGCATTTGGAAAAAAAAAAAAAAAACAGACTGTAGACGAATGGTACAGAATAGAGAATAGAGGTCATAGAGACTATCTTACAAAATTATAATTATTATATATTAGACAAAGGTGTCAAAACATGCACTGGAAAAAAGATAGCCTCTTCAACAAACCACTATCTCTCACCATGCACAAAACTCAACTCCAAGTGTATCAAGATCTTGGAATTAAACCAGATACTCTGTGTCCAATGGAATAAAATACAGGCTCTAATCTTCATCATGTGGGATTAGGCCCCAATTTCTTTAATAAGACACTGAAAGCACAAGAATTAAAACAAATAATCAATAAATGGGATAGAATCAAACTAAGAAGTTTACTCTCAGCACAGGAAACAATCTGTGAGGTGAAGACAGAGCCTACATTTTAGGAGAAATATTTTACCCCACACATATCAGATAGAGCACCGATCTCTAGGGTACATACAGAACTCAAAAAAATATAAACAAATAATAATAATAATAGTGATGTTTATGATGATGATGATGATGATGATGATGATGATGATAATAATAGTAATAACCCAATCAAGAAATGGGCCAATGATCTGAACAGAGAGTTCTTAGAAGAGAATATACAATCAATCAACTTTTTTTTATATATCTGATTGGTTATGGTCCTCCCTTTTCAGGACCAAGAACAGTTCTGATTCAGTTTCTAAGGAGGGGAGACACGAGCAAGAATTATTCTCAATTCTCCTTTATAAATTATCAAATAAATTATCTATGTCATTTTCTAAACATAGCTGGACATAGGAAATATAGGTTTGGAGCAGAGAACATTTTTATTAGAAACACAGTGTAAAAGAAAGAAAAAAAAACATAGTTATTTGTACCACATTGAACCACAAGAGAAACAGAACCTGGAATTCAGAAAAGAAAGATTCAAACTTTTATACTTGGGAATGTGGATGACATGGATGCCTAAAGTGAAAAGGTTATTACAAGCTTTTGAAATAAAATTCATGTGAGTGGCAGATAATGGTTAACCAAATAGAATCTGCACAGTGTATTCCAGGGGCTTTGTCAGCTGTGCACTACAGAACACACAGGTACTCATAGCCTCATGAAGAGCATTATTCATCTGTGCCCTCTAAAATTATTCCCATAGTACAGATGAAAAAACATGGGTATCTGGATATTAAATGGCAATTCAGCAGCCCACAGAAAACCACCCAGAGACAGAACTGTAGAAATTTCTTCAAACACCATCAGTGTATTGTTAGCTCCTGACACAGGGATGTCAGTATGGGGAAATATTTTTCTCTCTCCATTTTGAAGAGAGTGCATTGAGAATACATTTCAGGGGCAACATAAAGACTTTTTTTTTTCTTTCATGTTAAGAAACTCTTTAGAAACAGAGCTCACAAGACAGATTTCTTAGAAGGGTAAATGCCTGGAGATTACAAAATAAACACATCAGTGGCCCTGAGTGACTCAGGAAGGAAATAAATCTAAAAGGCTTATTAGAAACTGAAAAGCAAAAAAGTAACTATTTCTAAAAATAAATATGTTCATTAGATGCTATCTCCACAACATGTCATTAAGTAAACAACAAATTATGTATGAATATTTCTAGGATTGGCCAAATTTTATTCCATATGATTTTATATTAAATCCCAAAATCCAGATAATAGAATTCATGATTCACTGCCCAAAATATTACAGAAAAAAAAATTAAGGAGCGGATGTTTAGTAAGTATGTCATTTAACAATTTTATTACCATATGATTTTAAAGAAATTTATTCATTTTCCTGCAGCCATATTGTAGGGAAATTTCTTATTTATTTTTCCTGTAGTAATTAACAAAGATAAGCCCTAGAATCCACTTTAAATAACCTACCCTTAAAATCATACAAGAAACCTAAAATAAATGATGAGTAAAGAAAAAAGGCAATTTTAAAAAATAATTTAAACCTTTTTCTTTTTTTTTTTTTTTTTGAAATCAATCTCTAGCTGCATTTTTGGATCCTTTTCTCATCTTTTAAGCCAAAAATATATAAAAGACAGAAGTCTGAACTTCAAATTTATACATGAGATATGTTTATTAACTATAAAAATTCAAAATATTTAGAAATTTAAGTAATATAAAATAAAAACCCATCATGGAAAAAATTAAGTAATATTGATGAACAATTAAAACAAATTAATAATCATTAACTCAAAAGGAGTTTAAATTAGTATCTATTTGTGGAAACTATTTTGCTATTGAATATACATGATACTCCCCATCACAGGGACTTACTGAAATTAGAGCATATGTGATCATGATAACATGTAAGTATGCAATGGTACTCATCCAAACACTTGAAGCCCAAGGGCATGGTTCAATACAATATACATCTTGGAAGAGATAAATAATAATCTGCAGGAAAAATGGTCACTGGGGCCAGTCACATTTCATAATATATCCAGTTTTAAAAAGAGCATAAAACACTATGTATAAATTTTACATAGGTGCCTTATGAAAGTGGTATTTCACATATGTACATTTTTAGAAACAAAATATGTAGAAATTATGAGAAAATAAAAGTCACAAAAAGCACATAAAAGACTGAATTATACATCCCATGTAAATAATAAAACTCATCATTATAAAGGTTATCATTTTCCCCCAAATTAACCAACAATATATCTCACCAAAACTGCTATGCACAAATATGAATATATCACAGTGAAGTCTACTTTTATATGTATTCTATAAAGCAATAATTTAAAAAACTATAAATAAATATATGATAGAATAAACTTGGAGAATAGTGAAAGGGGAACTACTGGATACTGAAGTGGAGCAAATTATATTTCATGTTTTATGGTTATGTCAAAATAAATCTGACTATTAAATACAACAATAATGTAATAATAAAAAAATCATCAAGGTTTACTTTAAATGAAGTAAGAAACCAAAGCATAAATTTTTAAAATTCATCTACAAAGTTATATGTAACTTTAGCCAAAAATCTTTTCAATTATAAGAGCAAAAAAAAGAACTTATCATGGCCTACTATTCATATATATTGTGAAAATATAATATTAAAATAATAAAGAATCACAATATAAATAAGATTCCCATATGAATACATATGTATGTAAAAACACTATGCTTTATTGCAATAGCAAATTCTAGATAAATCAAACCATAACCAAAATAATCTCAGCAACTTAACTAGGACCTTTCTCAAAATAAATTTAAACCTGTTGGGCTGTTTACTGGTGAAGAGTCCTTGCTTCCCCAATGCTGAAGTATAACACCAGAGAAGTGTGCCAAGGCAAGTTTAGAGTGGAAAGTAGAAGCTTTATTAAAGGACAGTAGAAAAGACTTCTCCCCAGAAAAAAAAGGGGACCAAAGATGTAGAATCCATGAAAGGGATTTTTTTTTAAACTAAGGTCTTTTTAGCTTTTTTATAGCTAAGGTCTTCCTTCAGCTGTCCTGCATTCCTGTCACATTGCTGTCCTTTGTTCTGTTTTCTTGCAGTGTTGGAATGTAGGTGGGAAGGCCCAAAGTGTGGAGGACAGGTGGGCTTAAGGAGTAATCTGGGCATCTCCATGTTTGCAATGAGCTGCTTCATTAAAATTTTCTTGGGATGGGCTCATTTTGAATTCCCCTTATCCTGGACTCCATCCTCAATATGGTTTTTATTCTTAATTTTACTGGATATTAGACCCAATTTACCTAACTACACTAACTACCTATCTGTAAATCTTGCTCCACTACCAAGGATATGTCTAAGTAGTACAGTATCCCTGAGTTCACCTAACTTTAACAAAATAATAATAATGAAGAAAGTAAAAATAAAAGAATGTCAAAATGAAAATTAGCTAGCTAAAAAGGAATTTAGGTACCCCAAAATGACAGCTCCTTTCCTGCAGGAAAATGGACCTCGGAGATTTGATTTTGATAATTAATCCACCTGTCAATCTCCAGCATCTGGTAAGACACTGGGCTGCAGGAACACACCTGCCACATAGTATTTTATTTTATTTTATTTTATTTATTTATTTACTTTTTGCAATTGGCAAAAGGGGATTTATTAGGGATCCATTCCAGCGTGCTGGGACTCTGTGCTCACTCAAGAAGGGAGAGCAGCCCAGAGCCCCGAGCAGAGGTTCAAACCAAGCTTAAGTACACTTTTTGGGGAGGGCGGGAAGCTTTGCATACATCAGAACAAATCATCATGAGGCACGGGAAAATTGAACAACAACTCTGAAACGTGATTGGCACAATCATTGGCGGGAACAGGTGGGGCGGGGGTGATTGGTCATTCCTAAGCCACATAGTATTTTATGCAGATTCTGAGGATGCCCTTTGAACATAAGGAAGGCAGCAAAGAGTCTCTGCCACTGACATGTTCCCCACCTGGTTGGCCAGCAGGACTGAGGACATAGTGGCCAAGTGGAGGAGTAAAGCCTGCAGACTCCAGAGACTGCCCAGAGTCCCAATGTGCTAGCTCCTGTTTTCAACACAGCCAGTCTTGTGGTTCCAATAGTCTTCCTCCCCCAGCCTCCCTTGCTAGGCCAATGCACACTCACCATTTCCTGGTTCTCAGGAGTAGGGCTACTTGGGATCCTCAGTTCCTGCACAGCAGAAAAACCTGTGACTCTGAAGTATGAGACTACAGATGGCAAAAAATGGAGCACTCAGGAGATAAGAAGTGAAAGCCCACCCTCCTCCTACCTGATGACACACAGGATTGGACAGTTCCCACAAAATGCTTTTGATTGGAAGGGGCTTCAGATCATGAACACTGAATCTGAGAGAAGTGAGCCCTTTTTTTGAGTGACAGGGAATATTATCCAATCCAGGCATGAATAAGGGCTAGAATCTCAGGTGGTTGAGTGCTGTTTTTTTTTTTTTTATTTTTATTTATTTATTTATTTTTTTAACTGAGAAGTGTACCCCAGAGTCTCAGGCTGCTATTATTTTAAGGCAAGGTTGTTTTCCAATAAGTGGGAACTAACCCAACCAACAGAACATTTTCATTTAAACTTACATATAAAGTCATTTCAGTTTATGGATTATATATGCTTGTATATTATTAAGGAATTAATATAAAATAATTACAATAATTATCGAATTTTATTTATTTATTTTTTGATATCTGTTCTTTTTAGGATACAGATTGAACTTTGAACTGGGAAGAAAACCCCTAAAGTAAAAATACCCAACAAAAACAACACATAAGGGGCTGGGATTGTTGCTCAGCAGTAGAGTGCTAATCTCCCATGTGCAAGACCCTGGGTTCAATCCTCAGTACCACATATAAATAAATAAGTGAAATAAAGGTATTGTGTCCAGCTTCATCTGAAAGCAGGGCACACACAGTGACGCGCTGGGGCGCACAGTCTGCGCGCTGGGCAAGAGGCCACTGACCAGGTCACCCGCGTGGTCCCCGCGGCCCCGCACGCGGTCCTCCCCTCCTGGCCCTGGCCAGCGCGGCCTGGAAGGGGCCTCCGGAGCTCTCTCCGCTGGCCAGAGCAGGTTCTTCGCCCCCGGGTGACCTGGGGCCTCCCGCCGGCCCGCTGGGGGCTGGAGCATCCCTTTCTGGTGCACCACAGCCTCGATGCCTGGGACCAGCCCAGCCGCGGGGGTGCATCGCTTGTGTCTGGAGCCCTGCAATGAGCCTCTAGTCCAAAAGATAAGGGGCACCGTCCCTGGTGCCTGAGGGCGCCCGGATCGCAGGGCGTCCCGTCGCCCTCCCCGTGCAAGACGCCTCCCCAGAGAAAAGCCCCCGGGAGAAAACGAACCGGCTAAAAGCCAGCACCGCCTACTTCGAGCGAGGGCCCCTGTGGGGATGTGGGGCAGGGAGCCCCTCTGCTCAGGGCGCTTTCTCTGTCCTCTGCACCCTGAGAGCCCAGGCTGCTCTGGAGAGCTGCAAAGCCAAGAAACGCACAGTGGGCTGGAGGGCAGCCCTGCGAGATGGTGGTCACTTGGAGCTCTCAAGCCTGTGCCACAGGAGAGGACTCCCATCCGCGGGGACTGAGCCAGATTGCGTGGGGACCTGATTCCAGGTCTTGCTGGCCTGGCTCTAGAGCAGCACTGCGCTCTGTACCAGAAGGAAAACAACCAAGGATCCCAGCGCAGGATGGGGTTTGCAGCCCTGGCTTTTCCTGGGCCTGTGGGACCCAGCTCCACAGTGGGCACTGTGTGTTTGCTGTGACAGACAGGCTCCTCTGGATGACTTGGAGCTTCCAAGCAGCTGCTCTTAGGCTGCATCCTTTGGAGGGATAAGAAACAGAGGGTGAAGAGAGAGGCAAGAACCCCTGTTCTGATGGAGCAGTTTCCAGATCATGGGCTGGTCTCCTCCTTGAGCCTCTGTAAGGTGGGATTGGTAAATCGCAGTCACCTTGGGGGATGACCACACAGGTTGGGTCCAGCCCAGTGTCTGGCACACATTGACGGTGGTCATTTCCTTCAGGCCATGCAAGTGTGTAGGAGGTCAGAGTGTTTTAGTCCTGCTTCCCATCTTTCCTGGGCTGGCCCTGTCATTCAACTCTGGGCTGAATGGCCTCCCCTGCTCCCTTGCTTCCCAGTGGGCTAGTAGCCTGCTGGAGAGAGTCCACAAGGCCCTTATGTGTGGGGTGGAACATTGGGCTTCCCATCTGGCCTGCTGTTCTCCCACAGAAGTCAGGCCCCTTCTAACAGGTGGATTCTACTAAGTCCTCTCTGTGAGTGAGTGGGTGAATGAATGAGTGAGCAGGCAAAGGACAGGAGGAGGAGATGGTTTCTTGGTTCCCAGTCTTGCCCTTGGTCCCAGCATCTACAAAATGACAGGCTTTGTTGTGATCATGAGAGCCTTCAGTGGAGAGAAAATCATTTTAGCCAGAGATGCTCGATGCCCTCCCTCTGTGTGTTTCATATTTCTTTGTCTAAATAAGAGATGCATGCAAATGACTAATACTTTGAGAGATCAAGAAATACAGCTGGGCATGGTGGCACTGGCCAGAAATCACAGTGGCTGGGGAGGCTGAGGCAGGAGGATCTCAAGTTCAAAGCCAGCCTCAGCAACTTAGCAAATAGAAAAAGAACAGAAAATAAGTCAGAGTCCTGGCTGACTCCAGTGTGGGCCATTTTGTTTAATGCATGTCTACAGAAGCCAGAGATTTTGTGACTCCAGGTCTTTAAGAGACCTCCTCCAGGCAGCAGGCACTAAGGGTAATGCACCTGGTACCAACAGACAGTACTCAGCAGAGCCCCATATTTTCTGAGGCACAGAACATCTAAATCTGGGGAGGTGAGTGGCCAGTTGAATGGGTTAATCTTTTGTAAGTTAGCTTTGGGTCACAGAACAGGAAACTGCATAGTCCCTGAAAAATGCATCAGCATCCCTCACTTTCAGAGTTGAAATAGAAATATCCCAATGCTAGGGATTCTCAACCTCACTGTTGGTGAGACTCATTGGGAAGTTTTTAGGAAGGTACTTTGTTCAGCTTTGCCCCTGAGATTCTGATTTTACTGGTCAGGATGTCGCTCATGCCAACAGTAACTTTAAGGCTGCTAGGGGATTCTGAGGTGCAGCCAGGGCTGAGAGCTTGTGCCCCATGCTGTTTCTTGTCAGCTGTCCTCTGTGGTCACCTCTTGATATTTTGTGTGCTTCTATTTGAATGTTCTCACTCTTCAACTTTTTCATGCAGGTCTGTGATTACTCTGTCCTCAAGCTCTTGGGTCCCTGCTGTTACCTTATAGCCATTTGCAGAAAAGTTCGTGTCAGGGGAAGATGGCAGTTACCAGAAGCCTGCAGAGGGCTGGCCAGGGCTCCCTGGGCTCACCAGAGAGCAGTGTTGGTTTAATCTGCAGTGCCCTCAAGAGCAACATAAAACCAGCCAGCTAGGAGGGAATGCTTCAGTGACAGAGGGGCCAGGGCTTGTGATGATCTGGAGGGCATGTCCCTTGCTCTAAGAAAAGCACAGTCACCCACCTCCAGCTGTGTCATGGGGTTGATCATAGATTGCAAAAATGCTCACCAAGTCTTCTGATCCTTGAATGCAGGCCCCTTTGCAAGGTGTCTTTGCCATTCCTTTCCATACAGTTAGGGTCCATTTCTCCAGCCCTTGAACCTGCAGTTGGCCATGGGACTTGCTTTGGCCAATGGGACATCAGCAGATGTCCACAAGCAGAGGTGTGGGAAGCCCATGAGTGTTGGTGCTTGCTCTCTTGATGCTCTGCATGCACATGGCCAAGAGATGTGAGCAAGATCCTCCTAGAACACCCAGTGCTCATGACCTTCAGGATCAGCTAAGTTGACTCCAAAAGGACTGCCCAGCTGACCCGCAGAACCCAGGAAAATATGAAGTTCAGGTGATGAAGTATTGGGGCGAACAGCAATAACTAACCATAACACAGCCCCACCTTGCCAGATGTTATCCATCTTTTAAAGAGAAATCATAATTTCAAATTTTTGTGTAAGTTCCAGTTTTGAAAAAAATTGAATTAGTAGCCAACATCCTAAACACATTCTACAGGCCAAACAAAACATACCTTTAGACTGCACTTGGCCTGTGGTTTGTTGGTTTGCAAGTGGCTATGCTGAGGGATTCGAGGTGTTTGTCCTAATGCCTGTTTGCAGTCACTCACTCACTCACCCTTCTTGCCAGAGTGGCCGGTGCCCTCCACCTGTGGCTGCTGTCTGTACAGGATGCCTGCTGTATGGGCACTGCCCCAGCTTCTCCGGGTGGTCTTTCCATGTGGAAATGTGGGATCGCTCCTCCTCCTGGAGAGACTGCAGTGTGAGATGGAGTCCAAGGAAGGACAGTGCGAGGGTAGTGCCTGAGCATGAGATCAAGCGTGGAGGGGGGGCATGTGGAGGGCAGTGGACAAGGAATCCCATCTGTTTTTTCCAGAGAACATTGTTCCTGCAGGGAAAGCCAGGGAGAGAAAGTTGGAGAAAGGGGATTGTGGGGCCCCTAAAGGGCAAGCCAAGGATTTCCCACTTGGTTATCTGGGCAAAGGAGAGTAGCTCTAAGGGAAGAGAAATCACTGGCAGCTTTCGCACAGGGGGCCCTGGGAAACAGGGGCCTGCTCTGTTTATCCACGTGCAGGATGAGTTTATGGCAGGAGTGGAGTCAGGCAAGACGGGGGCAAGACTGTTTGTAGTGACAGACGGAGTGTTGGCATTGGGAGGAAAAACCCGAGTGGAAGAATGTAAGTTAAGACGTGTTTGGACTTCTCTTGTCCCTGAGATTCGGCTAGTTTTGCTGATTTTCTTATCTATATCATCAAGACATGTTAGTGTGTTTTCAAAGCACTTCCATCAGCAGATTCAGATTCCTGGCTCCTGTCTCCTGCCTGCCTGACGAAATCTGGGGCTCGTGGTGGTTACTCCTAGGGCAGGGGAGACTGAAGAGGGTGTCTGCTGGGCCTTTGGAAGGAACGTCCTTGCTCTCCCCTGAGAACCTCTGGAATCATCTGTCCCTCCTTTCTGTGCTCTCCCCTCCCTTCTAAGGATTACAAAGTTGGGTCAGGAGGGGAGAGAGGAAACACAACTGTTTAAAATCCAGTTTACAATCTCGAGGAGAAGAGGAAAAGTCACAGCTATTGGAAGAGGAGACAAGGGAGTTTGGGAGGTGCATCCCTCACTGTGCAGTGAGAACCAACCTCAGGAGGGAAGCTGCAGGGAAAGGCCAGTGTAGACCCTGCTTCCCACTGTCACTGGAC
This sequence comes from Urocitellus parryii, assembly GCF_045843805.1. Classification (NCBI taxonomy): domain Eukaryota; kingdom Metazoa; phylum Chordata; class Mammalia; order Rodentia; family Sciuridae; genus Urocitellus; species Urocitellus parryii. Next base: position 2,997,100 of record NW_027554101.1, on the reverse strand, counting down.
CATCAAGTCACATTTGAAGTTTAAAAAGCGGATCCCAGGTCCCGCCTCCTGTGGGTTCTGACATGGCTGGTGTGGGGTGTTCTTGGCACCAGGGTCTTTGAAAGCTCCCCAGGGAGTTGCCTTTGCCGTGGGGACTGAGAACCCCTGTGTCCACCAGGGCCCTCTGTGGGGTGGTGCAGCCTGTATGAGGTGCCTCCAGGGGAGCATCTGTATTTGGTGGTTGCCATTTTCATGGTAGATACTGACAGTGGTTCCCAAAGGCTATCATTTGGATCAAGAATGTTCCCCAAAGTCCCATATATTAAAGGCTCCATCCTCAGCCTGTGACTCTCTTGGGAGGTAGTGGAATGTTTAAGAGGTGGGGTCCAGTGAGGGATCTGAGGTCATTAAGGGCATGCCTTTGAGGGGCATATTGGGACCCTGGTCCCTTCCTGGCTTTCTCTTTCTGCTTCCCAGCTGCTGTGAGGTGAGTGGGTAGCTCTGCCATGCTTTGCCTGCCATATTGTGCTGCCTCACTACAGGTCTAAAGCAACAGGGTCAATCAAATGTGAACTGGATATGGAAACTGTGAGCCAAATAAACTTTTTCCTCTTTATAAATGAGCAACCTCAGTTCTTACAGTGGCAGAAAGCCAACTAATACACCATATGAACTTGAAAAGTATAAAGTGTTAGAATGGGGTGTCTAAGAAATGTCACATTCTTGGGTTGGATGAAAAGAATTTGTTTTCTGGGAAGACACAAATGGCTTTAGTACAAGTAAGCGTGCTTACTACAGTTCATCTGCTGAGAACAACATTTCCCAAGTGAAATGGGCAGGAGGAAGAAGTTGCACAGTAACGGGAAGGAGGGAAGTAGGCCCAGAAGGCAGAGTAGAGGAGATTGCAAGTGGAGACAGATGTCAGAAATGTGCCTCCTCTTAAGGCAGGGAAAGCCTCCAGAGCACTTCTGTGGGCTGGTCCTGGAGCAGGCTTGGTGTTACAGAGCCTGAGCAGATCTTGACAACCAGGGGTGTCCCGATGGCCAGGGGCACTGGAGGGAAACCTGTGCTGGTCTCATTAAGGTTTATGGTCTGGATGATGTCTCAGGGAGATAACCCCCTGGCCTGGCTCCCAGGGATGGTGGGAGTGGTTTTCCCCATCCTCCCTCAGGAGGGCCTGTGAATGGTCTACCTCAAGCTTGTGAGTGCCAAAGGGCTCCTGTCTCAGGGTCCAGTCATAAGGATGTTAACAGCTTCATTTTTTAAATTTCTTTTCCTGGGTGTCAATCAAATCCAGGCTTTGTACACGCTGAGCACACACTCTACACCAAACCCTGCGTCATCTTCTCAAACCAGGAACAGCAGCAACTTTAAAAAGATATTGCTGTAAATACTTTTTTTAAAAGTCAGAATTCTTTGCTGCCCCAGTATGATCTTTCTGAGGTTTAATAGGACTTTATTTTTTTTAAACATATATTTATTTTTTTCTTTTCCTTTTTTAGGTATAAAAGACAGTAGAATCTATTTAACATTTATATAAGGTAAGGAATTTTCTTAAAGTTGATGTGCATGCACTGAAAAAAGCTAGAAACAAATCAACTCTTATTGATACAAGATGTTTTTACCTAAAACAGAATTCTAAGAGTATACTGGGAAACTCTTTATTGCTCAATATTAAAGATGCTTGATGAAAAAATAGTTGATATTAATAGTTTTTCTATTAATATTTTATTAGATATGTTAAAGAAAAGTGTATAATGTGTCAAAAACATATATAGTGCATCTTAGGTTTCGGTAATGTGCCCACCTGCCCTGGAATGCGTGAGACTCCAAAAGCGATCCATTCTTACAGCAGTGAATCCATCCCTAAGGATATTGTTCTGCATCAACTTTTAATTCAAGCATTTCTTTTCTGTTTGGATAATTTTTAACAGCTTTATAGAACTATGATTGACCATCTTCATACAGTTGGGAATCTTTTGACCCTATATTCATAGTGATGCATTTTTAAGATTAACTTCCCTGACCAGTAAGAGACACCCATTCAAAACAGGCAGGAAGATGGCTTCTGTTTACACCGGATAGCTCAGGCAGTCAATTAGCTTCTCAGACTATTTTTCTTTCTGAAGTCTATGGAAAGGGCAAAATAGCTGGTCAGTGTGTGTATGTTCTTATCTCATCGATGCGGAATCAGAATGTGAATCATCACACAGGGAGGCAGAAGTCCTGGTCCTAAGGAAAGGCAAACAAAGTCTCTAGAAGCCCCTTTGGCTGGTTGGTATTAAGACACTGTTTAAAATCACATCACCCTTAGTGACAAGCAGGAGAACGTGCACTCACGTGTGTATGTGTTTGGGCGCACGCGCATGCGCATGCTTACCTGCATATGTCTTCTTTCCCATACCATTTGGAAGCCTGTGGGATATCTATGTCTTCTTTCATCAAGAAGTAATGCACATTTTTAATCCTACAAAAACACTCACAGGGCCCCAAGATATTTATGTGTGCACGTGTGATATTCTTGTGTGTGTGTGTGTGTGTGTGTGTGTGTGTATAATATAAAAAAAGAATGTTGAGCTGAGCACATTGGCACACGCCTGTAATCCCAGCACTTGGAGGCTGGGGTAGGAGGATTGCAAGTTCAAAGCCAGCCTCAGCAATTTAGCAAGCCCCTGTCTCAAGGCGGGGGGGGGGGCGGAGGGGGACTGGGGATGTTGCTGAGTGGTTAAGCTCCCTGAGTTCCGTCGTACCCACCCCCATAAGAATATGTAATGCAACTATGTTTGAATAAAAAAAATGAGTACTATCAGAATGATAAGTTGCTTGTTAAGAAGAATACAACTCTGTGTCCTGACAGGGGGATAAAGTCCAGAATATATTGGCTGAAAAGTGTCCACCATGAGTTACATGAAAGCCTTGTGACTGGTTTTCAGTTCCATGTATGTATAGAGATCTACCTTAAGTAGATTTGGAAGACATGGATAATTCACTTGTCAGATTTCACCTCAAAAATCCCTTCAATCACCCACCAAGTGGCTTGAATATAATTTTGGGTTTCTATACTTGGGTTTGTGTGCATATACTCATATGGATATTTGGACAGACGCAACCTTTATTTATGTGTAAATATGCCACGTAAGCCATGTACATATTCTGTTCAGTGCTTTCTTATTTTCCTTCCTCAAATGAGAACCTGTATTTGAGTTCTAGAAAATGCAGTGTGCACGTGGCAAGCTCTGCTGCAGGATCCTTGGTCCCAGGGACCCACCAGGAAAGGCACCTATAGCTCTGCTGATGGTGGCAACCTCTAGGGAGCCAGGCTGGAGGTGGAGGGCCAGGGGCTACCCTCCGTGCCTGATGCATTCCCACAAGGAAAAAGCAGTTTAGTTCCTGTGCTGATGTTTTCTCCCTTCCAGAACCTTCTCTTGGAGTGGCCTATGTTTCCAATGCCCAGTACAACAGGAACGTTCCATTCCAAACTTCCCCTCAGGCTATCAGGTAATTTAATCATCTAGCTGTCCCACTTGTCCACCTTAAGTTCTAGAGGTTGAGACAAACCTGGAGGCATTCGTTCTACAGAAAACAGAAACTTTTCAGAGGGGTCTAGGTACGGCACATAATTTGGGTAAAACCCAAGAGTGTTTTCTTCTGCGGTGCTGGGAGCCGACCCAGAGACGGGCCTGTGCTAGGCAAGCGCTCCACCACGAAGCTGCAGCAACTAAGACCAAGCCCTTGGCTAGAGTAAGGAAAAACCCTCTCTTATATGAGTGCTCGGTGTTAGTGTCTCCAAAAGCAACAAACACCTCATGTGCCCAGGTTGCCAAGCAGGAGTGGGGGACTGTCCCACCCTGCAGGGATCTGGCATGTGACAGCCACATCTGTCCTGAGACGGGCTGTGCACATTTTCACATTGGACTCAGCTACGCCCACATGGCATTAGGTCACTGTAACTGAGGGTTCACCTTGTCAGTCTCTGGTTCAGAGTGTTCTCTTATTACTGTCACAACAACTCCGTGAAGAAGGTGCTAAAGCTGGCTCAAGACTGTCCACCAAGTGTGCTTTGAGATATGATCATCGTCTTGATGTTTTCTGTTAGTATTTTATAGTTTGAGCTCAAGTAATATCACCCCTGCTCCTGAGAACCTAAAGGGCATGTGATCCATCAAGAGTCTTATTTGTTTATTTGTTTATTTACCCGTTTATTTGGCAGTGCTGGGGATGGAACCCAGGACCTGGTGCGTGCTGGGTACTGCTCTACCACTGAGCTGCCGTCCCAGCCCCGGCCCTGTTTGTCTTAGCACAGAAGTTTGAGTGTTATATAACTCCTGCTCAGTGGTTATAACCACCTTTACTGTTTTTCCTCTCCAGACTTTACTATTTTTATAATCACTGGGCCATGCGGATGGCCACGTACTTCATCTGTGTCAACCTCTCTCTTGCCCTGTTTGAGGAACCGGTGCTATTTCTGCTACCGTTCTTGGTAAGCATTAGATAAAAGATGTTCAACCAGACCTTGTCACCAGTGAGTGGGGCCCCTTGCTTCTCCCTTGTTTTCCTCAAATGTCAACAAATAGGAATTTGACTTTATTTTTTTCTTGCTGGGGCTTCAGAGAATTCTGCTTGTTGGCTAATGTGCCAATCATAAGGGATTTTGAGGGCAACGGAACTTCAGAATAAGCTGCTGAATTTAGTAAAATGAATCAATTTTTAAAACCCGTCAATATGATGTCTCAGGGTAAGCTACAACAAATATATGTTTATTCAGTGCAACGTGTTTGTTTCCTTCAAGAAAATGTTTCCTGATACATATAGGCCAGGAGCCAAAACCTGGAGACTTTCTCAGTTGAGAGAAGCCAGGAACTTTGTGTTTCATTGGAGAGTTTCTGCCTAAATTTCAGAAGCTGGACCTCAATGACATGACCAGATAGTGGGTTTATTGGAGAATGTCCCCCATTCCTAAAATGATAGTATGGACCATATCCCGCTAGGCCAAGGGTACTTTTGGCTTCTGCCTTCTATTTGATGATATTTTCCCCTCTCTGCTCCCCCCAGCTCACTCTTGAAAGGCCTTCTGTTCTGCCAGCCATAGTGACATCTGCTGGCGGACATGGGAAGTCACAAATCTGGGGGACCCTCTCAACCAAACCTTTTTAATGCTGGCATTTATCACAGGGGCAGAGGTGCAGGCTCTGGAGGGCTGGGCGTCCTGTCATTTCTCCCATACCCTCTCCCAAGAGAGCAACCATGTCTCAAGCAGCCAGTTCCCACCTTTCATTCACAGAACTGAAAGTCAGGCAGATGCAAACCCCAATGCTAGCGTGGGCCCTGGAAAAGAAGCCACCACTCCAGGTGACAATAGACTTGACTGGATGCTTGGGGACTGAAGCAAGGTAGTTCTCATCCACCTCTTCTCCCTCCTCATTTTCAGCAGGCCTCTGCCTGTGGCTAGGAGAGGAGTGGAGCTCTGTCCCCCACCTGGCCCCGCTGTCTCAGCGTTGCTTTAAGGGCAAAGTTGCAACTAGGTGAGTCCAAAGAGAATTATTCCAACTCAGAGTTTCTTTTCTTCTAAATTAACACAGTAGATGTCCACTTTGCGTTTCTGAGAAGTTCATGGTGTCCTAAGAACTCCATGTCACTTTTGCTACTCAAAGTGGGGTCCCTTGGTCAGCAGCACCAGCATCCCTGCTCAGAGCTTGTCAGAAACGCTGCCACTCAGAGGTGCTGGAGTTTTGCCCTGACAGAAGACACTTTGAAAGACGTCCTGAGGCTATATCTGCACACACCCAAGTTCATGTGTTTGTACTCCACAATGGGTTCCTCACCTTGGCGCCCTTGGCCCATCAGGCCATATCCTTCTTAGTCTGTAGAGGTCTTCCCTGTGCAGTGTAGATATTCAGCAGCACCCATGGCCTCTACCTGAGTTTTGCACCAGCACCCCTGACTTGTGATAACACAAAAGGTCTCCAGGCATTGTCAAATGACCTGAGGGGAGGGGGAAAGTCACCTGTGTTGAGACCCATCACCTTCAGGGTCACCTGGGACCTTGTTACAAACACACATTCTCAGACCCCACCCCAGATTGGCAAAACCAGGAACTCCAGTGGGGCCCAGGAAACTGGTTAACTCTCTGTGAGACACAGGCACTCTGAGGTGGAAGAGGACTCGGGAAAGGCCCTGCAGTGAATCACTATTTGGTGACAGACAAGTCACAGGGGCCACAGCATGACCAAGAGTTTGCAGGCCATGGGTGATAAAGAGCCCAAAGCTGTAGCCACCTGGAAGGGTTTGTAGCCAACACTTCCCCCTGTGCTATCTCCATGACCTTGGCCAAGTGACCTGATCTTTCAGTGCCTCAGTTATCACCTATGGAAAATGGGGACAACCAAAGCACTGTTCCTTCTGCAACTATTGAGGGATGAGGAAGCTTTCATGATAAGGTGCTTAGAAGAGTGCTTGGCTGCTAGACCTTCAAACAAGTCAACTAACTGGTCTTGTCTTCATCACTGGCCTGTCTTGTCCCCTACAAGCCAGCCAGGCATGTGCTTCATTCTCTGCCACATCCTCAGCAGGGAGCCCTGGCCTGGCCTGGACCAGGCTCTCAATGAACATCGGTGGAGAAAGGCATTGCAGTGCCCATGAGGACATGAGGACACCAGCAGAAGCCCTCTGTCTCAGGGGCTTGAACTTTGCTGTGGATCCTGTATGTTCTGCAAAGGGACCCCAGCTTCCTAGATCCGATTCTATTAGAAGGTGTCTTTGCAAATGTGGCAACGGGGCAAAAGTGAGCTTCTCCATCCATGTGGATTAGACGGGACGTCAGGTAGATCTGCAGGCATGCTCTAACCAACAGTCAATCAACACATGATTAGAAAATCATGGAGAGACTAAAGATGGGGGCGGGGTGCTTCACAGATGCCAGATGTTTTCTTCCTCTACTTCTAGGATTCTGTCTACCCACCTCCTGAAGTCAGTCATACAACTATCCTCATTTCAGATATGCAAACACTGAGGTCCCAAGAGGTTACAGAACATGCCCAAACTCATTGTCTAGTAAGCAGTGAAAGTGTTCTTCTCATGCTGGTGTCTGATTCCAAACCCACACCTGCCTTTCTTCCCAGGGCACTTCCTGGTCTGCACACAGGGATTACATGCCTTAAGATTGGGAGGACAATCCTAATTTCAAACCTTCTACCTCACGTTATGCTGAAGACAATCCTAAGCAGCAGAACACGTGTCTTATTTGGTTTAAAAACTCCATCTCTGGTAGTAATGAGATCTCTCTGCCATAGCCCCGCCAGACAGCAATTTGGGACCACAGGAGTGTGGAGAAAGAGGACATAATTCAGGAAAGTGAAATACAAAGAAGCAAGAGCTGAATATACTAGAACAGACAGGACCAGCAGAGAGAGCCCAGCTGAGAGAGGCCTGGAGCAGGGCTGGTGCGAGCTAGCACATTCCACAGGTATTGATGAAGTTCTGCTGTGTGCCTGGCACTATGCTGAGAAGTAGACACTGCATTGAGTACAGTCTCTGACCTTGCCCTGCTAAAGATCCCAGTCTGGGGATTTAAAGCTGGATGACATTGTCCAGCTCTATGCCATTTCTTCACACCCCAGCTGACCTAGAGCCCCCAGCACCATGGCCCATTTGCCTACAGTGAAGGCCAGCAGCAGCTTTCTGCCATGGGTGGCAGGAGTGGGTGGAGAACCCCCAGCTCTCTCACCCTGTAGGAAGGCTTCTATTAGTAGCATGATCTACATGGACCCCCAGCACTCCTTATCAGAACTGTGCTTAGTCACTCAGTGACAACAACTGGCTGGTACACCCTGTCTTCCAGTTCCTAATCACTTCCTGTTCCCACCTGGAGTTTTCTAGCATCGCCTTCCAAGAAAACTACTTTCTAACAAATCTGGATCCCAGAGTCCCCACACTTTACCTCAGGGAAGCCAGAGCATGAAAGAAGGTTCTAGAAAGATGTACAGTGATCCCAGTCTATCTGGCCATTTTATGTCTGAATTTATAGTACTCCTTGGCTGCTCTGACTGCCCTGATAGGTTTAGGAGAAAAGACAAGCCATATTTTGGCATGTAAAATGCATTCAGGCCTAGTCACTTTCACACAACCTACCAAATAGGGGTAGAATCTCATGAAATTTTAAGTACAACAGAATGCCGAATGCCTACTCATTCCAGTGAAGACATGCTGCAAATAAGACTTAGAAGACGTGCTGCAAACAACACTTAGAAAAGTGTCCTCAGAGAAGATTCTGTCATTCTGCATTTGCTTCTGAAAGTTGAAGCACACAGTTCTAATGAGCCCAGGAGGACAAGGTTGATACCCAGTTGAGTTGGCATATGATGTGCCAGAGCTCAGAACTTCAGGGCTGCTGTCAGGTGGTTCCTGGGCTCTTCTGGTCCTCACCTTCACTCAGTGTCTTTTTGTTGGTGATGTAGTTCAGCAATGGATTACTGTCCCAGAGACTTGTTCAGTATTGCTCAGCAGTAGCAAAACACTGTCACCAGTTGTAGGTAGCCAACTCCAGGTGAGAAACTTGAAAGATGTTAATGCTCATGGCTTCACACAGGCAAGCTGCCCCTCAGTGATCATGCTCTCTAAAATATACACCATGCTAAATTGTGTGGAAGAATTCTACGTCTAGCCAAACCACAGGAGCTCTCAAAAGCCATCCCAATAACATTTAGAGGATTCACTCTCCAAAGCAAGCTTGCCAATGCCTGAGTGCCCACACACTCTATTGGCGCCAACCTCACCTCCTTTTAGAATGCATACATCCACCAAGATATCACTGCCTGTGGTGGTTGAACGGCCTTTCCAATGGACGAGGTGCATGTGAATGTAACACGTGAATGAATTAGCATTTACCAACAACTGTAAGAAAAAAATCCATTCTCTAAGATATGATGACGGAGCTGCTCTGTGATCTAGACCATCCCCCGCTCTCCTGCATCCTCTCTGTTTGCCTCTGCCTGGATGGACCTCCAACTCAGCCCAGCAGGATGTGTCCTTTATAGTCAGAAGCCCTGACATGGCTTCCATTTCCAGTCCCTGATTCCTCGTTAATGCAGCCAGAGCTCGCTTTCAAGGTAGTCTCTTCAGATCCCTTCCCTACCCTAACCACAGTGTGGGCTATGGCCCCACCCTTACTCTCTACACCACCATTCCACATTATTGTCTTCTTCTCCCTCATTGTGACCCAGGACTACCCATGACCATGACCAACTGTTGAACCAGGTGCCTCAGAGGGTAAAAATGACCAGAGATTGCTAACTTGAAGATTTCACAGATAGTTAATGAGACATCCTGACAGTCAAATGACATAAGAGTAAATCAATGAATTCTAACCTCAAGGGAAAATCCTACAGTACACTGGCTGTCAAATTCAGCTACACACTGGAGCCACCTGGGAGCTGTGCATAGTACTGACCACTGGACCACCCACTGGCCCTGGGCTGATGGAATGGTTCTGGGCTAAGATGGGACACTGGGGTTTGTAAATTACCATTTAAGTATAATATAAAGCAAACTTTGAGAACACTGCTTTTTCCCCACATGAAGAACTGTGTGCATACAGATGCAGAAGTACACAAATCTGCAGCATAAGGCTCCTTGAGATCCATAGATTAAATGCACTGCAGTCACCAGCACCCTGGCTGGAACACCACCAGCCTCCTATTTCTGCCTTCCCAGGTGATCACAGCCCTGCCATCCTAGCATGGAGGAGTCCTCCCTGCTGAGATATCTCATTGTGGAGAATGGAGAGCCCCTCTCTCCTCGGAGTCCCTGCTTTGACAACAAGTGCACTGGAGAAGTTTGAATCAAGTGGGAGGCACATTTGCAGGCTCCCTAGATGAGGCCCTATTGAAGGGAATCTACATTTCCAATGGAACAGATGCTTCAGAGAGAAACTGAGAGTGCCGGCTCTGAGAAGCGGTTCCAATTCATGCAGCTTCAACCAGAAACAAACCTCAATGTGCTTACAGGGAACAAGACCGTTCCTTCAATTGGAAGCTGCCTGCACAAAATGCTTCTGTTCTGCACTTCCGAGCTTTTCTCAGTCAGCACGTTCAGACGACGTTTACATCCAAAGTGCAAACTGTGCTACCCAGAGATCCCTTGGGACATCACCAATATTCACGTGGAACATTGGACAGTTGACAAGACTAATGGCCCAGAGTTTCATTGAAATATTTTTCGCAAATTTTTTGAAAACTCACTGGAAACGAAGGTACCCATGAGCAACAAACTCTGCTTTATACAAGACACAGAAACTTCTAAGTAAAGCCCGTAACTGCTGGCTCTAAGAAGGATTCCAATTCCTACTAGTTCAACCAAGCCCAAATCCCAATATGCTCTCTAGAAACACTTTTACATCCTGCAATTGAAGCTGTTTGTACACCCTGCTTCTCTTCTGCACTTCACACTCTTCTCATTGAGCACATTCAAAGAACAGTTCAGGCTCAATACCCAAAGTGTGCTAGCAGGAGAGCCCTTGTACCTCGGAGCACTTGCTCAGATAGGAAGTGATAGGACTGATGGGTGGGTCAATACCTCAAAGATTCTTTGGAATCCATTCCTCAAACGGATTCTGAAAACTATTTTGAAGTTGCATGACCCTGTCTCCAATGACCTCTGCTTTATTGAGTGCATAGATGTTTCCAAGTGAAATGGTGCCATCAGCTCTGACAAGAGGTTCTGCTTCCTGCATGTTCAACCAAGGAAAACCCGCCAGGTGTTCACTGAGAACAAATCTACTTTGAGCACAAAGTTTTTCTGTTTGCCCCCTACAAATGCATCTCAGGATGCACATTCAGAGCACATTTCCTGCAAAAAACATGAGAAAGTATCATTGCAAAAGTCCACTCTGGTCTAGCATCACCAACATTGATTAGAAAATGAATTGCACAAGTTTCATCTTATCCTCTTGGTCTCCTTCTTCTAAAAACTCATTGAAACTGCAGGTACCTGACAGTAACCAACTTGCCATTGACCAAGAGCACAGTTGCTTCCAATGGAAACTGGGCCTGCCAGCTCTCAGAAGCCATTGGATTAAGGCTACTTCAGCCAGGTACAAAGCTCGATGGGCACGATGAGAAAAAAAGTCATTTCTTAATATGAAAGCTGCTTGCCAAAATTCTTCTGTTTTGCACTTCCAAAATATTTTCAGGAAGCACACTCAGAGCACAGTTTCAGCCCATATGCAAAGAGTGCTAGCAAGAGAGCCCTTGGACCTAGGTTCAGCAACTGGAGGAGAACTGTGGGTCCACTGGGAAGAGAAATTCCCCAAGGTGGATTGAAAACAATTGCTCAATTGTTTGTCACAGAATTCACTTGAAATCCAAGTGCCTGCCTACATTGAACTCACATTGACCAATTGTACAGATGCTTCAGAGGGAAACTGCCACCTCTGAGAAGCGGTGGTTCTTCATGCTAGTTTAAGTAGTGACAAACCCCAATGTGCTCACTAAGAACAAAATGAGCTCCTGAATGTTGAAGCTGCTGAGAGACTGCTTTACTTTTGCACTCCCAAACTACTCTCAGCAAGCACATTCAGAGCCGAGGTCAGGCCCAAAATACAATGTTGGCTGGCAAGAGAGTCCTTGCGCCCAGGATCACCAATTTTGAGAAACCAATGAGGACTGCTGAAAAGATCAATTCCACAAAATTCCATGGAAATCCACTCATCAGACCTTTCTGAGAACACTTAAAAAGAAGGTTTCTGCATGCAAGGAACTCTTGGTGACAGATGGCAATGTTTGCCAAATGCAAACATGCCTACCAGCTCTGAGAAGCCATTCTCCTTCACACTGCTTCAACCAGGGAAAAATCTCCATGTGCTCACTGAGAACAAGTTAGCTTGTGCTACTTGAAGCTGCTTCTGCAAACAGCTTCACTTCTGCACTTCTAAACTGTTCTCATCAATCACATTCAGAGCACAGTTCAGGCAGGAAACACAAAGTGTGACATAAAGAGATCACCAACTTGCAGGAGGAAAGAGGACCAGCTGAGAAGGTCCGTTCTCCAAAGTCTCACTGACATCCATTTGTCACACTTGTTTACAACATACAGTTGAAGTGCAGGTGCCCACATGAGTGAACTGTTTTTGATCAATGGCACAAAAGCTTCAATGTGAAAGCATGCCTGTCACCTGTAAGAAGCAGTTTTGCTTTCTTCTAGCTCACACAGGAAAAACACCATGTGCCCACTTACAACAAATTTAGTCCTTCAAGTTGAAACTGCTTGCAGCAAATGGCTTCCATTCCCCACTTGCAGCCATCACTGGTTGACAGATGGCACAGAGGCTTCAATGTGAAACCGTGAATGCCAATCATTACAAGTGCTTCTGACACTCTAGTTCAACCAGGGACAGCCTAAAGTGCTCAACGAGAACACACTTTGTTCCTGCAAGTGGAAGCAGCTTGCACGAACTACTTCAGTTAGAAAATTCCAAGTTCTTTAGCAACCACATTCAGAGCACAGTTCTGGCCCAATAGAAAATGGGTCCTACCACGAGGATCCCGTATCTATGATCACCTTCATAAGGTAGCTTCCCAACTTCTGTGTGGAAGTGTGTTTCTCCTTGGCCCTTACACTGTTGTGGAGACCACTAGGAGTTCAGCTTTGTGCAGGATCATCTGACCTGGACTTTTTGCAAGACTGGTACAGCCCTCACACATGCTCAGATGCTACAGGACTTTTCAGACCAGTCCAGGCAACAGTAGGCATCCATTCATTGTCTGCAGTCTACAGATTCCTAGATGCATGGCATTCATTACCATCAAATGCAGAATTTTCATCAAAAACTAATATATATATCATTCCAATCTGAATCAAGAAAATCGGAAATATCCCCAAATCCAAAGAGTGGATCCCCATTGTGATGCTACAAGTTGAAAATTCCACAGCTGACCTCATGGGATGGTTCACAGTCAAAAGACAGCTGCATGAAAAATATTACATGACATGACCTTCCTGCTATGTGAAAAGTGGCATGTGAAGTACACATGCATGTCTTCCTCAGACATGGGTTCATTTGCAAGACACCTTGTGCACTTGAAAATACTCCAAAATGGGAGAAATCAGAACCACGTCTCCAAAGTATTTCAGCAGAGACCAACTCCATCTGTCTATCTATCTCTCAGTGAGTGTGTGTGCTCTTGTGTGTGTTTGTGTGTCTTTGTGTTTGTACCATGATAGCCAATACTTCATTGCCCCCATTGGAAAACTGACTCAGATAATGCCATCTGCCAAACTCCTAAAAACCAAAGTTCTTGCTGATAGAATGAAACATTCCTTCCTGTTGGTTTGGATGTGTCCTTTAGGAATCACTGCTACATTTAGTATACTCAAATTATCAGAGTAGATCAGGTAACAAAAACATATATATTTTAAAATAATAATATATTAATGGAAACAACAAATACAGGATAGAGTAACAACTGTGTTACTAAACAAGGTCAAGGACAATGGCAAACTATAGATTCAAACTTTGAAGCAAATAATCATCAATGTAAATATTCCTGGGCTGCCTCAGCCCCACCCAGGCACACAGCAGCAGAATGGTTTTGCAAGCATCCTCAGGAGGGCTGGAGCCCTCTTTGCAGGATGAGAGGGAGGTTGAGGCTGGATCCATTCATCATTCTTTTGGGAGAGGCTCCTTTTCCTCAGCACAAAGTTGGATTTTTTGTGAGGATTCTTGGCATAAAATACATTGGCCTGCGCTGGAATCCTCAGCTCTGGGGAGAGAGGGGTGTACAAAAAGAAGGTGGCACTCAGGAGGTGCTCCCTAGGACACGCCAACATCTGAGAGCCTGTGCCAGAAAAGGCCAGAGCCACACACCTGAGAGCTCTCCAATTCAGCACCAATGCCAACAAAGACAGCCTCCACAGTCCTCCCTGAGGAAGAACTAAGCAGAGCACTTCAACAGACCTAATGTCTGTTCCTACCAAAGGCTTTGGACTCCAGAACATCTCAGGTCCTCTTGCATCTGCCAAAGCACACCACTAGATTTACATCGGAAATCTCCCACATGAGGCTCCTGTGCCAAAGATTCAGTCCCCACATGAGCCATCTTCATGGGTGGGTTTGGAGGGAAGCATTGGATGGTGAGTGTTCTAATGTCAACATGAAATTCTCATTCAAGATGAATACACTACTGGGAGGTGGGAGGGCCTGGAAGAAAGGTTGAGCATAGTTGGAGGAAGACCTAAACAGGGTTGCGCCCTGGGCAACAGTACCTTGTTCCTGTTGGCTCCACTGAATCCTCATTCTCCAAGTAGAGGTCCTCCTCCTCCTCTCCATCTTTCTCTCTCTCCCACTCTGCAAGCCTCGTTCTCTATCTCCCAGTCTATGCCCTTGTGGCAAGGGCTGAGGAGCTCTCCACTGCCACACACTAGAGCTTTAAGGACAGCCTCAGTGCACAACCAAAGAGAAAGCTATGAAACCCAGAGAAAAGGCCTAGGATTCCTCCTCTGAGTTATTTTACTCAAGTATGGCCACAGTGAGGACAGGATGACCAGCATGGATACCACATTAGAGCCATGCTTCTGCATTGGTGGAGCCCGCCTCCATGTGAACCAGGCTTCTGAGAATGGAGGCCACATTCCAAATGCTGCCCTACTGAGAACAATGGTTCCAAAGAACAGCAAAGGGACTGCTTCCCTCCAACATGGTGTATGGCCCAGTGGTGCCATGACCCCGAGTTGGGGAATACAACAGCCTGCTTCTCCTTCCTCTGAACACCTGTTTCCTGTCACCCTCCTCTAACCTAGAGCCTGTTCTCCATCCCTTCTGGGTTGGATGTGGGGATCTCTGCTATGAATTTCTTAGGCTACCAAGGCTCCAGACAGACTTCCTCTTCCATAGACTCTACTAACCTAACAGTAGGTTAAGATAGGAGACAAGTGATCCTAGAACTCATAGGGATGGTGGTCTTCAGGGTACATAGGCTGGGATAATGGCTGCTGTGGTGTTTGGCTCACAAAAACCAATCAACCAACCAAAGAAAAAGCACTGGCATTATTATCAGATGAGCTTTGTGGCTAAGTGCTCAGGAAGCCCTCATCTGACTTTAGTTAGGGATCTCACAACCTGGCTATTGTGATCACTCCTTGGCAAGTGGACTCAGGTGCGGAAGACCATGGAATTTATGCAAAAACAAATGATTCAGGCTGTCTCCCAGGCTGTGTTTTCTTCCCAATTTCTTCCTGTTACTGCTTGCTAGAATCCTGGCAATGCTCTGCCCAGGCAGTGGATTTCTGGTCACACAGAAGGCTTTCAATAGTACTGCTTCAGTCCACAAAATGCCAGTTCCATCTTTAGACCATGCATTCCCATGTTCCTTTGAAACCACTCCTATCACAGACCATGAAAGCATACTGCTCCTGGAAAGAGGCTTTCCTCCTCGCTCCTCAATGATGTCAGCTTTGTATGCCTGTTCATGTCCAGGGGAGGGCACCTGGTGGGGAGCCACAATATCCACTGGGGTATACTATTGGACCTCAAGACCTTCCACCAGCAGAAGTGCAGTTGTCTTTGTGCACGAACCCAACACACCTGTTGGAGTGTTCTTGGGGGTACTACTCTTTGGTGCTAAAAGTTGGCCTGAGTCCACATCCTGACCCTTGCTCTCTGCCATCTGATTGTCTCACTTACTCTGACGGCGAGAGATGATTTGGCCCAGCTCATAATCCTCCGGTTTCTCCTCAGTAAGCAAGTATAGGTCGAGGGCGCTGCGGATGATGACAGGAGCCCTATCGTGTCAGGTCACCTGGAGCAGCATGGGAGACAGGCCTTCAGGAAATGGGCCTTGAAGTGACTACTCAAGGACAGTGGGCAGGGGCATTCCGGAGGCACCTCCACTCTAAATACAAGGGCAACATCCATGACCCTACTACCTGAGGCTGACCTCCTGCTCATCGTGTGGGCTCTTCCCATAGGCTACTAGCCCAATCCTTGTACATAGGACTTCCTGGGCTTGCCATTGCTCTTTGTGGAGCTGCACTCCTCTCTGAGTGAAAGGACCCCACTACCTGCTTACAGATGCAATCTCATCCCACAAGTTGGGAGGAATGGGACAATAGCCTCCAAGATCCCAGGTCTGCCCGAGGATGCAGGCGGCATTGGGAATGCCCCAGGCACAAAACCTAGAGGCTTTGGTCTGGATTGCCAGGGCCAAAAACAGACCCAGGAACATGACCACACCCAGGAGTGCTGAAAGCCACGAGAGCTGCTGGCCTCCAGAGGCTCAGTGCTGGCTGGGATGTAGGAGGGCACCTCATCCGGCAAGGGTGGTCATTGGGTTACCTGGACATTTAGTGTGCTTGCTCCACATCCATATTGACTCTGCAGAGAGACTCTCTCAGCTCCTTGTTCAAGGAACATGGAGAACCTCACACTGCTGTCCTCCTCCATCGACGTCAGCATCCCATACAGGGGAACCTGCAACCTAGGTCCTGTCCTATTCTCATCTGTCACCCATACCTGCCCCTGCCCTTCTGGACTGCATGCTGCCACCTGACACACAGACTCCCTCAGACATGGCAGTGGACAAGCTCCTGCTCTCCCTCATCTCAGCTCCAGCCCTTCACACTGACCTCTCCCTTCTTGATACCCATCTATCCTCCTGATCATCCAGAAGCTCCAAATTCAAGAGGGCATGAGTAGTTCATGGTATTGGACCAGTGTCTGCTCCCCACCCAGGTGTAAGCACCAGGGGACACCCCTGCTCCCAGGCTTACCAGAACACTCTTGGCCATCTTTGGACTTTGTGTTTCTAAGTGGACACGAATTAAGCAGGTGTCTCCCACCTGCTTGTGGGAAAGCGGCCTGGAGGACTTACAGGTTGATTCTGAGAACTGTGGGGGATGGAACATCAGCAAACCCAGAAACAGAAAGCCACCCCAGCCTGTCAGTTGGCTCTATGGGCTTCTAGCACATATGTCCAGGTGCTGAGGCTTCTTGTTTCCTCAGGTGGGAGTGAAATGGCAGCACAAGTACAGCTTGAATAAGGTAGGTGTTTACCTCCTTTCCCTTGACCTGGGGGCATTTCCTCAAGATGAAATATTTTATTCCCGGATTCATGGACAGACACACGAGTGAGTGGTCCGAGACCTTGATTTCTGCAGAGTGAAGTGGAGAGAATTGTTAGGTGGCACTCAATGATTACACCACAAAACACCCACAACCCCTGAGAGTCTCCGCCAGGCCCATGACACTTTGGTATTTTGGGGCCAAGGCCCACTTTCTCTTGGCTGTGAGTTATCCTGAGCCCACTGTGGATCATGTCTCCCCACTGTCTGATTGTCCTACTTACTCTCATCCTCAGACATCATACTCAGCAGCTCAAAGTTGTCCACATCCTCATGCTGCAACAAATTTTGGTCCAAGGCCCTGCGGATGAGGCTTGTCACTGTCTCCTGACAGGTCACCTGGATCAGGGTGGGACAAATGTCATCAGAGAATGGCTTTTAGAGGAGCTACCCAGAAGCCTGTGGTCAAACATTTAGGAGAAATCTCAGCTACATATACAAGGGCACAATCTTGTTATCCTGCTACCCGAGTGTGTCCTCCATATACCCCCTGGGTTCTTGCAATGTGCTACTAGAACAATCCTGGTACAAATATCTGCCTGTACCTGCCATCTCCCCTCCCCCTGGGGAGCCACATTCCACTCATGTCAAAGGACCAAACTGCCTATGCACAGACACACTCTCATCTCACTGAGATGAGAGCAATGGGCCAGGGATCTGCGCACCAAGTGTGCTCTGGGATGCAGGCTGCCTTTGTGGGTGGAAGAGGCAGATGCACTGAAAATTTGGGTCCTGACTGCCACTACACAAAACAGACTCAGATACAAGAGTGTGCACTTGAGTGCTTCATGATAGCTTTGAGAGGCCCTGGCCTCTGGAAGCTCGGTGCGGGTCTGGTTGTAATGATGTACTTGACTCAGCACTGGCAGTCACTGAACATGTCTCCTTTGCAGCTGGACACCTGCAGCATTAGCGTGTCTACTGCACATCCATAGAAATTCTGCCAAGAACCCCTTTAGCTCCGTATTTACATACATGCAAAGGCTAACATTCCGAAGCTTTGGCATGACCCCCCAGGTGATCCTGACCCCAAATTCTTACACCTAGTCATGCTAAGGAGGTTCTCTTCCCTGCCACCAGGAACACATCCCCTCCTACACATGTGACAAGTCACTGCCACCTCCTCTGCTCCAACTTCACTCATTGAGAATACCAAGTTCTAGGCACTGCAGCCTGCACCCTGGACATATCTCTGCCTTCATCTGTCCACAGCACTTCCGTCTGCACTTCTGGCCTGCAAAACCGACAATACACAGGCCCACTCACCACTGGAACTGGGCATGCTGATGCTCTCCCTCCTCAGGTCAAGCCCTTAAGATGGACCTCTCTCTTCTTTATTTCCCACCACAGCCCCGGGGTTGGCTGTGTCTCCTGCCTTCCACTGTGTGGACACCCAGGAGGCAGCCCTGCTGTCCGGCTTAACAGGATGCACTTTGTCTCCCTCAGGCTCTGTCCCTCTAGGAGGACGTGAACAAAGCGGCTGTATTCCACCTGCTCGCTGGAGTGAAGCAGTGAGGAGCTGCTACTGGTGACTTTTCTCATGCAGCACTCATTGCTTTGGGTGGCCTGGGGCAATGATCCTGCAGCCACTGCAGAGCTGCTGCTCACAGCTGCTGCGGTCCTGGATGCCACTGCCACAGAAGGCTCCAAGAACTGTGGGGGATGACAACATCAGCAAAGCCCAGCAACTGCACCCCACCCACCCTGGCAGTTGGTTCTGTGGGCGTTCTACAACATCCATCCAGAACCTGAGGTTCTTGTCCCCTTGGAGGATGTGCAGTGGCACCAGGAGTAAAGAGTGAAGAAGGTGGCTGTTTACCTCATTTGGCTTGACCTTCAACAACTTGCTGGCAGCTGTTTCCCGAAGAAGAAAGTTATAATCCACTCCTCCATCCAGGTTGTAATATACTTTCCCATCAGCAGGGATCCTCAGCTCTGGAGAGGCAGGGGCAGAGGCGTGGTAGGTGACACTCAAGGAATACACTACCCAACATCCCCCACAACTGAGAGCCTCTGCCAGCTCAGGTCTCACACACAGACCTGAGAGCCCCCAAATCCAGCTACTTTTCCACCAAAGACTCCCCACTGATTCCTCCCTGAGGACCCTCTATGCACAGGAGGTCCACTACAGGAACACCTTTCAAGGAAATAGCCCCTTGTACCCCAGAACCTCTTAGTTCACATTGGACCCACCAAAGAGAAACAGCTAGACTTTGTATCTGGATTGGTCCCCAAAGACTCATGTGTTCAAGGTTTTCTCCCCACTGCAGCAATGATCACAGGTGGGTTTGGGGAAAAGCACTTGATTGTGGGTGCCTCCACCTTGCCAGTAGATTCATCCACTCATACAGGGCTACACTAATTTGAGGGGTGTGGTTTGGAGGTGTGTTGAGCGTGGGTGGAGGATGTCCACAGCAGGGCTGTGCCATCCAGAGCAATATATTTCTCTTGAGTTCCCCACTTCTGCATTTCCTCCTCATGAGTATAAGTCTCATTCACATTTTTAATCAATTTATTGTTATACTTCTTGTTCGGCTTGTGTTTCTCCTTCTTGTTCTTGTTCTTCGTCATCTTCTCCTCATGCTTCTTCTTATACTCATCTTGACCTTCTTATTCATGGTCTCCTCCTTCAACTTATTTTCATTTTTCTACTCCTCCTTCTCCTCCTCCTCATCCTCCTCCTCCTAATCCTCCTCCTCCTCCTCCTCCTCCTCCTCTTCCTTCTTCTTCTTCTTCTTCTTCTTCTTCTTCTTCTTCTTCTTCTTCTTCTTCTTCTTTCTCTTTCTCTCTCTCTCTCTCTCTCTCTCCTCCTCCTCCTCCTCCTTCTCCTTCTTTTATCTCTCTCTCTCTCTCTCTCTCTCTCTCTCTCTCTCTCTCTCTCTCTCTCTCTCTCTCTCTCTCTCCAAGAAGGGTTTACAAGCTGTGAAGGGTTCTATTCTACTACATACTTCTCTCTAGAAATGGCCTCTGGTCCTAAGTGGACTCAGTTTGCAATGAATAGAAAGATTGGAAGCCAGAAATGATTCTTCATTGAACGGCTTTTCTCATGTACTCGTCTAGGTCAGGAAAGGCTGCCAAAGTAGGCACCCTGTGGTTGTCTGTCTTCTTTGACACAAGACAAAGAAGCCTCTCTTCTTGGCCCCACGTGGATAATAGCTTTGCAATGCCTCCTCAGGCCAAGGTAAGAACACATGATAGGCAGGTCCACAGCCCCTGGGGAACATGAAGAACCTGCAGATTTATGCCTCATCATTACACTTTGTTTTGTGCACAAGTCCCACCATACTCTTCCTGGGCATTGGGTCAATGCACACTGTGTTTTGGCTCCCAGTTATCGTGAGCCCACTGTGACTCACTGCTCCCTACCCTCTGATGGTTCCACTTACTCTGATGGTTCGAGACAATTTGCAGAAGCTCATAGTTTTCTGGATCCTCCTGCTGGAGCAAGTGTGCATCTAAGGCCCTGCGGATGATGACTGGAGTGCTGTCCTGGCAGGTCACCTGAGCAGGGTTGGAGAAAGCTCATCAGAGAGGGAATTTGGGAGTAGCTACCCAGAGGACAGTGCTCAAGGACAATCAGAGACAAGAGAGCTCTCAACACAAGGGCACCATCTTGTTACCCTGCTACCTGAGGCCTTCATGTGATCATGTGGGGTCTTCCTATGAGCCTCTAGTCCAATCTTGGTACAAGAGTTTGCTTCAACCTGCTATGCCCTACAGGGACAAGGGAATAAGGACCAAAAGGCTTTGTACAGACACACTCTAGTCCCATCAGGATGGGAGGAATTGTCCAGTGGACTTCCATATTCCTGCTCTGGTCTGGGATGCAGCTGCATTTTTGTGTGGACCAGGCACAAACCCTAGGTGCTTTGGTCCTGACAGCCAGGGCACAACACACAATAGGACTCTTTAATGATAGGCATGGAAGTTGTTGGGCTCGAGAATGTCAGTGCTTGCTGGGGTGTCAGGAGGTTCGGACCCAGCAGGTGCAGTGGTTCAACAAGTCTCCCCTGTAGGTGGACACCAGAGTCTCAGGATGGATACTCCACATCCAGGAAAATTCTGCAGAGAGACCCGCTAAATCTCTATTCACATACATGCAAACTAGGACACTAATGGGCCCCTCCAAGGCACCCAGTTGTCTGTGACCCACACTTACCCACCCTAATCATTTTACAATAGCTCCCTTCAACAACCAGCAACATATCCCCTCCCACACACAAGAAAATGACTGCCAACTCCTCTGCTTCAACCTCCACGGTTCAATATACTCCTCCTCAATACCAAAATCAGTAGAGGATGGCCTGTACCCTCGATATTTCTCTGACTTCCTCTGAACCCAGCACTCACTCCTGCACTTCTGACCTGCACACCCCAAAACACGCAGGCCCACTTGCACCCAGACCTGGCATGCTGCTGCTCTCCTGCCTCTCTCTTCCTCATTTTATGCTCTCCTTCCTGACCTTCCAGAAGCTCCAGTTCAAGAAGACAGGCCTAGTCCAAGGTGTTTGCTGTGGACTCGGTCTTCCCCAGTGTGGGCTCCCAGGAGACTCCCCTGCTCGAAGACTCACCAGGATGCTCTTATACTGTGTCATCCTTTCATTTTCCAGGTAGACGTGAATGAGGCACCTGCCTCTCACTCGCCTGTTGTACTGGGGCCGTGGGGAGTACCCAGTGGAGACCTCTGACGTCCTGGACTCTGGCTCTGCCCCTTCCCAGGGAGAAGGCTCTGGCTCTGGGGTTGGCTTAGGAGCCGTGACAGGAACTGAGCTTGTAGCTAGAGGAGAAAAGATGCCAACATGACTGCCTTGCCTTGAGCTTTGCACAGACAGACAATACCCCTGCTGCCAGGAAGGACTCAGGCCCTTAGCCCACACAGGACCTCTTTGCAGACTGGGGTCACTTCCTGAATGGACAAAGGCTTATCCTAATTTCCAGCCCAACACCAGGCATACAGACTCCCCGCAGTGGGACTAGAGTCGGACCATTCCTCATATACCCTTAGGTACTCACCCCGGTCCGCCTGGCACTCAGGCTCTGCCTGGCTTGATATGCCATCTTCAGTTGGGGCCAGCAGGTGGTGTGCTTGATGCTCCAGGTACAAGCCAACCAGCAAGAGCCCCATATATGGCAGCAGCTGCTGCAGACTCAGAGAGCCTGGAGGCTGATGGGAAGCCTCGGAGTAGAAGTTCACCCAGGTCCCCAGGAAGGAAGGTGAGGCACTGTGGGGAGGCAGGTGTGGAGTCAGCAAAACCCTGGCCTTGCCTTCACCATGGCCTCCAGAGAGAACCTCTGACCCTACACTTCTGAACCGTCCCTGGTTCTGAACACACCAGTCCACCTCAGAGAAGACACAGTGGCTGTACAGGCAGGGACAGGACAGGTCGCTACAGGCAAAGAACCTTCAACCAAGGAGCATTAGATCCATGGTATGACCAGCTCTCCCCTCCTCTGGGCAGGCCTGACACTCTTCTTCCCCTTGGCTACGTGCTCTCCAACCTGGAATGCACCTTCCGGGAGTGTCTGTCCTCCTGCCCACTCTTCTCGGGGCTCAAGAGACACCTCCTCCCCTGGCGTGGGCTACAATGCTACCTCATTCTCTGTGAGCTCTCACTGAGTCCCCCTGAGTAGCGGTGGACCTCTCTTTTCTCATGAGTGCAGACCACATCTCTGTGGCCCTGGGGGAGGACAGGGAGGTGTAGTGTGGGGGATCCATTGTCCCAGGGGCTTCCCCAGAGGACCATGACTACCTACAACTCCCCGCCTTACCCCTCCTACTGTTGAAGTCCCACACCTTACACTTCAGGCAGAACACAGAATTGGGGAGATCAGTCTTTCCTCAGCCTTCCCAAGTCAAATCACCTTGCAGGTCCCTATTCTGGAAACAGGAGCCCACCCTCTTGACCCCAAGCCCATTCTATGTTGAAGTTGGTCCAGGGTTCCACCATAGTCACTGAAGAGGACAACATGCAGTTATGCCTCATGGAGTCAGGTATGCAGTCACATGTAGGATATGTACTCATGGCACGTACGGTTTTAGGCTGACGCCCATGAAAAGGGACACAATGGCAGTCATTTGCACCCCATTTTTCACTGAATTATGAAACGTGACTGGAAACGTGTCTTCACACAGTGGGTGCTTTCTCCATGTTCATCAGTGAATGAGCCCAAACTGCTGATTCCCACATATCTCTGGGTGTGGGAGCTGCCATGTCCAAAGCCCCTGTCCAGCTATGTCCCAGCTAGGACGCTCTGTCCCACTATGTATACTAACATGTCTTTATTAACCCAAAAGTGCTTTTCCCAAGGCCTGAGTTTTGAGACACCTCTGGCACAGATCTACATTCTTCACAAAGCCAACATCAACCAGAAAGTCCACCTGGCCTCGCTGAGTCCACCTGGGAATGAGCTCAGTGCACACCATTGAGCTGTGGTGCCCAGTGTGTGGGGACTGCTCCACGGACCTCTGTGGATCAGCTGGAGTCAGGATGGTTTCTCTGCCTGAGAGGGAAAGTTCACTTCCCTTGCAAGGCTGTGGCAGGCACCTCCAGGACTTGTCCCATTCGGGGCTGACATTCCACTATGAGTGTGGTCCTCTATCTCATTAGGTATCACAAACCTTTGGGTCCCTGAGAGGTACATGGCAGCCCCAAGACCCAGGCATGAGGGGGCTACACACTTGGGCTTGGTGGTCTGGTGCTTACCTTGGGAACAAGAGATCCAGCACCTGCTGGGTGGGGATGGAATCCCAGGAGATTAACCCTATGTTGCTGCTGAAATGTAGGTTCCTCCCACCAATGACAGGCAGGAGCTCATTCCTAAGCTGGTCCTGCCTGTAAGGTTCAAGGCTCTGTACCCTGAAGGGCTCCTCCGTGTTCTCATAATTTTCACCCTAGGTTGGAACCAAGAATGGTGGGTTCAAAATGGAAATGGTGACAAACAGAAAAATGACTTGTGCCAATACACTAGAGTCAAAGCACAATGGGACAGTTCCCATCAGTACAAACACACACACACACACACACACACACACAAACACACACACACACACACACAAACACACACACAGAGTAAGAATAGGAGTTCTTTGCCATTCATCAGGGATCAGACTAGAGGGCCTGCTGGGCTCACCTGCCCTGTGCTACTCACTGTTACTCTTGAGCTCCTCTGCGACAATTGCCAGAGGATCTGGCGTCTAAGATGAAGCCTCACCCAGTGTAACCACAAAAGGGGTAGTTGGCCCCCCTGAGATTCCTGGGAGCCTGAGGCTCGGCATTGTTTGCAAGGACAGGGGAACATCCTTCTCACTCCAGTGTCTCCAACCAAATGAGCTCGGATGGCTTGGTCAGTGAAGTGGGTGCCTGGATACCAGGGTTCCATGTTCTGTTTGATCCATTGTCAAGGCAATGATGTCATTTCCTGTGCCCATACCTGAGCCTCTTTTCACATAAGACCACTTTCAAAAGCCCTATGGGCTGCTGATTTCTCCTTCATGCCTACCCATCTCAGGTGCGCAGGTGTTCACCAACAACTACCCAAATACCCCCACCAGCATCTGCCCTGCTTGGTGCCACTAGAGTTCCAGCTTGGAGCCTTCAAAATGCATTCACAACCAGTCCTTCCCTCTCAGCAGCTTTTGGACCCTGGTTCCATCACTGTGCGACTCATGGTGTGCCCAGTCTTTTCTGGAAAGTAAGGTAGCATCTAATCAGGGATTGTTGTCCCTGATTCATACACAGTATATGATTTCTATGGAATCCAGTGAGGGAGCAGGAGTAACAAAGCTGATTGCACAGATGACCTCAGGGAATACTGACAGGCTAAATGAAAAATATGTTCCAGCTAACCATTGGTATTTGGGCTTCTCAGCCCAGTCCTGTGTTTAAAAAACGTGCAGATAGGCAGTGTTCATTAAAAAAATGTCTGCCATTTAAAAGTGGGTAATTTAAATGGCATCTAGTTACACATCTGATAGAATGGTCTGGCAACATATGAATTTCATTCTAACAACAACAACAAAACATAGAAAAAAACATAGACATAAAGATAAAACCTTGTCTTCACCAGTATGCCTAGAAATAGGTTTTATTTGGCTCATGCAAATATCTTTCAATAGAACTTCTAATTTCTGAATGAACTCATTCAATTTTATAATGTCTGAAACCCTCTGTGAGCATGGGAAGCACTGCTGACAAGACACCAGAGGGGCAGAGCACTTGTGCCCCCTGTAGGGGTGTCTCTTGGCTATCACCAAAGACCATTCCCCTCCCGGGGCAGCTGAGAGCAAGCTGGGCCTTGGAGCAAGGATTAGTGCTTCAGGTATAGACTATGCAAGCAAGGGACAATGTCTTTAATAAAACTAAAATTAAAAAGTCACTTCAAAAAAAAAATTTAAAAAGAAGAAAAAAATAAGGTCAAGTAGAGGAACGGGCAGAGGCATCCAGAGGAAGCCCATTTTCACAGGAGAAAATCCCCCAGTGAAAAGCATCAGAATAGATACCAAGAAAAATACCAACAAAAACAGTGTGCTCCCACTATGTATCTACTCCACATGCAAAAGTTAGAAAGCTAGATAATACAATCCTGGCCACAGGTAGAGCTATTCAGAAGAGCCACCTGGCAGTGCTTAGTCAAAGAAGTAAACATGCACACTTTGACCTAGAAATTCCACCTGTGTGTAAACCAGGTGGTGCTTAAGCAGTTTCACAAGGGGACATGCACAGGGAAATTTATCCTCAGGTTCCTTATAGAGTTGTCTGTGCTTACAGAAGGTTGAGGGCTGTCAGGGTGCCCACAATTGGGAAAGTGAAATGCTTAAAAGGTAATGGATGCCAACCTGGATATATTAATAGAAATCAATGAAAAACAATAGATTGACATGACAGTAAAATCCCTGAGTTCAAGTTCTTGCTATCCTACCTACCAACAATCATGCTTGGTTAAGACACTGACATACTTCAAGGCAAAAAAAGGAGAAAATATAATGTCATTATTACTTTTCTTAAATGCAAAAAAGGAAATGGTAATATTTACCCAGCCATGACCTGTTATGCATAATATGTGAGATTATTGTGGACATGTTGGTAAATGATTATCTACTCAGATACGTTCCGTGACTCACCAAATGCAAAGGTCCATGAAGAATTACTGTCTCCATACATGAATTCATCGTCAAAAGCCTTGAGACAACAGGGGCTTCACAAAATGGCTTCTTGGCCAACTTGATGAGTGTGTCCTCAGACAATGCTTCCACCTGAAAGATGTCACCAACTTGTTCTCATTCACATTTCCACAGTGCCCCAAAAAAGAAACAAAGTCTGATACTCTATTGAGTGAATCCTCAAGTGGACCAAACACCATACTTCCTTCCATATTTTAGAATTAACAAATGCAACTTCAACTCAATAACTTGCATTAGGCAACATGCAACCACAACCTCTTACACGTACTCTTTTACACACTCACGTGTCCTAGGTTCTGATCTAACTGTCCATTGAGCAGTCAGAACACGTGCTACTTCACATTCCTTACAGGCGACCATCCCATTCTCTGCCAAGCTGAATACAAATCCCTGGTCACAGGAGAATGGAAGCCTATCTCCCACAACAACATGCATCAGGAAACATCGGGGTTTTCAATAAAAACTCTGGGGACACCCTTTTGAAAATCACTTAACCCCTGAAAAGGCGCCTGCCATTCTCCTTGCTGTGGGGGGCAGCATATTTGAGTCGATTTTCAAACACCTCTTCACAGTTGAGAACATCACTGCACACACACAAAATAACAACAATTATTATTATTATTATTATTATTATTATTATATTATTATTATTATTTTAAAAAATCACTGCAGAATGGCACGGAGTAGGGAAGCAGCTCAGGACAGGACACCCGGGAAGCTGAGAGAGTGCTCCCCTCACCAGGACAGAGTAGCAACCCCAGGGGCATTCCCCAGAGACCCACCTCCTCCAGCCACACCCTACTGCCTACAGTTACCACCCAGTTAGTCCCCACCAGGGGTTCAATGCACTAATTAGGTTAAGGCTCTCCTCACTTGCACTGTCTCACACAGGAACTTTTGAGGGACACCAACAAACCATCACATCTGTGAGCTACAAACATCTGTACCCTCACCCTTTCTCATAGGATGTATTCCTGAGCTGTCAGCCCTCAGGCCTTCTGTAGTTTCATGGATTGGAAATCTCACTTATAAATGGTGCATCCAACTGAACACACTGCTCTACAGGGAGTCAGGTATTTCTGGTCCTATATACACTGGACAGAGAGATGTTGAGGTCCTACTAGGTGTCAGGTACTGTTCAACATTCCAGGATACAGCACAGACCTGGCCTTGGCCTCCCAGAGTCTGTCATTTAGCTACTTGTTTATGTGTAGCCTGAGATTAAGCAAGCTTTGAGGGGAGGTTAGGGGTGTGTGTGTGTGTGTGTGTGTGTGTGTGTGTGTGTGTGTGTGAAGATTGTCACCATTCACAGATTACATTTAACTAATTAGTGTTGGGAGCATCAAAGGCAAATGAAACAAAACCTCTTCCCCAGGGCAAAAGAGGGGAGATAGGGTGCATACTCAAATTTTAGTAATTTTATAGGTTACTTCCGATACACTCTTATAATTTTCCTCGCGTCTCTATGGTTCTACCCCTCATAAAAGAAGTCTGTATTTGTTGTAGAGGGATCTTTAAATAATATATTATGGAAAACATCAAAAGATAATGCCTTGCTTAAGAAAACAGCAGGCATAGTAATGACCATTATAAAACATTGGGGTTTTTAAAGTCAGCATCCTGTTTTATACACAGTCTACTGGTAAGAATTACGCTTCCCACCTGGTGTGGTGGTACAAAAAATATGTGGTTGGCCATTATTTTTCACATCCAATGGACTGTTTTTTTATAGTGGATTGATGTCATATTTTTATGAACAAAACTTCAGTTTTTATGAAGTCCAATATTTCTATTTTTTTCTAGTTGCCTGTGCTTTTGGCATCTTATCAAAAAAAAAAAATCATTGTCAACTCCGGTGTCCTGAATCTACTGCCCTATGTTTTCTTTTGTAGGTGTTGTATTAGGTAAGAGTTCAACTTCATTCTTTTGCATGTGTATGTCCAGTTTTCCCCAAAATGATGTGCTGAAAAGACTGTTCTTTTCCTCACTGAATGGTCTTGTGTCACTTATCAAGAGTCATTTGATCACATACACCAGGGCTTACTTCTGGGCATTCTATTCTGTCCCTTTGGTCTCGGTTTGGCTTCCTGTCAACACCGCCCAAGGAGGGAGGCCACACAGTCGGCACTGCGGGCCAGCCTTGTGACTGGAGAATGATGTGAGCTCTGAGGCGCAGGCCAGCGTTCTGCCAGTTTTCCACTTAACACACTGAGGAGACTGAAGTACTTTCTCACACAGCTGTATTGCCAGAGGTCCGTGAGGCGAGGCTGCATCCTCTGAGTGGGGTCTCACAGGTGCCCATAAATGCACGGGCTGAGCCTTGCTCCTTTCTGGAGGCCTGGGGCTGCCCCTGCAGGTGGAGGTAACAGCTTTCCAACCTGCCCAGGGTCCTTGGTGGGCTTGGAGTGGTTCACCTCCTCTTCTGTCCTCTGCTGACATTAAGAGCCCTTGGGATTCCATGGGGCCAACACAGGTCATCTAGGGTGACCTCCCTATTTTTAAAGTCACTTGATTAGGAACCTGAATTACATCTGTAAACTCCTCATTTGTCTGAAAAGAAATAGATTATACACTTCCAGGGATAAGGGATAGAATCCTTGGGGCTGTAATTCTGCCCATCTTTCTCTCTCTGACCTTGACCTTGCCAACCA
Organism: Urocitellus parryii; assembly: GCF_045843805.1. Taxonomy (NCBI): domain Eukaryota; kingdom Metazoa; phylum Chordata; class Mammalia; order Rodentia; family Sciuridae; genus Urocitellus; species Urocitellus parryii. Next base: position 2,968,180 of record NW_027554101.1, on the reverse strand, counting down.
TCAGGACCTAGCAGATTCCTGCTGAACCATCCAGAAGGACAGTATGTGCCTACAATCCAATCAGCAGACAGACAGACGAAGCAGCTGTCTCCTGACAGAGCATCGCTCAGAGAGGGAAAAGGCGGACTTGCTGTTTAATCATATTTATTGTACAAGCATTGAAGGATATAAAATTTGACAGTAATGGTAGCCTAAATTTAGACGGATTCTTTTAAAATGGAAAGCTACGAGAGGTATTTCTAGATATTCTGCTCTTAAGTATTGGAACCCACTTTCTATTCTGGAATCTTCTCTGAGTCTTGATTTAAGGGCCTGCTCTGTCTTGGGGAGGAAGCCGTGGTGGGTTCTCCCAAGCACGCTTGTCGTCGTTTGGCCGCAGGAAACAGGAGAGGCAGGTGATCAGCAGTTGGCATCGCCATACCCTCCACGTGCCAGTTCTCTGCCTGTGAGGATGCTGCAGTGGAGGAAAACCTGTGTTTCTTTCTGGCGTCCTGTTTGTTATGGATCTGCCTGGTTCCTGGGGCTGAAGTGATGGAGCCCTGCTGCTCTGAGCAGAAAGCCCTTCCACAGTGTGGGCAGGGCTCTCCCTGCACAAGTCCCTGAAGTGCCTGGGGAAGGGGAAGGCATCTGTCATGGAGTGATGGGCAGGACCCTCAGTGTGGCTCTCGCTCCTTCTGGGGCTGGCCCTGGTGAAAACATAAGCCAGGGAAGTCCCTGTCCTGCTGTGTTCTCGTGGGTCTTTTCTTCCAGCCCTCCAATCCCTCCTGTCGGAAATCCAGTTTCCATGGAAGTGGTTTAACTGTCGCGTCTCCTCCTGGCCAGGCGTTCACGGTGCCCCTTTCATTCTTGCTGACATCAGGGGAATCTATCTGTGCCTCCCGCCATGCAGCGTGACCATGCTTCCGGTTCCCTCCATCGCTCAAGGCGGGTGGCTCTCCTCCTAGGTCTCCATAACTGCATGCGAGGGAGAGAGTTGGACAGCGACATGGCTCAGGTCCTGTCCATGTTGAATGCTGGCGCCTTCCTAAGGCACCGAGAATGTCAAAAGGGCAGGTTTGGAGGGAGCTTCAGCATTAGGGACAGGGATGGCTCTGAGGACCCTTCACAGCCCACAAGGGAGAGGGAGAGTGGGCAGGTTTTCCAGGGCCTGTGGGAGGGGGCATGTCCCCTGAGGCCAGCCTGAAAGGCCACAGAACCAGGATGGGCACCTGGTAAACATGATCGAATCCTCCTAGGATGCCTGCCTACACCTTGCATTGGTTGTTCTCTTCATACTTCATGACCTACATCAACAGCCACATCTTTATGTCCGTCTTCCTGGCCATGGTCTACAACAATGACCTGCAGGTAAGTGCCTGAACCTGGAGCTGGGGGCCGGGAGGTGGGAGCGCCTCTGCTGACCCTTTGGAGGCGTCCCCTATTGTTTACTTGGGTGGAGCTGAGGGCTCCTTTGACGTCTTGCTCCTTTCTGCTCCACGGAAGTCTCTTACCAGTCTTCCTGGTGGGGCTCAGGATGTATCTGAGGAGATCCAAAGGACAGTGGTTAGCCAGGATGCCCACCCTCGTGTGGCAAAGCTCCTGGCTCTGCTTCTTGCTTTTAATGCCTCCTGAAGCTCATGGCTCTTTGCAGTGTGCATGTGCAATGGGACCGGGGATGTTCTCCAAGCTTCCACCCCTTCCCCCTCAAACGGAAGGGAACACTCTAGAGCCAGCCCTGTGTGCTCTGCTTGTGACCACTGGCCTCCTGGGGGCAGAGGCTGGGCAGAGGTTTCTGAGTGCCCGGGTGGTAGGGAGCTGCATTTGCCTGGAGCTGCCCAACGCTCAGCCATCCCACTCCCTTGCTGCATGGACCTTCTTTTACTGTAAAACTTACTGCACAGAGAAACCTTTCCTGAAAGCCCAGTTTTCCTTCTGGCTCTTGACTTTTTGGTCCTGTTTTGAATTTCCTGTTGCTGAGGGGTGTCCCCACTGGGGGCAGGTAGAAAGTTGGGGAGAAGGACAGGGCTTGCGGTAGAGGGCAAGAGAGCAGTGGAACTGAGTCTCAGAGCTGGACTTTGAAGACATTTGGCTCTATCAGGGTCCCAAGGAACCTCGGGGTCTCCTGGCGCCAAAGCCAGGCCTCCCCTGGTGGAAGAAGCTGCTCCTCAAGGTCTGGGTCTCTCTTCGCTTGAACTGCTGGACAAACAGTTGATGTGCCTCCTACGCCTCGAAACCAGCCTTCCTTAACATGCATCATCCAGCACACATGTCTTAGATGTGCTTTTTGTGCCTGGAACCACCCAAGGTTCTCCGGAATCCACAGTGTCTGAGACCCTTTAAGCTGGTACCATACAGCTGTGGGAGCCCATCACCTGGTTGCCGTGTTGCAGGACAGCCTCAGGGAGCAGTAGGACTGAGCGCGGAAGCTGGATGGCTGGTTCTACCTGAGGGGCATTGTTGAGTTTCCTCCCCTTCTGGAAAGTTCCCTGTGGTCAGACCAGATGTCAGCTGTAGGAGTCCAGCTCCCACAGGGGGTCTCAGGAGATGAACGGATGGTGAGCAGTCTTCGAAAGCGGGTGGAGAAACCATGAAGACACCAAGATGAAGGTGCTGAACCCAATCTTTACTTGTGAAGTTAATCATATATACTTTTCATTTTGGCAGGCTCACAGTACTTTGTGGTTACAAAACATAAATCATTATTCAAAGAAGCAAAGTATTGCATAGCTACAATTAGAATAGAAGAATGTATCTTGGCTTATGCATAAGCAAGCATTTTTACTTTCAGTTTACTTTGCTTTGAGCTGTTTCCACTTAGTTTTTAATAAGTTGGAAATGTCCCAGACTACTGGCCTACACCTTGACTATTCTTTCTTGACTAGAATTGGTGCCACCATTATGGTAAGCGGTTAACTTTGAAAGAGAGGCTACTAATTTTAATCAAACAAGAGCAAGAGCACAAACCATTGTGCACAGGAACAAGAAAAAGTTGCCCAGTACTAAGCACTAATCTGTCTTCTTAACATTAATTCTTCTTCTTTAGATTTTAATTTAATTTCTCAAAAACTTCCTCGACTGTTTTCCCTACAGGGGGTTTCTCATTAAACATTAACAATTTACGTTCCACAGTTGAATCATTGCATTTAGAGCAAACAGATCTATTCTTTAGAAGTAGTTGCATTAATTGGGAAATTCATGTTTTTTCCTTCATTCTTAATGGTCATATGAGAAGTCGAAACTAGACATATTAAAGGAATACAAAAACAAACCAGCCCTTTCCCAGAAAGATACTGCGCTCCTCCAGAGGATGGATGCCTGGTGCCATCCACCTCAGTAGGGCCTTGCCATTGCCTGAGTCAGGGGAGGGGGGCAGCAGGCAGCCTCGGCTGTCTCCTTGTCTCTCTGGCTGTCTTAATGGAGCCCTGTGTCCCTCTCCCTGTGTCTCTCTCCCCTCAGTGGTGCCCCAGCCCCTTCCTTTCTGGAATCCTTCCTCTGGGGCGGAGTGGAGTCTGGAGCCTTCTGCTGTCAGTCTGTTTCTCACCACAGATTGTCCTCCACGGGTTCCCTCATTGACACTTGGTAAGATAGGTCTGTGACCGCAGGCGTGGTCAGCAAAATTGACGTGGAGCAGGGAGGGTGACGTCCTGGTCATTGGCTGACCCGTCAGTGACTCTCCCTGAACTCCTCCTTGACCCCCACGTGTTTGGTGTTGAAGAAACGGACATCTTCTTGAATCTTCTCTTAAAATACCCCACTCTGCTTTTCTAAGAACAGGGTTTGAAAACTGGCCTCCCTGAAATATCCCCAGGTGCTGGAGGCATTCCGCTTTCTGAAGTTCAAGGTGGGCACCGAGGTTTCTGTGAAGGAGGCTGCGCGGAAGCAGCTGGTGAAGGTGGTGGTGCCCGACATCAGCACCTCCCACCTGGAGCTAATTCTGAGGACCTCAGACGAGGGACAGAGGGACACGTGAGTAAGGAGCCATCACCTTTGATGGCCCTCTTCACTGTGCTTCCCAAAGCTATGGGAAGCTGGGGATGTGGCTCAGTGGTCGAGCGCCTGCCGAGCGTGGGTGAGAGGCTGGATTCAAGTCTCAGCACCACATAAAAATAAATAAATAAAATAGGGGTATTGTGTCCATCTACAACTTAAAAAATAAAATAAAATAAGCGATAGAAAAAGTAGCAGCGCTGCACAGTCACTCAGGATCTGAGGTATTGGTCCCAGGATCCCTGTAGACACCAAATCCCAGGATGTCAAGCCCCGTGGGGGGTATGGCAGAGCAACCGCACAGAACCCAACACATCTTCCTGTACCCTCAGATCATCTCTAGATTTCTTCTAGTAGTTAATGCTGCGAAAATCCTTGTTACACTAGTAGTGACAGGAGAAAAAGTCTGCACGTGTTCAGTGCAGACAAATTTTTTTTCCCCTGAATATTTTTGACTTGAGGTTGGTTGAGTCTGGGAATGTGGATCCCATAAGACAGAGGGATGACTGTTATTTTAATTAAAAAATTTTATTAAAAAATGGTAGTGAGGATTGAACCCTGGGGTACTTAATCACTGAGCCACATCCTCAGCCCTTTATCTTTTTTATTTTAAGATAAGATTGGCAGAGTTGCTGGAGCTTCAGCATGATGCTGACCCTGGCCTCAGCCATGTGATCCTCCTGAGTAAATGGGATCACAGGTGTGAGTCGGCAAGACAGGTCCTCAGCATTTAGCCAGCTCTATTTTGTCACTTGAATCATGATTATAAGTTAAATGAGACCAAGGTTCACCTGATTTGCAAAAGGAATTAGTCATGGCCTTTTTTATAAAGATCCATCCATGTGGTGAGGAGAAGATGCCAGCAAGCCGCTGGGTTGAACAGACTCCCCAGTATTTTGCCTTTAACAAATAGCTGCCTCAATTTATACATCACTCCTGGGCCAACCTGTTTTGGAGGAAGATAACCAGTCAAATTTGCTGGCTTGCGGGTGGTTGATTATGTTTTTCAGGCTACAGCAGAGCTTTCTACTGACTGGTGGCTCCTTCCTTATGTGCTACTTTCAAAAGACAGTTTTAATAATACAGGTCTTCAATTACACACCTCACGCGGTCTCACCTTGGAACAGGTGAAGGAGGGAAAGGGTGGTGGAGCATCCCACGTCCCCACTGGGTCAGCAGATGTGAGGACTTGTGGATTCCAAGGCTGACACAGGAATCCTGTTAGCACCCAGAGTGTTGGAATTTGAATCCAGTGTTAAACAGAGAAGCATAAAATATAAGGGCAGAAAAAACGGGTGGAGTAGAATTATATTTTTTTTTCCTTAGTGATATCTACTTTTTGTGGTCTCAAATGTTTTCTTAATCTTTCATTTTTTTTAAAAAATGATTTTTTTAGTTATTGGTGGACACAGTACCTTTATTTTATTTTCATGTGGTGCTGAGGATCCGACCCAGTGCCTCATGCATGCGCTCTACCTCTGAGCCACACCCTCAGCCGACAGCTTAATCTTTACTTTTTAACTGATACATAATAACATAAAATTGTGTATATTTATGGGGTACCCTGTGATGTTTTGACACATGTGTACATTGTGTAATGTCTTATACTTGTTAATAAAGAGAGTATGAGGCAGGGAGTGTGGTCTACACTAAGGATGGGCCAGGCACAGTCCACTGGCCAAGTGGGGCTCCCTGTTTTTATAAATGAAGTTCTATTGGAACACAGCCATGCGCATCCATTCATGTGCTTTCCATGGCCTCTTTCATGCCCTAATGGCAGAATCAAGTAGTTCTGACAGAGATGATGGCCTGAAAAGCCTAATGTAGTTACTATTGGACCTTTTAATGAGAGCTTGCTGATGCCTAAACTATGACATTACATGGCAGATGGGTACAAATTCCTTCTTAACAAAAAATTACTATGGTCTTGATTTTCTTTGGTCTGTCCTATCTGCTGAATCTTCTGGATTAACACATACACATTCAATTCCATCCACTGATGACATTTCTTTAAGTTATATGCTGTCACTGGACATTCATTCTTTAACTGCGTTGGGAACTGGCCAAGTGGGAGAGAGGTGACAGGGTGGTGGGAACATAGGACCCCAGGCATTCAGCAGCTCTTGGGACCATTGGCTCATCAGTCAAGTGGGTCCAAGTGGTTTGAGAAAACACACCTGCTTTTCAGCCTGGGCTAGAGGGTGAGCGTGATAAGGCCATGGGTTTGAGAGTTCGTGGGAAAGGACAAGGCAGTCAGGTGGGTGGAGAAGAAGGTCGGGGCCCAGGTAGAAGTACATGGGTTTCACCAGCTGCCATGGTGCATGCCTGTAATCCCAGCACTCGGGAGGCTGAGGCAGAAGATCGAAAGGTTAAGGCCAGCCTCGGCAATTTAGAGAGGCCCTAAGCAACTTAGCAAGACCCTGTCTCAAAATAAAAAAATAAAAAGGGCTGGGGATGTGGATCAGTGCTTAAGTGCCCCTGGGTTCAATCGCTGGTACTAAAAAAGAAGAAGTATATGGGCTTCATACGCTTTGGAGGTGGGGAGAAGGACCGGCAGGACACATCAACGTGGGCAGCGAGCGAACCTAGGTGGGGAGGAATGAAAGGACAAGAGACACGAGGGAGGACAGCAAGACAGGAGTTCTGATCAAGCTGCAAACTTTTATTGTTCACACAGGGGTATTTATATGCTGGGGATGGGGAAGCTCTCTAATCAGCAATTGCTGGATGTGGGTGGTAAAACTGCCAGCTGCAAGATATCTGATGATCCTGATAACTGCAGGATATTCCAGGGAGATAGGTAGCTGCAGGATGTCTCCCAGGCAGGATGTCTCCCAGGAGGCTGTTTCTTGTAAATGTCAGGCTATTCTTTGAAGGAGAATTTCCTTCTAACCCCTGAGAGGTCAGGGGATGGCCTGAGGGCAGAGTGAAGGGCACTGAGTGAGTGGGTAACATGCAAATGAGCAGAATACTGTCCTGCTGCCTTAAATGGGTGGAGGGTCTGAACAAGGGCAGGCAGGTGGGACGCTGGGGGACAGCAGTATGGCTTCTTGCCCTCGGGCTCCCCCTTATGGGGGCTTCAGGTCTTCCTCTGTGAAATGCAGAGCTCAGAGTCTACACCAAATTGACTTCACCCTGGACCTTAGTGAAACACAGATTTGGCGTCATTTTTCTGTTGCACACAAAACGAACTTTCTCCGCTTGGCTGACCTCCTCAATGTCCAGGTGGTCACCGTCAACATCAGGAGACATATGCTAGAAGCCTGGGTGCCATGGGTGTACCAGTCGTCTGCAAGCCTCTTGGTCCAGAGGATGGTCTGGCAAGGTGAATGACACAGGGACAGTTTTGCTTTAACAGAAGACCCTGCCCACACCACCTGCGCTGAGCATGCCGCATTGCTGAAAGGAAAAACCTACAGCCTGTCACTGCTTTGGCTTCTCAGGGAGGCCTGGAAAGGGGTCAGGACACACTGTGTAGGCTCTCCTGGGAGAATAGGCTTCTAGAATGTGCTTCTTCCGGTGATGTCTCCCAGGACACTCAAGGACCATGGAGAGGTGTGCTCCCTGAGCCAGGGAAGCTGACCCCTCTCTTAATTCAGGAGGTCCTGGCCCCACCAGCGTAATCACGAAGTTGACACAAATCTGGCACTTGATTCTGTGAATTATGGTCAGGACTGATGAGTCAGCTTTGTTGGGATAACTGCTAAAGGAGGACTGTGTATCCCTTAATTTTCTAGCCGATGGCTTCTGGAAAGAGCCATTTATCCTGGTTTAAGGCCTTACTTTTAACGTGTGCGACCTATTCTCAGCCATAGTGGCCTCTTGTTTTCTTTACATTTAATGTTTCATAAAAGAAAATGGCTCCGAAGCCCCTGAGACAGGTGAATGTCCCTGTTAGCTGCCTGCATTTGGAATTTATCAAAGATCTTTACACGGAGACTCTTTTCTGTCAATTCCAATCTTGAATCACAGAAGTGCTCCTCACAGGGGTGGCCTCTCCATGCTGTCCCCTACCTGTGCATATGGCAGGCTCCCTGGGGCAGCTGTGCAGGAGCTGGAAGGGGGAGCTGAAGCAGGACTGGCACGCTGGCTTGTTCACCCACTTTGTCTCCAAACTTAGGAAGCTAGACCAGCGGGTCACCTGGAAGGTGTGCATGGGGAGTAGGTTTTCTGAAGTTCTCTTATTTAAGGCTGCAATTTTTCCTGGGGACATCCTGGACCGAACCCTAACCACCTCCCTGCCCCCTGATTCTGCCTCAGCTTTCATCTGACCCAGGTGCTGCCCCCTAGGGGAGCCTGGGGAAGCTGCACCTCTCTCCCTCCTTCTTGGTTCCTCTTGGGAAAGGAAGGCTGCACCAGGGTCAGCAGAGGCAGATGAATTCCAGCTCTGCTAGAACCTTCCTGGGTGAGGAGTGGTGTGTGTTGGGGATGCTGAGAAATAAAGTCTCTCCGGTAGGGCCCTAAAGAGAATCACACTCGTTTTGCTGAAATGCGGGGTGACAGGGTCTCTCTCTCCCCCCAAGGCAGGATCTTTGTCTGGGTTTATGATGTCGTCATTCTAATCAATGCCATGTTAATTGCCCCGGATGAGAAGAACCCGTTCGTCTCCTACGCCAAGTGGCTTTTCCTTTCTCTGTAGTTATAAATGTGATAAGTGGAACATGACAGAAATAATATAAAGATATGCCAAGTTTATATGTTAGGTAAAATTGGCCCAGTCTTGGGAATTGAATTCTTTGAGGAACTAATATCTAAATTCAGATTAAAGAATGACTAAGAATTAACTAATTAAGAAGAGCTTGTCTGTTATCTCCATTATATTTTCCAAACAATCTTTAAAATAAAATCAGCAATTCTAGTTTGCTGAGAAATGTGTTAATTATATATTTGTAAAATTCACTTTGATAATAAAATCCAGTATTCCCAAAAGAAAGACAAGATGTATTACCCTGTGAGTAGACCCACAGTCTCACTTTTGCATTGCATTTGGTGTTCAGATACAATTGGGCAGAGTCAATAGGAAAGCTTTAAGTTTAGAAAAGTTCTAATTTCATCTACCAATTCTGGACTTCTAAAATCTTCTGAAAACAAAACAAAACAAAACAAAAGACACAACAAAATGTGTCACAACAGCAGTAGACCTATGAGGAAAACCATCGAGCACAGCACTAAGCTGTTGGCCCTGGAAGACTTCAGAAAACCCCAACTCATATGGCAAAGGGTGTAAATACTCTATTTGTCTTAACATAATTTTCTGTCTTCTATCCTGCATAAAAGGAATGTCTCCTGAATTAAATACACATAAAATATATATTTAATATAATGAATAAATACAAACAATTTTATACAATATGTATTTGTTTCATCCATAAGGCTTGTATCACCTATAATTAATAAAAGACCCTGGAGATGATTATTTCTGCATTTTCTTCTTTCTTTGAACACCTTTGATAATTCTAAAAAAAAATGATGTCCTGAAACATAATGAATAATCTTTTTAAGCTAATTTTTCGAAGTAGAAGAAAGAATTGAACTGAAAATCTTATAGACCATAACATTCAGGTTAATTAACCATATTAAAATTAAGTAAAAATATCTGAGAGAAATTGTCCCAAGTGGAAAAGTCTATTTTCTGATAATGTGGTTGACTACTTTCTATGAATATGAATATGAATTATCCTCAGAATATCCTAGGAACCCAGAGATGAAAGAGAGAATTTAATAAATAAGCCTCTGTCATAAACAAGCAAGTCCAAGAGAGACAAAGAAGCTTAAAAGGGCAAGGTAACAATTCAATTAAATTAAATGTAATGTAATCAAACCTAATCATATTCATCTCTACTGTACCACATAAGACCTACCCTTAGCTAGAGGATTGGTATCTCATCAATTAGTCAATGGGGGCTTTGATTCCATTATGATTCAATCATAACACTTGATTTAAAAGATTGCTAAAATGCTCCTACTTGTTGGTTTTGAAGAGTTTTGCATATGTTAGGTAGAAAATAATGCATTTACTTTGCTGAATGCATGATGGTATTCCAACCTCAATACATTCAACACTGAAACCCAATTCAGAAAAGACGTTTGATTAAATCTTTCCCAGTTCTTGTCGGGACAAAATTTACTTCTTTACTCCAGAATACAAATTATTACCTGGATCTGAATGTACATTTAATTCTAACCACTAGGCATGAATTGAATACTATGTTATAAGCTCTGAGATCAACACCATGGGTACATGTGTAAATTTGTCTTACGTATCCTGAACACAACAATTTTTGCAGGGCATTTCCATACAATGTTTAAATTGCTATAAAGACAGTTGATATTTATGGGTTTTCCACCTTCTGCCTGGAATCTTCTTGAGAGTTCTTCATGTACTAGCTAATTTAATCCTCACCATAACCTTATGAGCTACGAGTTATGAACTGACACTGAAAAAGAACATTTCAAAAAACTAAAATGTGGGAAAATACAAGGTGCTTTGTGCTTCAGACAAATCACTAATACTTTTATACAGTGGCTGATATAAAATGTATTGATCCTTCTAGCTGTGTTTTATATCCTTATATCTACCTTCTAAAGGACCTTGTTAATCATTCCTTGTTTCTTCCATATAAACCTCTATTTTAATGCATCCCTCACATTAACATTTAAATTTGCTCAAGGCTCCTACCCTATAAAAGCAACAACAAAAATACCTACTATAGAAACACATTCATTAATAGCCTGTCCTAGGATTTTGTTTTCCCTGCATAATCAGTCCCTAGGAAATTTCATGTCTTCCAGAGCTTCCGCTATAATTGATAGGACAATAATTCCAAATTTCCATCTGCAGTACTTAACTTTTGGTGGAATGCTATTATTCTATTATCAGTCTCTGCAGAGGCCCCTACCACAAGAAATGTTATTTTCATCAATCCATTTTGCAAGGCATAAACCTAGAAATTACCCCATTTCTAAATCCCTCTTTCATTCCATCTCAATGGCCTGTTGTGTTCACCTTCCAATTCTCAAAGAGGTGTACTTAACTCCGACTCAAATCATACAACCCTAGAAAATTTATGATTATTTTTCTTACCTGGATAAAAATAGCCTCAAATGCATAAATGAGTAAATGTTCCTTTTATTTATTTGTTTATTTTTTTGCCAGGATGTATTTTACTCCTCAATCTGCAACTTCAAAGTTCTTAAATCAAGAAAGTGGAGGCAGAGTAGACTAAATTCCTTGAAAAATTCTTCTCAGTTTTCTTGAGTTATATTTAATGCTTAGCCTGGCCATGGAGGTCTTGCATGGTCAAGTTCTTCCCTGCTGCAGTGACCATGCTATGTGACATCATCCTCCTCATCTTTGCACTTCACCACATGTCCCTTCTTTCAGTCCAGGCTTTAGGGACTCTGTACCTGTTACTATCCCTCTGTGGAAGCTTCCCACATCATATCCTATTTTAATTCAAAACAACAAATTGGGTTTCATGTCCTCAGAGAAACATAATAAACCATCAGAGAAAATTAGATCCACTTTATGTTCTTTAGAAACCCTGTGTCCATTTCTTTTTCTAATTCTGGTAAGTTCTTTTGACATATTTACTTACATTCATAATCATTATTACTATACACATCTGTCTACAAATTAACTTCTATGAAGTCAGGTAAAACGTCCATATCTGTGTCATTTAACTTGTAAAAAGCAATTACTAGGTGCTACATAAATATTTAGTATATAAATATAAAATATAGTATATAAATATAAAATTCATGAAAAACATGAATTTTAAAGGTTTTATTTTCAGAGCTTTGTAGATTTTTCATCATTAATTTTGTGAATCCTACTCTTCATTTCAGTCTAAAATAATTTTTTTAGAAAAAATTGTTGTTTCATTACCTAAAATGTTAACTTTGGGGTCCTAGAGAAGAACAGCTCTTCTGAAGCACGAAATATAACTCAAGAAAATTGATAAGAATTTTTCAAGGAATTTAGTCTACTCTGCCTTCACTTTCTTGGCCTAAGAGCAAAATCATTCTTACCTTAAACTTGCTAGAAAGAAGATTTAATGGCCATAATACATGAGACAGTTCTTCTCAGAAAATGAACACAAAGAAAATGAAAAAGAGTGATTGATAGAAAGGTAAATACAAAAGAGCAGAGAATAAACTGGGAAAGCAAATGTATGGATAAGTATGTGACACTAAAAGCTATTAAAGGTGACAGTAGCATCATCATTTTTTCTACACTGTCTTTTATGCAAAACATACTCAAACTAGACCTGCACTGACCTCCCCCCAATGGCACAGCTTGGGGTTTTGAAAGCATGTTGTATAGTCATTATATTTCATTCCTTTTCATACTGACTGTGGCAACAGTATCTAATAATATAAAGACCAGAAAATCTGCCTGTATGATATTCAGGTCACTTCTACCAGGTCTTTTCTATTCTAGACAACTCTGATGTTGCCGCCTAAAAATAGGAATTGAGGACAAGAGATGATGGAGGAAGCACTTCAACAGGGTTCCAGAACCAACATTCAATGTTTCTGTTAAGTGAAAAGAAAATCAATAATAATCATGCAAGGAGTCAATATGACCATATCTTACTTTTGTCCTGCCTAGAAATCTAACAGCAGGAAGAAAAACATGCAAGAAATACTTTCCACAGTGCTCTCTCCCTCATACACCTCTTATATATTTTTTCTTCTAAGTGGTCAACTATAAACTCTGACTTTGTTTTTGGTAAGGTGTAGTTAAGTTGCTCAGAGATGGAACTCTTCCAAATATGGGATTGTCAACCCTCTGGTCCACTACTGTTACGACTCTTGTCCATTTTTATGAGAAGTTAAGTGCAAGCTATTATTCACAGTACATTTTATAATGCCACACAGATTTGAAGAACTAACAGAACTGTGTAAAGCTTTGACATAATCTCAATGCTGAAACTTGACCAAAACTATTGCAGACCTTTAAACAGTATACTTCCCAGCCAGCCACAAGAGGGGCAAGTGTTCAATTAACTGTAAGAAAAGGCTGATCCCACAAATGTTGTTTGCTAAGAATGGAAAATCAAAGCTATTTTAAGAAGTTTCTCATTTTAAATGTTTTTAAATCATAAATTGGACAACAGCATGATCAAGTTGATATAGAAATATACCTAATGAATATCTTTTGAGTCCATTTGTTATTAAAAGTTTTCTTTCTTACTTAATGCAAATAAGATCAAGTAGGATGTTAAATTTATCTAAATACATATGATTAAACAATGGATACATTTAATAAAAGATAACTGCATAAGCAGGAGCACCTAGAATGGGAGTGTAATTTGAATCATAGGATATTAACACCAAACAGTAAAGAGAGTAATGTCTCTGGCCCTTTGAATGAAATATGACCACTGTTCTACATGTGAAGTGCAAACATACCTAAGCAGTGGAAAGAGAACAACTCAACAAGAGAATGACATAATCTCTATTGTGCATTAGCAACGTGGTTTGCAGAAGGCTGGAGAAACAAAAAGATACACACAAATGGGAAAAGTGCCTGCAGGAGCAACAGAAAAAAAATCAATAACAAATTTGTTGTTTGTACTATGAGAGAAAACATCTCTCCATTCTGTTATTAAAATGGGAATAGGTTAACCTAAGAGAACTAGAACTTTGCTTGGTTGTGATAGATGGTATACTCTCAGTGAGTGTATTTAGTGTCCAAGATTAAACTCATCTGTAGTTCTTGGGAAAATGGGGCAGTTGCATTTATTTTGCAGTATTCTTAAACCATCCCTTTTCTAGGGCAATTCTCTCTAAAATACTAAATAAAATATTATACAATATGAAATCTTCTAAGCGAATGCATGCCTTAGAATTATGACATAAAATTAACAGAATAGTTTATGGCATTAATTTTTGGAAAAGTGAATCTATAACCCCCTTCCACTCAAAGCAGAAGGGTACATAGTATTTACTATGTCACAGATACAGGGGGCTGGATTCTCAGACAAATAATACAAATTAAATCAATATAATTAATTGGATGCTACAGTGAAATAGAAATGTTGAGCAACCAGCATCTTAAATCATAATAAGTCCTCTAAGAAGTAGTCTCAGAGCTATTGAGAGAAAATATATCACAACTCCTGATCATTTATAAATCACCACACAAAGGAGAATGGTATTATAAGAATTTATTTATATTTCCACCATGGTCTATTTTTTAATCTAAAAATCAGGAAGTTCGGTGTATTATTATGTATAATCACCATTAATCTTATATAAGCAAAAACTATTAAATAATTAGTAAATTCTTCTTTTCTTCAAAAAGCCCAATGCTGCCTAATTAAATACTATAAGTTTACTACAGGATCAGCTAGAACTCCATGAATAATTCACTTTTATTAATTCATCTATATCAAAGAAGGCAAACTACACATATGTACAAGTTGATGCATAAAACTCACTTATAACTAAATGCAGGACATAGTCAAACATGGTCCAATATCAACTGTTATGTAAGTATTTCAATAGAGGTGTTACATGTTAGCAAACAACAAAAATACAGAGGGGTTCTTATGTACAAGATTAGTGTAAATCTTGTATCTTGGGTTTAATCATTAAATTTTTATTCATTAATTTATTTAATAAATTCATATGAGAATACTGCTCTAAGAAGCACACTACTGTAATAGTAATATTTTTTCTCAATAGTTTATAATCTGCTGGGAAAGACATGCAAGAAAATAAAATGTGCTCTTTGAGCCTCAGGCTATGGTGCAAAGGTAGCTCCCAGTAGCTCTAGAGGCAGAGATAGAAGGATTGCAAGTTCAAAGTTGACCTCAGCAATCTAGTGAGGTTCCTAGCAACTTAGCAAGAATTCAACTCCAAACAAAAAAATAAAAAGGGCTCGGGATGTGGCTCAGTGGTTAAGTGCCTCTGGGTACTGGGGGGAAAAATGTGCTATTCAAGATAGAAACACAATGTGTCATTCGAACAGTCATGTTGTTCCAGACATATGATGTCATATATCCACTATTCCTGGATCTCAAGAGACCAATCTCAAAGGGCATTCCTGATAAAGTGAGAGATGGGGACCTTGGTAAGAGATGAGATTAGGGAAAACGGAAGGAATATTTATTTCATGCCAGAAAACATGGAGTTGAATCTATAAGCCTTGAGAGCCAGTAAACTATTTGAAGCAGGGAAATTACATAATGAGATTGGTATTTTAGAAAACAAATTTGGCTAACTGTATAAAGCAGATATTAAACAAGCTTAAATAAATAAATAGCAGCGAGAATATTGTTTCAGAAGCTCATAGAACATTCCCAGATCCTGAATAAGGAAGTAACAACAGTACTGGAAAAGGAAACAGAATCAGTAGGTATAAAGAATAGAATCAATAGGAAAGGAAAAATCAAGAATGAGGTGCATAATGTTGAGCTTGGCTACTGTGTGGATGGTTGTGCTATTCCAAAATATCAGTACATAGTTGCAGTTATAAATCTAGAGGCAGAGATAGAAGGAAATTTTTAGATACATACTTAAAAATCATCAGTGTATTGGTACTAATTGAAACCATAGTAAGATAGATCATCTGTAAGGAATATATAGAATAGAGGAAAAAGGTAGTTTGATAGTGAGTCACTGTGGAAATTTGATATGTTGAGTTCTGGGAAAAAATCCCATAGCTTTTATGAGACATGGACAGGACCTGGTGAAGGTGAACAGGGAAAAGCAAAGTGATTACTAGGAGAAATGATGCCCAGTGAAGAGGAAGAAAACAATTTATAGCAGCATCAATCTGTAAGGAGGTGTGATTTCTTCCAGCCAACACTTAGTATCCTGAGATGATGGCTTGGTTGAACAAACGGTATGTACTTTTATAATGCTTGGGGGAAATCATTTAAATTAGTAATAAAAGGCAATCCAAACAACTAAGTCTAAAAAGTAAGTGGCAAATTAAATGTTTATATGATTAGCAATTGAGCCTGAAATTCACAAGAAATAAACAGAAACAATAGGGGTGAAACAAAAGTGAGGATTGGCTAAGCAAAGATTAGGTTATGAAGATAAGTCAATTCATAGTGAAAATAATGAAGTAAAAGACTATAACGAATGGAAACTGTGAACAGAGATTAGTATTTTGGAACTTATTTCATACAAGGTAATAAAATTTAAGAGATGATAAAAAATCTAGGTCATAGCAATGGGAAAAGTTGTCTAAAGGGGTACAAGTTGAGGAAACTAGAATCCATAAAACTGAGCCTGTGTGAGAATAAAGAGAATAAAGAGAATAAAGAATAAAGTGGCTAGCCACTTAGGAGTCTTTGAAATCATTATGAAGGCTGCCAGGATTTGAAATAAAAAGAAAGACTGCAAGTCACTTATCAAAGGGCCACAGCAGATGACAATATCAAAGAATGATAAATCATGGCAGAACTTCAAATCCGCAAATTTTAAAATGAGATGAACATCAATGATCAGGAAGTAGCAATACGAATTAAAAAATGCAGATTTTGTCTGTGACACCAAGGATAATCGAGTAGAAATGATTTGAGGATATCCTTTAATATCCTTTGAGTAGACAGTGGGCACTGTCTCTGATTTTATCTAAGCACAAAAGTTGGAAAAATGAAAATTTAAACAGGTACTTTGTTTTAGTAAGCTTCTCACCACTGTGATCTAGCGGCCTGACAAGACCAAATTAAAGAAGGGAAAGTTTATTCTGGCTCACATTTCAAAGGTTTGGCAGTGTTTGGTCAGCCAACTTTACAGCTCTGGGCCCAAGTGAGGCAGAACTTCATGGCAGAAGGGTGTGGCAGAGAGAAGCAGCTCAGGATCTGACATCCAGAAGGCAGAAAGCTGTGCTCACAGGCATACCCCCTCCTGTCCTGCCTCCACCAGTCACACCCTATCTTCCTACAGTTATAACCTGGTTAATCCATATAAGTGGATTAATACACCATTACATTAAATCTAATCATTTCACCTCTTAAAATTCTTACATCACCTCACACATGAGCTTTCAGGGGACACCTAATATCTAAACAATAACATAGTTAAAGGATTAATCAGACATAAAATAATTAGTTGTGAAGAAAGACAGAGTAAGTTAGAGATAAGTGGAAAGATGACCAAGGGATATTGATTTTGCATGTAGCTATGCACAGCAAATTGTGAAGAATGAAGAAAATCATCTACAAACTGTGGAAATAATCAGGAATAAACAGGTAACAAAGTCAAAATAATGACCTTTAATTGACTACATTCATAATTTTCTGACTTTGGCATAAAAACATTGAGAAGAAATTGACCCTTTTGAGAACAAAGCAGCGTAATCAGACATGTTGTTCAAAATATGGTTTCAACTTCTGGGAGAATAGATGGGTGTCAAATGATATTTGAGGTAGGGAGAACAATTAGGAGACTACTGTACCAAACCAAAGGAGAGATGATGATGAACAGATGGAGAGTTACCTACTGGGAAGGAGAAAAGTGAGTCAATATAAGACACTTCAGGATGATTACTTGACAGGTTGTCATGTCAAAATCACTGAGTTGTTGTCAGAAACAATAACAAAAAAGATTGTTACGTGAAAAAGACTGAAGTAACTGGCACCAATACTAAGATGGTTGTAACATTAGTTTTATCAGTAACTGGCACAAATACCAAGATGGTTGTAACATTAGTTTTATCAGCTTTACCATTCATGGCCACATAAACTATTCTCCCTATGATACAGACTCTGGAACCCTAAAAACTATATTTCCCAGAATTCTTTGCCCACAGGGTTCAAAGTTATATTCCCAATATTGAATGTCATGGTTTGAGATTTAAGAGCCAGAGAAGCATAAATATGTTCTTTCCTTTAGAGGTATCAAGGAAGTGGGTGGCCAGACCAGTTATATGAAGCTCTTACCAGGTTCCTGGTAAACTTCTTTAGTGGTCAGACTTTGGTACTCTAGCAGCAATTACAATGCTTTTACTTCCTAGTTTTGTCAAATCCAGCAGAGCCTGCCCCTGGCTTATGTTCTGCCAGCCCCTCAGATGTTAAGCATCTTATTCCCTATATTAAATATGTTCCCACTGAGATAGCTAAACTTCTGTTTTTTTTTTCTAATTGAACCCTTGACTGGTACAGAATATTGTAACATAAATGGGTCAGAAGTGGGAAACTGGAATTGGTTATCTGACCCAGTTTTATTTGAAAATAGTAATAATATTATTGCTAAGATAAAAGGAATGCTAGTAGGCTAGGGCATGCCTGTAGCTTCCTGCAAAGAATTTTTTTTTCTTAAGACATAGTGTCAGGAGACCATAATGGTTGTTGAAATGGAACTTAGTGGACACAGGACCTATAAGCACTCTGAGATACTTACTTCTGAACATAGCTAGTTTAAAAATAAAAAAAACCAAAACTACAAATTCAAGACTTTTGCCTGAAAGAAAGGCAAAAAACAAGCTACTATTACTGCTTTCAAAGAACCTCTATTCCCCTGTGACATTGGGATTAATGATAAAAAATTAAAACAAAAGTAAGCTATTCACAGTCCAAAATAACTGCTAGTTGATATTCACAGGATCTTCAGAGTTCTTATATGACATATAGAACATTGAATTTTGCTTAAAAAGTGGCACAGAAATTTGGAACGATGTTATGTGATAAATCCTGGTGATTCTGAAGACGTTAGACCTCCCAAATTCACTGTTTCTTTCTGGCCAGCCTTCTTTTTTGAGATCAGTCTATTCATTCTGGAAGATACTGTGATGAAATGATAACCTTGCAAAGGATTGCTGATTCTCCTCAAGAGCTATTCCCACCAATTTTCATTACCCATGGGATCTTTTTTTTAAAAAAAAAAAGTCAAATATCTGTTCATTGAAAGAAATAGGAGGAAGGAAAAAATAGAAACACATTTCTCTTCTGCTTTCTCTGAAATTACACAACATACAAAAGAATTGTAATAAAGTTGCCAATTTATATAAAAAATGCGAAATATGTTTCAGAATAAATGTTGAGGGTATTATATCAAGGAAGAAGCAGCATACAGTTAAATGCAACAACATTTATAAACAAAGTATATTGGTGGTCCACAGTGTTAACTTTTATCATGCTGATTGGATCAGGTAAGGAGGCATAGAATATACCCTACTTCACCCAGTAGGTAACAAGTTTGTCTTCACAAAAGTTTAGAATTTAGGAGCATGTCACCCTGAAGATTTTTATTTTTGTCATTTAAATCTTTTCAAAATGTCCCTTCCAAAATAAAAGTCAACTTGCTACCATTCACATCCCTAAAACACTGAAAAGGACAAGATTCTTTGGGGACCTTTTAGGATTCTGCAGCCAACATGTACCTATTTGAGCATGCTGCTTCCAGCCAATAAGAAGCCCAAAGCCACAGGATCTGAGTGACTATCAGAAAAGAAAAATGTTCTGCAGGCAAGAGACTTCAACACAAGATGCTCAGCCAGTTGGAAATTGTGAAGCAAAGATGCAAAGATGCTCAAATATCTATCATCAATCAGGATGCAATATGCTCTGCGGTCACCACTAGTTTGAAGCAAAGCATTGCCTTCTTCCACAAATAACTATTTTCACTTTGAGAAGCACCTCCTGGTTTGCTATTGTATTTGCATATATTAACCAAAATTTTATTGTATTCTATTCTTCCTACATTAATTTATATGCAGCATATGTCTAGCATTTTATCTACATTTTAATTTTCAAAATACAAAGGTATCTTGTAAATAAGCTGGAAGTGCAATAATCATCATGTACAGATAGATAAAGTGATGGATGAGAGTGTACATCTCTTCTTTTGCGAGTATAGGATTTCAAATTTTCACTTGATTAAGACTGTTACACCAAGGAAGAAAGAATAACACATACACACACAAAAAAATAAATATCACATCATATTAGAAGTAGTCTTACTCTGTGTGGTTGTTTAATAAGGTATCATAAACTATGTGATAAACTATGTGGCTTAGAAACAATAGAAATTATTTTCTCACAGTTCTGGAGATTGTGAGGTCTAAAATCAAGATACCAACAGTTTCCATGACTGGTGGGGGCCTGATTCATGGTTCACAGATTACACCCTTTGTGTGTGTCCTCCTGATGGGAAGGACAAACAAACTCCCTTTGGCCTCTTTTCTCAGGGCACTAACTCCACTGACAAAGGACCCACCCTCAAAACCTAAAGGGCCCACCCTCAAATACCTTCCCAGTTGGGATTAAGTTTTCAATGTATGAATTGAGGGGAACACAAGCATTTGGAACATAGCACAGGGACACCTGTTGTTGCTTTTATTGTTATTTTGAGTTTATATATTAATAGAAATGCTTCTTATATGTCAGGAACTCAAGGGGAGACTGAATCACGTTGATATTTAACACTGTTCACATTATTCTAAACTCTCTCTGTATCACAGGCATTAAAAGCACTAAAAATCGTAATTTTCATATTCTTGTCAGCAGAATTCCATTTAGATTTTGATAATAATAGACATGTGTATGAAATTTCATAGACAGAAAACAAAAGTCATTTTTCTCTTCCAGTAGGGACTGATAACTGTGTAGCCAAGCAATAGAAGCCACTTCTGGAAACACTCTGGATAACATCTTCACATCACCTTCCAAAGACAGTCAAATTCATAGACAGTTTGCACTTCCAGATTTTCCTGAAGCAAGCAGTAGTTCTTTAACCTTTCATCTCCCAGACCTTGTAAGGTCCCTGTATTAATTCCTATCTACTAAAATATTCAGAGTGCCAAATAAACTAAGCCATCTAATAAAATAAACTAGAAGTTTAAAACCAACACAAATAAATTTTAAACAAAAGGAAAAGTGAAACTTCAATCTAGCAATTATAATACCGATTTCTGACCTCATTTTTTTATTTTTAAAATTTTCTTTATTTGTTCTATTAGTTATACATGACAGTAGAATATATTTTGACATACCATATATACATGGAGCATAACTCCCATTTTGTGGTTGTACATTATGTGGGGTTACATCAGTCTTGTATTTATATATGAATATATCAGGGTTATATCTGATTCATCTACGTCTTTCCCATTCCCATCCCTCCTACCTTCCCCCCAATATTGTGAACCTCTACTCCCACCTCCACCATTGTGAGTCAGCATTCATGTATCAGAGAGAACATTCAGTTTTTGGTTTTGGGGGATTGGCTTATTTTACTAAGCATGATAGTCTCCAGTTCCATCCATTTACCAAAAAATGCCACAATTTCATTTTTCTTTATGGCATATTCCACTGTGTATATGTACCACATTTTCTTTATCCATTCATCCATTGAAGGGCATTTAGGTCATTTCCTTAACTTAGCTCTTGTGAACTGAGCTTCTATAAACATTGCTGTGGTGACCTCATTTTTTATAATTATGTTTTACTATGCTAATTCATTAAAAACACAGAACAAGTGATCATATTCTGAAATGTTTGGTATTATTCATGAACATTCTTTTATAGGACATGCCCTCAAGTAACACTTTTTCCTCTTCTTTAGTCATATGTAATTTATATATAATATAAAATTGTTATTATATAACATAATAATATATTAATTGTATTTTTATATAATATTATTCATTATTATATATTATTTATACAATATTCTATAATATTTATATAATATTACATAAAATCATATTCATTACATAGTATAATATAGT
The DNA here is from genome assembly GCF_045843805.1 of Urocitellus parryii. Classification (NCBI taxonomy): domain Eukaryota; kingdom Metazoa; phylum Chordata; class Mammalia; order Rodentia; family Sciuridae; genus Urocitellus; species Urocitellus parryii. Next base: position 2,946,519 of record NW_027554101.1, on the reverse strand, counting down.
ATATATTAATATGATATTAATATATAAATATATTACTACATAATGAATATATATATTATATAATATGTATTTATGTAACAGTAATTTTTTATAAATTTCATATATTTTATATTATTTATATATAAATTATTTATATGTAATTCATTAAGCAAACATTCATTCCATTAAATGAAATGCAACTGAGACAATGGGGCCAACAAGAAACAAACCATTTTGAGTTACTGTTATAAATACTTAAAAACTGACCAGGCAGCAATTAAGAGATATACAATGGTGGTCACAGATCCCTCATTATCATCTTTCTTGATACTCAGTTTCTTCATAAGCAAAGTGAAGATAAAACACATCACAGAGCAAGTAAAGGAAATAAAAAAAAAGTATGTGTGAAATACATTGCTCACAGAAATCTGTGATTCAACTGCTAGTTACTGTTTTTTGGAATGACTATAATATGGACTTCTAATATCTTCATAACCTTTTGTTCATTATTTAAACAGATGTGCCTTATTATGTAGTGATTTTGTTCACTATAAGTCTGTCACAATTAAAAGAAAAATGAAAATTTATTTAGAATAGAAAGACAAGGAAATTATACTGGTACCATTGTTGGAAAGTAAGAGGTTTCTGAAAACATATTCTGAATTTGTCTCCCAGGTGTTCATGTCTCACCACAGCCACTGCAAAAGTGACTGCTTCTGTGGACTCTTTCTCTCCATGTGGCTCTCAAGAAGGCCAGTTGGATAAAGCAGCTAAGGCTGTCGAAGAAAATAAGCATTTTTTCCTAAGGATACTAATCATTGATTTGAGGGTCCACTGATTCCAGTATATCTTAATTAATTACATCTGCATTGACTTCATTTCCATACAAAGATACATTCTTAGATATGAGGAGTTAGGACATATACATAGGAAGTTTAGTGGCCACAATTCAACCCACAGTAAACTACTCTTTTTATCACTCTCCTTTCCCTTACCTAAGCAAAAACTATTTTTATATCTCACCTAGATTTAGGTTTTTATATTATGTCTGTGTATTGAAGACTCCCTAATTTATGCCCCAGACTGGACTTCTTCACTGAATTCTAGTCATATATCCAAATATATTTCAACATTTCCACTTTGATATATAACAAGGATTTCACACAAGTAAACAGACTTGTAAACTGAGCTTTTATGAAATCCCAAGCCAGGACAATAACAGAACATAATAAAGCACCAAAAGTGTCCCCCTCTTGTCCATCCTTCATCATTATCTCTCTCCCCAGTGATAATCAACAATCACACATAATGGCATTCACACTTTTGCTTTTTAAACTATACATACCTAAGCAATATAGCTTAATATGAGTATTTTTAAATTGTATGTAAATGAAATTTTGCATGATGTGTTTTACTGTGTATCAATTCCTTGCTCAAAATTGTGCTTTTAAGAATTATTCACGTTGTTTCTTTCATGGTGTTTTATTCACTATAGAATTCTATTTCGTAGCAAAAAAAAACCTCATGATTTATTTATTATATCATAACAAACTTTGAGGCCATTTTCATTTTTTGTCTATTACAAAAATTGTTGCTGTCAACACTCTTGAACATGTTATTTCTGTGCAATTAAGTATAATTTTCTCTGGGCTATATGCACAGAAATGGAAGTGCAGTGTCATGGCTATGTATATCTTCAATTTTACTGAATTTTACAAAGTATTTTTCAAAATTCTATCAAACTTTAGTCAAAAAATGGAAGCCACTTTTTAATCTCTCAGATTTGGGGTTAGTATTTTTTTAGATATTTTTAATTGGATAAATTGTAAAAAGAATTAGGTAACTGAAATTTACATGGGTAACACTTTCATAGAATTCCCAATCTAAAAAGTGTATTAAGAAAATTCTACATCTTTATTATTTTTATTTTTTCTTCATTCCTTCTTTGTATATAAAGTCAAACATTTTTTTTTTTTTGTTCAGCTCATCGAAACACCTATTCTATGATGTGAAGTGTTGTCTAATCTAGGATTAAAAGTAAAACAATTAAGAAATTTAAACTAATTCGTTCAAACTTTGTTTTCTTTTTGTTTTTGTTTTTGTTACTGGGTAATTGAATCTAGGGTCTCCTAATAACTAAGTTGTATCTCCTCAATTTTGTTTGTTTGTTTGTTTTGTTTTTTGACAGGGTCTTGCTAAGTTACTGAGGCTGGCCTCAATCTTGTAGTCCTCCTGTCTCAACCTCTTAAATTGCTGGGATTACAGGTGTTTACCCCTACACCCTTCATTTGTTCTAACTTTTAACATTATTTAATGATGTATGTTAACTATACAGAACAGTGAATTTCACTGTGGCATATTTATACCTGCATATAAAGTTGGTCAATATTACACCCAAATATCTTCTCTAATCCTACTCTCTCATTTCCCCTTCCTATACCATAATGGTTTCCATCCTCCTTTCATGACATTCCTTTTTCTCTTTTTCTTTTTTTCCCCCTTGAGCTACACATTTAAAAGAATACATACAATTCATTTCTTTTGGTAACTGGCTTATTTAACTTTACATCATGGTCTCTAGTAGGTTTGATTCTCCTGCAAATGATATAATTTTATTTTTCTTTATGGCTGAATAAAACGCAATCATGAATAGATATCACATTCCCTTATCCATTCATCTGCTGATGAAGATCCAGGTTGATTCTATCATTTGACTATTGTGAATTGTGCTGTGACAAACATGGGTATGCATACATGCCTAAAGAATGATGGTTTTAATTTTTTGACCAAATATTAAGGAGTGGTATAAGCTGGATGGAAATGGGAAGAAAGAACATCAGGGTTTTTTTTCATATTATGTTAAAAATGTTTTCAGATTGCCTACTGCATTTATTGGCTCCCTAAATTTAAATTTGCTTAGGATTAATTGGACATCCTGATTTTAGTTTTGCTTTTGTTTTTGTTTTTCTGTTAAGTTTTGCCTAAAGTTGCTTCCATGCATTTTAGGAGTGGCTCAAAGTATGTTGTAAACTGCAACCTAATTTGATGTGCAAATAGACTGTAACCCACTCTTTTAACATATAGCTGATTCTCAGACAATCACAAGTGGCCAACTGTTCAAACTATGTTCAAGTAATAAAACTGTAATATGCAACCAATCAGACTACTGATTTTTTGTATGTCACTTCCTTTTCTGGGTTATAAAATATAACCTGCCCATGTGGCACAGTAGGACTTTTTGAACAATTTTTTGATCTAGACTACTATGAGATTCTAGAATTTCAAATAAAACCAATAAAATATGTAAAACTAGATTTGTTATTTTCTCTTTTAAGATATCTCTTACAAATCCTGGGGGTAATTCCAGTCATTGCATCTATAAACAGTATCCTCATTTTGTTTATTCTTTATTTCCAGAAATCATGTTATACATATGATAGATGATCTCATTCCATTCCTTCATTGGTTCTTTTGTTTCTACTTTCTATCTCTTTATTCCTTGTGTTATAATATCTTTTTATGCACTTTACATTCACTGGGTTTTTCTTTCAGCTGTTTTCCAACATCTTTTAAACGTACTCAGTGATTTGGGGAAAATTGCAGAGTAGTGAACTTCAAGAGCCCATCCCTCCCCAGAAATATGGAAAAACGTGTCATGAGAGAAAGTTGGCACAACTTAAGTGAACCTGTGGTTGAGAAAAGATGACTGAAACATAGCAGGAGATTCCTGTGGTGCTAACTTCCCATTTTCTTGTCCATAATTCTGGTTCATTGGTGGATTTGAATGTGAAAGCTGTGACTACGTTCTTTCTGGAGAACATCAGGGCTTCATTAGCAAAGAATTTTGGCTGTCTCTTTGGGCAAGACTGTGGCTCCCTGAGGTACAGAGTTAGCCTTTATTTTTTCATAACTTTTGAACTATCTCAAAAAGGAAACTTAGCAATGTGGGGACCTTCCTTGAAAACACTAAGAGTGAAATGTAACAAGCCATTGTCAAGTGAGGGCAAGAGATAACTGAATAGTGAAACAGTGAACATGCTAAAGGAAAAACTAGGAAAGTTGATACTTTGGGAAACAAGGGTTTTGACAAATTCCCATTCCCACTTATGCCAGGTAATAGATGTTACAAGCCTGCCCAAACAGCACACCTGTTCAGGAAAGACCTGGAAAAGCATTCATTTCTATCCAACCTTTCCTTTTCTCTTACACATATGCTGCTGCAGTGTTAAGCACATTCATGTTGTGCAACCAATATCCAGACACTTTTTATCTTATAGAAAAGAAATTCCATATCCATATTTAAAAAAATCCCATTTCTTCCTTCCCCTAGATTCAGGTAATTATCATTCTACTTTCTGTCTCTATTAATTTGCTATATCCCATAACTCACAGAAGTGGAATCATACAATGTATATCATTTCAGATTGGCTTATTTCACTTCAAGATTCATCTTTTATAGTATATGTCATTTTTCTTCTTTTTATAGGGTAATATTATTTCATCATATGTCTAGACCATATGTTTACTCTTTTATCTATTGACGGACATTTGTTTGCTTCTACCCCTTGGTTATTGTGAATAATGATGCTATGACTATGAGCGTGAAAATACCTCTTCCAGTTTCCTTTTCTTATTGGATATATACTTGGAAGTGAAATTGCTATATTATATGGGTAAATTGTTTTTAAGATTTTTAAGGAAGTTTCATGCATTTTCATAGCAGTTGAATAATTTCAAGACCCTCTCAACAGTGAAAAAGGGCTTCAGTGTCTCCATATCATCACCACTACTTTTTGTTTGTTTTCATAGTAAGCATTATAATAACTGTAAAGTAATACCTCGTTGTGGTTTTGACTTGCATCTTTCCAGTTACTGATATTGCTGAACAACTATTCAGATACTGACTGTTCATTTTCACTTCATTCTAAGAGAAATGTGTATTCAACTATTTTTTTTTTTTACTTTTCAATTATGCTATTGGATTTTGCCATTGTTGTTGACTTTTAAGTCTTAATAGATAAAGACATGATATAGGGTCAAAGGGTTAATTCATCAGGAATATATAATAATTATAAGTATATGTTCCTAAACTGACAGGTCTCCAATATATGAAGCAAGTAGTGACAGAACTGAAGGAAGAAAAGGTCAGCAGCTCAATAATTATGGGATATTGCAGTTCCTTACTTTCAAAAGCAGATAGAACAACCAGATCTAAGGTCAATAAGGAAACACAAAACTTGAACACTATGGACCACTTGGTTCCAACAGACATATTCAGAATAATACAAGAACATTTTTTCAAATGCACATGAAACATTTTCCAGAGTAGACCACATGTTAGACTTCATAGTTCCAATAAAGTTAATATTAAAATCTTATAAAATATCTTCTCTAAAGACAAAGGAATAAAACTAGGTAGTGGTACCCGAGGGCAAATAGGGAAATCCAAAAGTTTGGCAAAAAACCAAACAGTATGATCTTTAGCCACCAATAGATCAAAAATGAATCACCAGAAGAATTAGGAAATAACCTGAAGGAAGCTAAACGAAATACGAACTAAATGCAAAGCTGGATGAACGAAAGAATGAAGATTATAATGAAAGGTAAATGAAATTACAGACTAGAAAAAAACAATAAAGATTGATGAAAATAAGTTCTGTGAAAATAGTATTAAAATTGGTAAATATTTATCCTGGTGGCGTAAGGAAAAAGAGAGAAAATTAAAATTACTTAATCAAAAATGAAAGCACATGATCACAAACCTTACCAAATATGAGTGATGAGAGAAAACTGTGAATAATTTCATGCAACCAATTAAATAAACTAAAATGGCACACATTCTTAGAAATACACAAACTTGCAAAACTATCTCAAGGAGAATTTTTAAAAATCACAATAGAACTATAATATTTAAAGATAGTGAATTAGAACCCCAATATCTTTGAACAAAGGAAAATCTAGGACCAGATGACTTAACTACTGAATTCTGCTAAACATCTAAAGAAAAATTATCACCTTCTTCTCAAATTCTTTTAAGAAAGACAAAAAAAAGATAGAAAAAAGAAAAGGAAAGAAGGAAGGAGAAAAGGAAGTACTTCCCTGATTAATTGTTGTGGGGTTTCTTTTTGTGATAATGAATAAGCTATCTGGAACAATATTGCCCATGTAGTTATTGCCACTAAATTATACACATTACATTTGTTGAATAGTAAATTTTATGTTAGCTATATTGTATGATATATTATATATATATATATAATTACCCTTAAATATTTAAATTCTAAATATTATATTATTTTTATTTCTCAAATTTATACTTGGACATTTTTTTCACCTGTGAGTCATTAATCTTTATAGCCTGTTCTCCCTATTTTATTTTTAAATCATTAAATGTTAATGATCATTTTTAAACTCTAAAGTCTTTCAAATCTTTCATGACTAAAGTTTTGTTCCCTTGGGAAGTGCCTGTCTCTCTTTCTAGAACACTGACAGTGCATGGTTATCTCATGGGATAATTTTATACAGTATTTTTCTTCTTGGGGTTTTTAGGACACATAAGCAATGTGAAATTGGGCCACAAAATCACAGAAGTATCAGTTTGTGGATAAGAATTCTGAAATCCAAAGCTGAGACATGCTGCCAGCTTTTGAAATTCTATCATTACAAATGACAACCTCTCTGTCTTATTTATTTTTCCAGGTTCACTCTTTCACGGAGGTTGCTGCTCCTGTGCCCCATCTTTATTTGTGGTCCCTGATCTGATCTTTCACTTTGTGTAGGCCCCAGGCACACATGTATTATTAAAATCAAAGCTCTATATTAAGGGATCTACAAGTTTTCCCAGGAAAGCCATGGACTTTATTTCACTTATTACTGTAGATTTATGCTTTCTATTTGCTTTATGCCTCTGAGGATTACTCTTACTTTATTGCAAGCTGAGACATGAATTTTAAAGTCTTTTAAAACTTATATTGAATATTTTTTTTCAGCATTTTAGCAGTAGGATAATTTGGGGTATCTATTTTGCCAGGTTGCTAGAGATACTATACTCTCCAACTGGTTTTACCCAGAGATAGAAGAAAATCTCAGTGCATGAAACTATCTTCATTTTCCAAATTAACCAAATAATGAAACAGATCTACCAACTTTCCTTGTCAATCTATGTATGCTGATCATGACTGCTCCTACCAGATAGTCTAAACTTTTCCAATTTTCACACCGAGAGCAGAATTGCTTGCCATCAGTTTGAAGTTAGAGCTCATCATGTAGTTTTATTTGGCCATTGAAATGTGAATGAAAGTGAAATATGTCACTTCTGCCCCCCCCAAAAAAATACAAATGACTTAATGGATATCCTGCCCATTGCTGCGCTGGCCAAGTATAGGTAAATAGCAAGCTGTTGCTGGTTTGGATCCCTGACCATTTGCCAGAGACAATCACTCCCATGCTTCCTCTCCATCCCTGATGGCTGGCTTACATTAGAAATGCCAGATCAAAAGAAATAAAGTTTAATTTTCCTGAGCCACGAAGTTGGAAAAATTATTTGCCCACCATAGAGTAGCTTAGCCAATGCTATTGACTATGCTGTAAAATTCCATTTCTTTTTAAGCTTAGTAGAATGTCCACTAATGAATGGTTTCCAGATATTGTTAATTAAACAGCTACTCCTTCCTCTATACTGTACTATAATAGCAAATGTGGCTAATTGAGCTTGTTATAAATGTATTGTCAAATAGGAAGGCAGTGTTTTATTATCTCTATTTTATGAGTGCAGAAAATAAGGGCAAGACAATTGCAAGATTGAGGCCAGCCTCAGCATCTTAATGAGACTCAGCAACTTAGCAAGACCCTGTTCAAAATTAAAAATAAAATAAAATAAAAAGGCTTGGAGTTGTAGCTCTCTGGAAAAGCACCCCTGGCTTCAATCCTCCAAATCAATCAATCAATCAATCAATCAGGGAACAACCACATGCTTTTCTGACCTTCTTCAAACTTATGATACACAATTATTGCTGTAATTTTCCTAACTAAACTTATTACATCTATTTAATTTCCTATTCACACAATAGGGGCTCACTTAAGTATTTTTCTATTTATAAGAAAAGATACTGAAAATTTATAGGTAAAGGAAAATAAAAATCATTATATTTCTGCCCTTTAAACTACCTTCTTAAACTTATTTGAAAGTTCCTCTTCTGCTGTGTTCAGTTAGATATTTCATTCTTTCATTTATTCCCTCATTCTCCTATGTATATTGTGTGTGAATATGCAAACACATTTGAAAATATATAAGACTATGTAACTTGTAGAAAAATTTAAAACATATTCACATATAATTTCCAGGTTTTTTTCTTCTTTTCAAAACATGTATCAAAATTTCTATTTTGATTTCCTCATTGATCCAACCATCTAGAACAATGTCTTTAAATTTCAGATAGTTGAATTTTTTATACTTTTCTTATTAACTTATGTTTTTACTATAATTTCCTAAGATGCTTTTCATATTTAATCTAAATAATTAAAGTCATCATAATACAGTATACATGCATAGTCATGTTTATAGCAGCACAATTCATAATAGCTAAGCTCTGGAACTATCATTGAATGAATAAATAAAGAAAAACTGTTATGCATGCACAATGGAGTTTTATCCAGTCATAAAGAAGAATTAAGTGATGTCATTTGCAGGAAACTGGATGGAACTTGAGAAAATTCTGCTAGGCAAAGTAAGTCAGAATGCTTTCTCTCATATGTGGAAGTTATATAGGAGAAAGAAGAAAGGAAGGAAGGAAAAAAAGAAGGAAGAAAGGGAGGGAGGGAGGGAGGAAGGAGAGTATCATGAAAATTGAAGGGAGGCCAGTAGAGTATAGAAAATGAACCATGGGGAGGAAGAAGTGGAGGGAAAAGGGGAAATACTAGGAAATGATAGTGGTGTTTTCTTATTGGTAGGAGGTGAAATAGCTAGCTGTTCAATTTCTTAATCTCATTTACAAGGAAGGAGACCTCATGGCCTAATTACTACCAGTTAATATTTCCCCTTCTTAATATCACATTAGCAATATTGAATTTGGGAGAGAAAAAATTCAAATCTTAAAAACTCTGATGAAGAAAGATAAAAAGTTTTGAGCATACCCAGGTACAGTGTCATATTTCTGTAACCAAAGACATATGAGGAGCTGAGAAAAGAGGATCACAATTTTAAGGCAAGTTTTGGCAACTTAGACAGATCCCATCTAATAGTTTTTTAAAAGTTCTGTGAATATAGCTCTGTGGTGGAATGTGTGACTAGCAAGCATGAGGCCCTTTGTTCCATCCGTGGTATCATGCACACACATAATGAAAGATTTGAATCTCTTTTATATGATTTGTTGTGATATGAACATGCCCCCAATTTTCTTTTTCTTACCACTTTATTGCAGAATGTCTGTTTTACAGAGTAGTATTCCTTCATAATATTTTAAGAGGGCAGTATCTACTAACTTATAACTCCACTACTAAAGGTGTCAGATAGTGTTATTGGTTAATACATTTCTAAACAACTTTTTTTTCTGGAATGAATTAGCTACTAGATGAGCTTATCCTATGTGTTATTACTCTTGTGATGAGGTCCAGGAGTGGTGAGTGTCTAATTTTTATTCCTACCAAGACTAAGAGGAATCCCTGTTAGTTTGGCTTGTTACATGTAGAAGACATCCACTTCTAGATGATATCCTGTAGCTATATTGGATTTCTGCTTCATGTGTCCACTAACTCCCCGGGTTATAACATAATCTTCTCTACTGTCAGTGAAAGGAATAACTAATTGTGCCTGCAAGACCATTGAAATGATTTCCAGAACAGATGGTATTTGAGCTGGCTTTTTTTGTAGGATGAATTGTAGCCTGTTGTATGAAGAAGGACATTTTTAGGTTATAGGAAAAACATCTGGAAAAATGCTATTCATATCTAAAGTCAACGATGCTATGCTGTCTCTTGAATGTTGAGTTTATATGACTTTCCAAAGGATTTATATGCCATGTCAAGAGTTCTTACCTTATAGCATCAATGGTGTTAAGACAAGGTTTCACAGTTGGATATTTTAGGAGGATAATTATGATACCCTGGCTGTTGGAAAAATCACCAAGCCTTCTGCCAATGCTATGCCTCCCTAGAATCAACAGAATCCATTCAGTCTGATAATAGCATTTACCTTGCAAGTGTATTTTAAGGTAGTTTTAATTCCTTATTGAAGAGGATCAAGTCCCCACACATTTTAGCAATGAAGGTGAACAGCAAACCCCCTCAATATTCTGGACTTTTTGGTTCAGTGCCACCTCACAAGCAAAAACCTGATCTTCAGCCAATAACTTGGGATTCCTTCCAATTTTATTCTTCTTGGTCCTTTATTATCAGATATTTTGTTAGTGATCAAATTCTTCCTACAAAAGTATGTCAATTTTGTCTTACATTATGTTATACACAGGGGGCCAAGATTTTTCTTCTGCAAGAAAACAAATATCAATATTAATACTAAATTAATTAATATTAATAATAAATATTTTAGGCCTGTGCAAAAGTGGCAGCTAACAATAAGTACAAGAATAAGCATGACTATATTCCAATAAACCTTAATTGGGACCAATGGCCATAGTTTGCTGATCTCTGGTCTGTACCTTACCCATCTTGAATATCAAGATCTGTTTGGACTTAACTGAATTTATTATACTTGATTTTGTAGACTTGATCTATACATGATTTAATCCTTGGGACTGTAATAGGAATTTAGAAGCATTTTTCCTAAATGCAGTAACTCTTTACTTGGACCTATAGACACTCAGTGGGTAACTAAAAACAGTATAAAAGTTTGACATCTTTGCCTTTATTTTATAACTGTCTCCTTGCTACTTCCAACTTGTGTCAGATTCCTGCCCAGCTCTGCACATAGATATCCATTGTTTAAGGAGTATTCATCCAAAACTGATATTCTTCTCCCTTTAAAATGGAGGTACCAAGACACAATACCTAATATATTTTCAGAATCTGCAAATACATTGCCAAATTGCCAGGTTTGGTAAAGTCCTATTCCAGATTCCAGAGCACAGAAATCTCCAGTCATTGACCTAAAGCTGAAGAAACTGATTCCATCTTGACTTTGGGACTAGTCCTTCTCTCTGAATCATTCCCTCCTGCAGTTACCTTGGATTCCAGGAATAAGTATGACTTATAAACACTTGTGATGAGCCCAAACTACTGCACCCATTCCTGCTCCAAGGCACCACTTTCTTATCATTGCTCAGAAGGTTCCACATGGCCAATCCTGAGATAATGATCAAACAGACCAGTGTGATCAACTATTCTTGACTATGCATACTTCTTGACCCCTTTCCTATTTAATCTGGGAATTCCTATTAGCTCCCTAAGACAGTATTGAGGACGTTGTTCCCCTTGCCAATCAGGTGTAATAAACTCAGTTACATACAAACAGATCTTGATATTTAAGATGAATAATAATTAAATCCCTTGCTTGCTTAACAATTACTTTTTCCATTGGATTTTGGGGACAATGACTTACCTGCTCTTTTGGAATTCCCTAAAATCAGTTCTGGGTCTCCATTAACAAAATCATTATCTGACTCCCATTCTCTCTCTCTCTCTCTCTCTCTCTCTCTCTCTCTCTCTCTCTCTCTCACACACACACACACACCTTCAGTTATTTCAGTACTGCAGCAGAATGGCTCATTTTGTTCCCAAATTGTGCTGCAAATTCTAATTCCCTTGTGACATTGGGAGCAGTTAGTGTTGGAAGAACTCAGGCAACTGGTTATGAGGGTCAGAAGGTATATAAAAAGCTGATGGAAATAAGAAGGTGATAGATAATAATGTTATCTAGTACTTGTGTTTACCATGTGTCAGACACTAATTATGTGTTTACACATAAAAACTCATTTAATCCTCATAATAATGCTATGAGTTATTATCCTGTCTAACAGAAGAAGAAACTAAAACAGATGGATTAATTAAGTAACCTTCTCAACACCAAACAGCTGGCAAGTTGTGCAGCCACGTGGGTCAGCATACACACCCAAGAGTTACAATTCTAGTATCAACATGCATAACCACCCAAATCTCTGGAAAGATACAGATAGACTGAGAAAATATCCTGAGAGAAATGGTCAGCATTCAGCGAGTAATTAGATGAAATGAGAATGGGAGAAAAGACTAAGGATGTATTGCAAATAACTTAATTGAAAGATTACTTAGGGACTATAGAATATTTTGTTTACTAAGCTAGTTTTTTGAATTATTTTCTATATAGTTTTGCAAGAATTTCAAAGTAGATTTCTCTTAAATAGATGACTTGGCTCTTGATAGAGAATTCTTAGTCTGAAATACAGCTTTTAAAAATTGTATAGTGTTATCAGTGCTTTTCAGAGCACACCTATATAAGAAATCTTATTGAAACACAGATGGTGTCAAGGATAGGGCCTGAAGTTCTGCATTTTTAATGAGCTCCTGGTCAGGGCTGGATTCAGGGATGTGTGATCTATAATGTTGTGTATGCATCCCACATTTGAATTAATGTTCTGCTGTCAGCATTTTATTATTCTTAGTGACTTATGAACCAGGAGTCCCGTGTTTTCATCTTACATTGGGCCCCACAAGTTATTTAGCTTTAATGCTCCTGGTGCTGTTCTCTAGACTACACATTGAGTTTGAAAGGACCTAGTATGCGATTTTGCAAACTATGGATCACTGGACAAATACTGCCTGCTTATGTCAACAATGCTTTATTGGTAAATAGCTATACCCTCCTGTTTCCATACTCTGTCTGTTTCTGTGCTGCACCATGAGTTGAGCAGCTGTAACTAACAAATATGATAGGATCCTCAACGTCTAAAACACTGATTATGTGTCCCTTTCAGAAAAAATTTCCTGATCCCTGGTCTAATAGATGATGTGAAGCAAATAGTTTCCCCAATACTTAAGATATCTTTGGCTAACATTTGTTATACTCTTTAATAAATAATTTTAACATACATTGACTCAATTTTCCTTCTAACACTTCCTGAAGTAGATGTTAAAATGTTAAGTTGTACTTTAGAAACAGGATTCAGAGGGCATAACTGACTCATTCAGGATCACCTAACAGTATGCTAAAGATACCAGGCTGTTTCAACTATTTTAACCCCATACACTTGCTTTCTCTATTTCTCTGTGATTGTCTTAGAGCATTATTTTCTCTAAGTAGAACTGTAGCTACATCAGACATTTCCCTACAATGACACTATCTTTGCCCGGTAATTCAGTGGTTATCATACTACATTCCACATGGCACCAGGGCCCTCACAACCACTTCAGATGTCATTGAAAATGAAGAAGTTACAGTAGCCTGACAACAGGTCCAAAGTATCTTACTGAAATTCCATATTGGACCTCTGCATTACAATCATCTGAAGTGGATTTTCCATACAAAATTGTTTTTCAAACCTACTTTGTTATTATTTTCCCCCCCTTTGGTTGCTTAAATCCTAAATGCCTTGGAAACATCCGTTTTTCTTCTCACTACCTTCCCCCTCAAGCAATGTGACAAAACTCTGTTATAAATTGTTACACCATTATCTTTAACAAAGTTGATTATCTGTGAATCCTGTTGCTCAGCATGACTACATTAAAGCATTATGCAAATTGGGTCTATTATTTCTACCTTTTTGTATATGAAGGGAGGATTGTTTAGGAAGGAGTAACAGTGAAGATTGATTAGACATTATATCCTATTATACCACAATAATAATTAAGACAATGGCTGAAGTTTTCATATATATATATATGACAAAAAAAGGCATATTTAAGAAATGATGTTGAAATTCTCAACTAAAAAATTAAAAATATATGCACATTATATGCCATTCAGGCTTTTGTCTAGTTGTAGCATAAAGCTAAATATGACTGTAGAAAGTACCATATCAGACTTCCATAAAGACAGCAAACTCACCTTTTACTTTTTTCATTTAAAAAACTGCCAAAAAGAAAATTAACTTCTATCAGTATTTCAAAACTATGTTGACACTCGAGTCTAAAACTTTCTTACTTCTTTTTGTCTCACATTATAGATTTACCAAGAATTATTCCTAATGATTTCCTCAAATAAATTTCCAACAAGTCTATTTTCTGCTGAATGTGGCATCCAGGCCAGTATGGACCCTAAGTTTGTAGCGTCCTGTTCCCTAGGTTTGAGTTCTATTCCCATTTCCTTCTCATGTACTTCAGTGCATACAGTAGTTTCAGTTTAGTGTCTTGGCAAACTCACAGATTGAAGCATTCCCTATCAGCTGCTCAGTGTATCCTTAATAAACAAAAGCACAGTTTTTTGAAATGGGTAAATTTCAAAGACATTTGTTAGATGAGGGGTGGGTCAAGAACAAATGACCTTGAATAAATGACAGGTAAAGGTAAATCCCTAAATTCAATTTTTTGATTTCTTCTGTTTTCCAATGTGTCTTTGTAAATGCATATGTTTGAACAGGGCTCTACTCATTCTTTGACTTCTCTTTTTGGAAATCTGAATTCCTAAACATAATGTGAAAAAAGGATATCTATATGATTGTTCAAAACGTAGCACACTAAAAATGCAATAATTTTTATTTTTATTTATTTTCATTTTTTATTGGTTGTTCAAAACACTACAAAGCTCTTGACATATCATATTTCATACATTAGATTCAAGTGGGTTATGAAATCCCATTTTTACCCCATATACATATTGCAGATTCACATCAGTTACACATCCACATTTTTACATAATGCCATATTAGTAACTGTTGTATTCTGCTACCTTTCCTATCCTCTACTATCCTCCCTCCCCTCACCTCCCATCTTCTCTCTCTACCCCATCTACTGTAATTCATTTCTCTCCTTGTTTTTTCCCTTTCCCCTCACAACCTCTTATATGTAATTTTGTATAACAATGAGGGTCTCCTTCAATTTCCATGCAATTTCCCTTTTATCTCCCTTTCCCTCCCACCTCATGTCTCTGTTTAATGTTAATCTTTTTCTCCTGCTCTTCCTCCCTGCTCTGTTCTTAGTTGCTCTCATTATATCAAAGAAGACATTTGGCATTTGTTTTTTAGGGATTGGCTAGCTTCAGTTAGCATAATCTGCTCTAATGCCATCCATTTCCCTGCAAATTCCATGATTTTGTCATTTTTTTAGTGCAGAGTAATACTCCATTGTGTATAAATGCCACATTTTTTTTTTATCCATTCTCCCAATCAACAAATGGGCCAAGGACCTGAACAGACACTTCTCAGAGGAGGATATACAATCAATCAACAAGTACATGAAAAAATGCTCACCATCTCTAGCAGTCAGAAAAATGCAAATCAAAACCACCCTAAGATACCATCTCACTCCAGTAAGATTGGCATCCATTATGAAGTCAAACAACAATTAGTGCTGGCGAGGATGTGGGGAAAAGGGTACTCTTGTACATTGCTGGTGGGACTGCAAATTGGTGTGGCCAATTTGGAAAGCAGTATGGAGATTCCTGGGAAAGCTGGGGAAGAAACCACCATTTGACCCAGCTATTGCCCTTATCGGACTATTCCCTGAAGACCTTAAAAGAGCATACTACAGGGATACTGCCACATCGATGTTAATAGCAGCACAATTCACAATAGCTAGACTGTGGAACCAACCCAGATGCCCTTCAATAGATGAATGGATAAAAAAATGTGGCATTCAAAATGCAATAATTTTTACAAGAGAAGATTCATAATTGGCATTGATTTAAAATCAGAATTCTGTTTATTTAAGAGAATTCAAAAAGCAATGAATAGCTTCATTTATAAGGCTAAATATATAAACAAAAGGGTTGAGGTCCAGAATATATTTAATATTTCTATAAATAACAATGAAAAATATAATTCAACAGAAAAATGTTCATAAGATGAACAGGCCTCACATAAGTGAAGGTATTTGAATGGACAGCAAATATAAGAATTGTCTCATCAGTCATGAAAATTTCAATTGAAATGCCACTGAAATATCTAACAAAAGGACAAAGAAGATGTTTTGAAGTAAAATAAAAATTTATCTTGCCAAATGTTAGAAATGATTTGAGGGAACCAGAACTCTCAAGCTTTGCTGGTCAGTGCTGAAGTTGGATAATCATTCTAGATAATTCTTTCATAATATCTACTGAATTTATAAATATGAACTGACAATATCACCACTAGTTAAAAATATACATAAAAAGCAACAAAAGGGACTGGGGCTGTGGCTCAGTGGTAGTGCACTTGCCTGGCATGTCTGATGCACTGGGTTCAATTCTCAGCACCACATATAAATTAAGGAGAAAAACACTCATTAAAAAATACTAGACCTAATAAACAATTAAAAATAAAAGCAACATTAAAAGGTACGTACTCAGAAGCATGCACAAGATAATAAACACATTATGGTACATTTGTATATACCACACATACAAATGGAATATTTGATGAACCAGTAAGCAGAAAAAATAAGAAAGTAGAAGCTAACTTAAAGAATATTCCCACTTATATAAATAACAAAGTAGGTCAAACCATACCATAGTATTTAAAGTCAGGATTGTGGTCACTTCCTTAAGAAAGGAAGTAGGCAATGATTGAGAGTCATGAGATTGCCTTTGAGATACTGGGAATGTTCTGTTTTTGTACCTGGAGGTAATCATTTGGGTTTCATTTTGTGATAAATAATTGAGCTCTATATTTATGTTTCATACACTCTGTGTATATTACATTTCATTTTGCAAAAGGGTGAAGGTTATAATGATAAGATAAAATCGATACAATAAAGATACTTTTCATATTTATTCATTACAAATCAATACAAAGTTTGATAACTACAATTTTGTCACAGTTGAGCAGAGGTTATTTTTTTCTTCCCACTCCAGGAATATACAAATGTCTAATATATATATATATATATATATATATATATATATATATATATTGAAAATGTTACAAAGTAGCTTGGAACCAATTTTTAAGATAATTAAAAGAATGGCATAACGGGTTTTACTATCCAGCAAACAAGTATTTCAACTGATAAAGTTACAAGTTAAATCATTTCAACTTCAAAAGTAGTGAGTCATCATTTGAATTAGCATTTGATATCATATCTTCAAAAGATTAAGAGATAAATTCAACCTTGTTTCTCCTAAAAAGAGAAAAAAAATCTTTTTACAGAATCTTCAATGAATACTGTTATCTAAATAGGTATATTAAAAGGCTATAAAAGAAAACCAATGATGAATAGTGAATCTGTCCAAATAAACTTTTCCTAACTCCAAAAAGAAAAGTAAGAAAAAGGCTAACTGTGTTACAACTGTGTTATAATGAAATAGTTTATAATTGATATCAAACAAACACTCCTAATATTTATCTCAACAACTACAAAACAGGCTATTCCATTTGTCCCCCATTAGGAAAAATGGGAGCCACCTGAAGGACAGAATTAAATACATTCCTAACATTGTATTTGGCAGAGTAATTAGCATCTTGGAGATTAAAAACTCTAAAAGATTTATTGGAAATATATTTTTGAAAAAAACCCATAGAACAGTAATCCCAGTGGCTCAGGAGGCTGAGGCAGGTGGATAGTGAGTTCAAAGCCTGCCTAAGCAAAAGCGAGGCACTAAGGAACTTGGTGAGACCCTGTCTCTAAATAAAATACAAACTAGGGCTGGGGATATGGCTCAGTGGTCGAGGGTCCCTGGGTTCTGTCCCTGATACCCTTCCTCCCCTCCCAGAAAAAACAAAAAACAAAAAACAGGAAAAGTTATACTCAAACCAAGTAACAGTTTACAAAATAAGAAATGGATAAATTAAACAAATAGCAAGACCTAAGAAAACAGGATAATTATTTAATTGGCACTTTGAATAAATTGAATTATATTTTCAATTGGAGAGTCAAACACCAGAGGGTTCTGAAGGAACTTAAAAAGGGGAAGCTGATCAACTTCTGTGAGAAACTTCATAGGATACTATGTCATATAGGGTACAAGATGGAGGACAAAATGGAAAATAATAGACATAGTTTTGGAGTTTGCTATCCAAAAAGATATATAATAAAAAATAACTTGTACTAAAATTTGCAGGAAAGGAAATTCTGGCCATTTTCCTGACCACCTTGTATGAATATTATTTTTAGAGTCCCTGTTTTTCCCTGAGGGAAAAAAGTAAGCATAAACCAGATTTACTTTCACTGTAAACCCTCAATCTACATTCAAAATCAAGAAGATTTTTTAGTAACAACTGAGAGGGAACATGATGAACTTTCTCAATACATGTGATTTTTTTCCTTATGACCCTTGGAAGTGCTCAAATATGAATATTGTTTATTTGACATTGTGATATTCAGTTAGCATGACTTGGCTCTTAGACATGTTACTTAGCTTGTACTTCCTAGAATTGCAATCACATGTCTAAAGATATACATGAAATCCAAGTATTACCTAGGGGAATGAAAATGACTGAGTATATGACATGTGTAAGGAACTTATCCTTACTAAAGCCATGTTATATTTTCCACAAGTGTCTAATACTTGAACTGTACATTACAGGCATACAAACTAACTGGCACCCGTGGAGATTTTGTAAATTGTCAGGGACCACTTGATATTAAATGTTGGAGTAAAAAGTTGAAAGCAAATCCATGAGATCTATTCCTTTACCTCTCACTATATCATTCTTCCTTCCTACAATCACCCCCACCCATGGCTGATAATTATGCCAGATGTTCACATGATACAAATATATTCTCTCCATTGCTCTAACATTTTATGAATTTCCTACTGTTTTCTTTCAAATTTGAACCCCCAGTTACAGAGCAAGCATTTTGAGATGAACTAACCTTCATAATCATTCCTCAGACATTGAGTACCTTAGAAATCCAGGTAGCCTCCAGAAACAGCTGAGAAAAGAGCCTAAAGGGTTGTTTCAACTATTTCTATTTTCTCCTGGAAATCATTCACTCTCAACTGCCACAGTTTTCATAAAAATTACTATTAGCAAAGAATTCACCTCTTTGCTAATAATTCACCTCTTACCTTTTACTCGGAAAGATATATTAAACCATAAACCCAAAGTACAATTATTTAGGGGTGAATCATAATATATTAGGTATTGATATTAATTAAACAAATATACACTAAGATTCTATTCTATATCAGGCATTCTGACATGTTCTGGGAGCATCAAATAAGAAGCTTTGTTTCTGCAGTCTGAACTTAAAGCTGGTAATACGAATCTCTACACTCCACTCTTGGGGCTGTGTTTAAATTTCTTGAGCATGCTATGTCCTGTGAAGTCATATTCCTAAAGAACAGGAAGTGATGTTCAAAATACTTTCTATTTGCTCTTAACCTTGAAATATCATTTTCTGAATTTCTTCATTTTCTGATCTAGGTTGTGGGAAGGAATCATTATCATGCATTATTTAAAAGATTGATTCAATAACAAAAAAAAGGAATCTTGAAGGGAATCCCAGAATGTTTTAATTAAGAAAGACTTTGAATTGGGGAATTTCATTACGTCTATTGAGATCAGTATGTGTCCAGATGTGGATTATAAGGTCTTTATTTTGCTAATTTCAACTAAGCAACAGAAAATACTGTAACTGATATGTAAATATATATGTGTATATATATATATATATATATATATATATATATATATATATATATGTGTGTGTGTGTGTGTGTGTGTGTGTGATAATTATATATCATAGTCATCTTTAAGGCTTTTATCTATATATCTATCTATATCTATAAATAGATTGATTAATTTAAGCATAACAACAATGCATTTAAGACATACTACCTAAAATATGGCACTGTATTATTCAACTTTCCATTAATGCAACTAAATACCTGAAACAAAGAGAAAAGGTTTGTTTTGACTCACAACTTTGAAGGCTTCATTCCATGGCAGTAGACTATTGTATTTGGGTCTGTGGTAGGGCAGCACCTCATGATGGGAAAGTGTGGTAGGATATGCTGCTCACTTCCTGATGACTAAGAATCGAAAGAGAGAAAGAAAGAGGAGAGTGTGCTACACAATCTCTTTCAAAGGCATGCCTTCTGTGACCTAAGACCCCCCATGAGGCCTTCCTCTTTTGTTCCACCACCTCCCAAGAGCACAATGATCTAGGGGCCAGGCATTGAACACATTGGTCTTTGGGTCATTGCAAATTCAAACTACTGTAGGCCCCTTGGTATTTGAGAAGAAGGGGAAGAAAAATAGGAAGAGGAGGAGGAAGAAGAAGAAGGAGGAAGAGGGAAGAAGAAGAAGGAGAAGCAGGAGGAGGAGGAGGGAGTAATAGTAGTAGTAACAGGAAAGCCCTTCTCACCTTCCCCTCTCACCTTTTCCCCTGAAGGTGGCCATAAATCCTAACTAGGCTTTCCCTGAATTAAAGGAATCTTCTTCAGAGATGTCTATGTACACAAAAGAAAAAAAATCACACAAGAACACAACATCTTGCCAGTTCCTGCTTATTTATACTATTAGATCATTAACACTTTTGTCTTCCAAACATATTTCTGCACAACTGTCCATAAAGTACAAATTTCCACCTTTTTATTTGGGTCTTCATTTCTTAAGGCTCCTGTGTCCTGTTAAACTTATATTAAATCAATGTGTATGCTTTTCCCTTGTTATTCTGTCCTTTGTTATAGGGGTCTCAGCCATCACCCCAGCAATGGATGAGGAAAGAAATCTTTTCCCTTCTACAACCCAAAGAAATAATGATTTGAAAACTCTGCTTGTATGTCATCATCCCCCAAGAAGCCTTCTTTTCATAGATATTCTGTCATTGAAAATAAAACTCATAAGCTTAGGAATCTTTTTGTCAAGATCAGTTCTGTATTAGTGCTTAGAAAAATATCCAGAAGACTTCTTCAATAAAGTGTTGGCTGAGAAAATGAATACTTCTTGTAATTCCCCATGAAATTTATGTCAGCTTGCAGTGGGTCTGTTGTTATTTACAACTTGGTCTCCCCTCTAAATATGAGTTCCTTAAGTCCTCAGACATTATCATGTGCCATTTTCCTTTGTATCCTAATTAACCAACATTACATGTATGGGCATAAACCATGTTGG
The DNA here is from genome assembly GCF_045843805.1 of Urocitellus parryii. Lineage (NCBI taxonomy): Eukaryota > Metazoa > Chordata > Mammalia > Rodentia > Sciuridae > Urocitellus > Urocitellus parryii. Next base: position 2,925,421 of record NW_027554101.1, on the reverse strand, counting down.
TTAAATGTATATTTTTCCTATTACAATAGATCAAAGGCAATGTCTAATGTGTAGAGAAAGAAACTAGAGATTGATGTTTCAAAATAGTAATGATAAAATTACAGTAGCACATTGAATAAATGATGTGATCATGAAGTATTTTAGCAATAAAATTGGGGGTAAGAGAGGGAAACTGTTTGAACATAGACAAATGAGAGAGAAAGTGTTAATAAATAATGAAAAATTTAAAATGTCTAATACAGGCAAACATGGGTATTGTTTAGTCTATTTTCACTGCTGTAACTAAAAGATCTGACCAGAACAACAGTAGAGGAGGAAACATTTATTTGGGAGCTCATGTTTCAGAAGTCTTAGTGAATAGTGAATTTTAAAAATATTTTTAAAAATTATAACAAAAAGAAAGAATACAAGCAACAATAAATGTTGGCGAGGATGTAGGGGAAAAAAGGTACACTCACACATTGCTCTTAGGGTAGCATATTGCTGCAACCACTCTGAAAGGCAGTATGAAGATTCCTCAGAAAATCTGAAATGGAACCACCATTTTACCTAGTTATCCCACTCCTCAGTGAATAGAAGGCCAGCTCCATTCTGTGGTTCAAGGTGAGGCTGAACATAATGACAGAGATGGTGGCAGAGGGAAGCAGCTCACATCACGGTGATCAGAAAATAGAGAGAGACTAAACTTTTCAGGTACAAATATATACCCCCAAACCATGTCAAATTCCCACCTCCTCCAGCCACACCATACCACATCAGTTATCAGTTAATTCCTATCAGAGGATTCATTTACTGATTAGGTCAAGACACTCACAACCTGATCATTTCTCCCCTGAACCTTCTTGCATTGTCTCATATGTGAGTTTTTGTGGGATACCTCACATCCAAATCATAACAGGTATCATTAGCCAAAATAAGAACGAAAAGAGGTAATTCTATTTTACAAATGAAAACACAGAACTACATTGAATTTTAAGCAAAAATGGGATATGAAGATGATTATGTAAGTAAATAATTTCATAAGTGCATTAAATATATTTATAAATGCATTAAATACATTAAAAATATTTTTCAGGAAGAGTTGCATATATGTTTTTGAGCACGATTGTCAATGCCACAGAAAAGCATATGGAGTGAGGAGGTGATTAAGGTCAAAGTGCTGGAAAACATTTAAATGGAAGGAGTATGTTAGCACAGTAACACAAAAGAGGATTTTAGACCCAGAAGTATGTAGAAATACAGAAAGGAGAACTGAAAAACCCACTGTTAGGAATTAGTTTCAAGGAAGAAAGATCATCAGCAAAGTCAAAGAAGAAACAACCTGCTATTGGCTAGATTTGACAATTAGATAATTTTAAAACCTTAAATTTAGAAATAAGTGAAGATATTTTGATTCAATACAGTTCAGCCACCTTGGTGATGTTTCAAGATATATGTTAGGTTCTCTAAATTCAAAAAAAAGAAAAAGAGAGAGATAATTCCTACCCTGGGTGCATGTGATGTTAGCAAACCTGGACTAGAGGATATAGGGAAATCAATTTGCAGTAATAACTTGCTGCTTTCTCCTCTGTAAGAAAGATTGATTTGTTGATACTTAAAGTTTCAAAAAGTTAAAAATTGTAAGCTTGAACATCCTTTATGTCTTAGGAGATGTTATAAGCTTTAGGATGGTTGTAAAGAACTCAAAACACTTAACACCTAAACACACACATACACACACACACAGACACACACACACACACACACACACACACATCATAATCCAATTAATAAATGAGCAAAGGAACTGAATAGGCACTTCACAGAAGAAATATGATTGATCAACAAATATATGAAAAATTATTCAACACCTCTAGCAATTAGAGAAATGCAAATCAAAACTACACTGAGATTTCATCTCACTTTAATTAGATGGCAATTATCAAGAATATAAGTAGGGCTGGGCTGTAGCTTAGTGGTCAAATACTTGCCTTGCATGTGTGAGGCACTGGGTTAGATCATCATCACCACATAAAAATAATATTGTGTGCCTAACAACAACTTAAAATATTTTTAAAAATTATAACAAAAAAGAATAAAAACAACAATAAACATTGGCAAGGATGTAGGGGAAAAGGTACACTCACATGTTGCAATTAGAGCAGCAAATTGGTGCAACCACTCTAGAAAGCAGTATGAAGATTCCTCAGAAAACCTGGAATGGAACCACCATTTACCCTAGTTATCCACTCCTCAGTTTATACCCAAAGGACTTAAAATCAGCATACTACAGTGATGTGTTTATAGTAGCTCAATACCACATCAATGTTTGTAGTAGCTCAATTCACAATAGCTAAGCTATGGAACCAACCTAGGTGTCCTTCAACAGCTGAATGGATAAGGAAAATGTGGTATAATTACAAAATGGAATATTACTCAGCCATAATGAAGAATGCAATTATGGCATTTACTGATAAATGGATAGAACTCAAGAATATGCTAAGTGAAATAAGTAGATCCTTAAAACCAAAGGCCCAATGTTTTCTCTGATATGTGAATGCTAACTCATAGTAGAGGTAGGGATAGGGAAGAATATGAATACTTTGGATTAGACAAAGGGGAATGTAGAGAAGGGATGGGGAATGGAAATTGGAAAGATAGAATGAATAGGACACTACTATCTTATGATGCTTATTTAATTACATGACCAATATAATTCTACATCATGTACAACCACGTATAAAATATATATAGTATATATTATACACTATCATGTATAACTAAGAACAAATACATTTTTAAAAAAGCTTTAGGATGGCTGTGCTTTAACTAATAAAATATAAATATATTTCAAATTAAGTTTTACACTCTTTCTTGAGAGTGTTTTTAGGACAAGGTTGTCCCCAGGCAGAGTTGTGAACTCCTGTAATCCCAGCAACTCAGGAGACTGAGGCAGGAGGATCACAAGTTTGAGACCAGCCTGGGCAACTCAGTGAGACTATGACTCAAAAATTTAAAAGTGGGGATGGGGACTCAGTGATAGAGCACCTCTGGTTTCAATCCCTAAGACTGCAAACAAAACAAAACAAGGCTGTCTACGGTATATTTCACAGACATTTTTAAAATACCACTGAGAATTTCTAAACTACACATATGCATAGAAACGACTTTATGTACAAGAAATTTTAAAATGTTATTGAGAGCAAACTGTGAGTGTATGTGTATATGTGTGTGTATGTGTGCATATGCAATGAAACAGCTGAACAAACATTTCATGTTTTTTCTGAAGTGAGAAAGTCTATTTCTAAATAATATAAAATAAATTTGACAAGATGGTGTCTTTGACCACATATGGTCAAAAGGCAAAATAAAATTCACAATCCATTATCACAAATATAAGTCCTGACATATTTATGACATAAATTATATTCATAATATATTCTTAATATTAATCTGAATTTTATTAGTAAATGTTATTGTATTTTTTTAAAATCCAAACAACATTAAATTAGAAAACATAAAACATAAAGTGTTAGTGATTAGCTCACATTTTTTTTGTTATGAGAAGTAAATTAAAGAATTTAATCAGGTAGGAATATGTTTCAATAAATCCTGTCATTATGTACAACTATAGTGCACCAGTAAATAATGGGAAAAAGAATCTAATTTGAAATTAGCAAATATATGTGTATATATAATATTAAATATTACCAACTATTTGAAATTCCTAATATCACAATGTGTCTTTTGTTTTCTGTAAAGAGAGTCAGTCCTGAAGACTTTGTACTGCAGTGTGGAATTTGACAGTACATCTTGTGGCCTAGAATCCCCACTCCCAAAAGACAGGTGCTCTTCTGTTCACCAAAAGACATGTGTAAGAATGTTCAGAGCAATGATGTCATAACTTCTAAACCCTGAGCACAATCCAAATATCCAGCAATACTACAGCAGATGAAGAAATTGCTGTATGTATATATGTGGCTGTATAACCAATGTGATTCTGCAACCTGTACACTTGGAAAAATGAGAAATTATACGCCATTTGATTCAAATGTATGATATGTCAAGATCATTGTATTGTCATGAGCAACTAATAAAAAAAAGACATTGTAGTATATTTACATGAAGGAATAACATCCATCAACGAGAATAAACAAACTACAGCCACATACTTGAATGAATATCAAAAACATTTACAGAATCAAGGAAGTCATATACAATAGACTTCATCTGAGTCATTCTATTTACATAAAGTTTATATACAGGTAGAAGAATCTGTACTGACCAAGTCAGGATATTAATTACTGTTGGAAAGGTGGTAACTAGAAGAAGATACAAACAAGAGAAGCTTCTGGGTGGCTGGTAATTTACTGTCTTTACCTTGGTACTATTTACAGAGCATTCACTTTCAGAAAAACTAAATCACCATCTGTGTAGGCTAGTGGGGGTAAATTCAGTAACGATTTACATATTTGCTGGCTATTTTCAGAAAATTTTGCAAGTTAGTTGATGTGTACAGCTATAGCCAATGTCTGTGAATAGGAGTGTTTAGGAAGAAAATGAATTTAGGTGTTTTGATGAACAGATTGAGAATCCAGATGAGCCTTGTTAGATATTTATTCACAGCTCCCCACAACATATGAAAACCAAGTTTTTTTGACCTTCTCAGGGAAAGATAGACCAAATTGTATTTACTCTCTTCCATTTCCCTCAGCAAGGCATTGTTCTAATAAAACATCACATCTAAATTTACTGAGTTAAATTCTGCATGAGTTTTCTCCTGCTGGATGACTAGAAATGTTTCATTTATGGGAAAAAAAGGCCATAAAATTATGTCAGTTGTAAATAAAACAATATCAATGTTTTTAAAAATTTGACAGCAGACTATAAACTGAAAAACCAACCGGCTTGCATGGTAGGAGGTGCCATATGGAAATAATGAGTCACTCAATCTGTCAACAAACTTTTGTGGAACATCTACTTTGAGCCAAACACCATTCTAGCACTAAGAATATACCATCAAACAAAATGAACCTGACACCTGCCCTCATGAGGCTTGCTGTAGAAGAACTCTGCTCAGTTCATCAAAAATAGTTAAAATGAAGAATCATTAAAATGTTACAAATAAACTCTAAGCACTTTATTTTATACTTTATACATAGAAAAATGTATTTATTAGTTTGTGGATTCAATGTCAAGATTTTTATTGTACATTCTTATTTTGAAGTTTTATACTTTTTTAAAAAAATTAAACACACGTTTGCTCTGTGATATTCAGATTCATTTTCTTTGACTAAAAGTTATGAACACTCACCAAGTGGCCTGAATATAAAATCTTTCTAGCTTTTGATTATTGTTCTATACTTTTTTATCTCTCACTACTCCATCTATTTAAAAAAAATTAGTCTTCTTTCCAAAGCATCTATGCTAAACATTTAGCCTAATATATAGATATACTGTTTTTATATACTCAGGATCCAACCCAGGGCTTTTCATGTACTATGCAAGTACTTCTACCACTGAGTTATAACTCCAATCATATTTAACCTAATTTTGTGGAAATAACTCTATTTGTTTACCTACTGATATTTCATTGGCTTATAAACAAATTAAATTATTGCAACTGCATATAATTAGCATAAATATGTTTGTAAACTTCCAACTGATACTACATTAGCCTGTACTTAAGCTGGTAGGAGAAGATATCAATGGATGTGTAAAAATATTGTTTGTGAATCTGAAAATTCAGATGCTATAAGCATATTTTGTTCACCAGGAAGAATTAAGAGAAGTAGTTAATCAAGTTAGTTGTTTAAATAGGTGTAGGTTAAAAGAAGGAATAAACTGTGAAGGTCAATAATAGAACCACCAGCCAGGTGTGACCCCTCAGCTTCTGAAATGTGGCTACTTCACAATGTAAAGTGCTGTAGATATATTGGTGTACTGGTACAACTATATACTAGACCTTAAGTAACTTCTGTGTTAAAGATGTAAAAATACATCCTGAATCATTTTTATACTGATTGTATGTTGAAATGGTAATATTTTGAATAAATTGAGTTGAATAAACATTTATATTGGGTAAAAATTAATTTTACCTGTTTCTTTTGCTCTTTTTGAGATGACTACTAAAATCATAAAATTATGTGGCTCATATTTGTAATACTGATTATATTTTTGTACAGTGCTCTAATGCATGTTACAATATGCATATATAATCTAGGGACTGTTGCAATAAGAAACACACTGAACACCACATAGGGGGCAGCAGAGAGCTGGGCTTGAAATGAGGCTGCTGGTTTCCCAGGCTGTCCTCTCCTAAACACTTTGCATTCTGCCTCCTACTGCAACATCCTTGACACTAGTGCAACAATTTCCATATGCTCCTGCAATAAAATGACAATTCAGATCAGTAATATTCAAACCAGATCAGTTGAAAAGACTTAAATAATGGATCAATTTATAAAAATGTGGAAAATTTTTGAGAAAAGAAATAAGGAAAAATATATTTACTCAGATTAGCTATAGCAGGAAACCTCACTCCCCCTAGTGCTGAAAGGATGAAGTAGTTATCAGAGCTCAGAGAAGTCATACAGGGATGCATTTAACTCATGGTAACTTAATAAAAAGGAGCCAGTGGAGTATATAGCCAGGCTTCATCTCCTATCCTCTGAGCTTTTGCAAGTGTCTCACATTGATCTAAGTCAACGGGGAGCCAGAGGGCAAGGGCACCATTAAGCAAGCTATTGGATCAGCTTATATCAGAGACCACAGAGCAGGGTGGAAAGTGGATAAGGGTAGATCTAAAACAGTAAATGAAAGGTATCTATACTCTAATAGAATACAGTATGGACTCATTTTTCTAACCATCAACTCCTACACTATATAGATGTACTTGAATATAATAAATGACAATCACAAATGTTATTGTATCAAGCTTTTTGTACACCTCTGTGGAAATAATATGTTGTTTAAGGGAGAGGAAATAGTCACATTGTGATACTAGCTTTAAGCACTTGCTCAACTGAAAAATAAGAGTATATAAATTTTGGAATCAGATCCATAGCTCATTAAAAATATTTTATACCAGGGTTAAAATTAATTATGTAAAGCAACAATAATATTGCCCCAACTATGCAACAGGATTATTATAAGGGTCAACATTTTAATACTTGAAAAATACAAACTATGAAGTACTATACAATATAAGGCAGGTGTCTGGACTATGGCACCTTAATATCAGAAAGCTTTGCTCTAAAATCTAAAAAGTCCAAATATCTCCCCAAGGTTTTAGCCAATCCACAGGCAAGTATGTTTTCATACCCACCATCTCCTCATCCCTGCTCTAGGCTCCTGCTTTTGCTGAATCAATTTCAAACATGAATTGCCTCATTGACCAACTTTCACTTTCCCTGTACTGCAATGCAAAACAAATATATTTCTCAGTTCCCATTAAAAAAATAAAATCCCCTTCAGAAAGATATTTGTGAGTGAAATAGGTTTGATTTTCTTTTAATTTTAAGTATAAAATATTCACTGTAGCAAACCAAATATAGTGAATTGTCACTACAAAATACTTGGCTTAACTTTGGGCACATTACTAAAATCATTATCCCTGGATGATTTTGGCTAGAACATATTTATAACTTTTGAGACTTTTCCCCTAAAAATAACAATATAGAAATATAATAATATATAATAACAAGACAATATAATTATTAGTTTGCTCAAACATTTTCACTTCCTAGTGATGATGTTGATGTTATGTAGCCAGAGTAAATAGAGATGCTCAATAATAATTAAGGTAAATTTAGAGTTTTATAAAACCTCAAATAAAATTTCCAAATAATTTTCCATATTTAAGCCAGATATATTTTTTAAATCCTTAATGGGATTATGCCAGTTGTTTCCAAGTACAAAATACCTCGCCAGCTTTTTCAGATTCAGGGTCAACTTTAAACTCACCATAAAAAATGTGTATTCTCATTCATCCACTCATATCTACTACCCGACCCCATTCACCCTTACCACAATCAAGGCTGGAATGAGATTATTTTTCCAATGTTGTTTTTTTTTTCCCCATAATCCAGCTAAAGTAAATAAGCAAATCCTACTCTCCCCAGAGTGCTGGAACTCAAACCCATGGCCTTGAACATGCTAAGCATCTGCTCTACTACTGACTGACATCCCCAGTCTGTACTATGTTATTATTGCATTTATTTACTTCTCCCTCAATTATCAGAAAATTTAGGACAGAAAGTATGTCTTATTCATTATATTCCCTACTCATATTCATTGTATATCTTATTTTTTCATAATATGTATTACTTCTACTTCTCAAATACATGACGTAAAAAATTAGACACTGGTAAGAAAAGTAAAAGCCATTTGTTATAAATATGAAAGTTGGACAAAGTGATTAAATAGACAAACCAAACAAGAAAAAAATATGATAAAATAGAGGAGAAATTGATAATGAAGCTAACCCAGAGAATTAATCCTTAGGCACAGAAGTGTGTTACTACAACACCAACAAAGATGTTTAAATATAGGATGACAGTTAAGAAGCCAATTACAATAAATTTTGAGGGGAAAAAATCAAGTTGCAACACAATGATAGTGTCCTGTTTAGTATCTTTCAATATTTCTGTTCAACTCTTTTCTTTTGATAGAGTGACAAAAAAAAATGTTAGGTCCAAAGAGTCACTGGCTGTTTTTTATGAGCTGTCAAACCAAATTAGTTTTTACATATAAATTTGAAACATGTTTTTCTCCTTGCCCACATAGTTAACTACCCCTGGGGCTTTCATAAAAGTGTAATTGTTTTGGGAGAGTGTTATACACCTTAGCCTTAGCATCAATAAAGCTAAATTGTAAATTTGCATTGCAAACTGATATTTAAGGCCTCTGTCAAAGGAAAATTGTAGCAGATGGAGTTAAACAAGCAAGGAATACTTGAAAGGCTGAACTCAAGTCCCTTGCAACAAAGGTAGGAAAGTTTGTAAGTGCTGAGATGAACTTGTGGCAGAGCACTGAAGGATACTGGAGGTTAGAGGAGGCTGGGGAAAGTCCATGGGGTAGGAGAGAGGTGTTAGTCTATGTGATTAGTCACCAGCGTTTGCTAGTTGTCACTGATGGACATCAGGCACCAAGCGTCCCACGGAACCTGGGAAAAGAGAGCACCATACCCTTTAATGGTCATATTTAAGATGAACAACCCTGACATTCTCGAAAAGATATTTCTATGTCATAGACTATTTCTATCTCAATGGCTCAGAGAACAAACTTATAACTAGAGTTTCCTAAATTAATACTCAAAGAAAGGGGAACTCAGAGGATTACAGCCAGAAAGCAATCTGCAATACTATGACTATTCCCTGAAAGTCCCTCTCAAAAGAAGAATATGAGCTTTTTCTACATCAGCATCTTTGCCTTTGACATATGACTTCTCCAATTAAAAACAAATGACAGTAGGAAAAAATGCTAAATATGCATCCCACAATATCTCTACCAATATCCAATTTTCTAAACAAAGCATGGTATTTTCCAATCCTTAGGTAAAAGAGATGTTTACTAAAAAATCAATTTTTCCTCTTATCAACCATATATAACAATATTCAATATCTCTACCAATGTCCAATTTTCTAAACAAAGCATGGTATTTTCCAATCCTTAGGTAAAAGAGATGTTTACTAAAAAATCAATTTTTCCTTTTATCAACCATATATAACAATATTCACAAACATTTACTGAATGCCTCCCATTGCTTAACCCTTTGCGTAAAATAGCTCTAGCTCTTAAAATATCCTAGAAATGTATTATTACACCTAATTTTTATAGGGTTACAATGAGGTTTGGAAAGTGTTTAATCTCATACATAGGGATGGCATCAGTCATGTTTTTATATTATCAGACATCCTAATGTGTTATGAGTTTTTTGAAAATAAAACTGTATTCTAAGTAGAAGAACTTTTTGTGTGTTGAAACTAGTTTAAGTACACACACTCAAACCCCCCACGCACACACATACACACACACACAAACATAACAATGTATATAGCCTCCAGAATTTCCACCAATAGGTAGTGAGTGTTATCTATTCAATTAAAAGTTGTATTTTCAGTAGAAATTTGAAAGGTAAAAAAGGGAATAGGTTTAACCAAAATGAACAAAATTTTTATGGAGAAGACTTTAAAACACTTCGGAAAGAGAAGTAGAGTTGAATAAATGGTAGGACTCTGATGTCTTCTTTGGGCCATTTCAACATTACCAAGATGTTAGTAGTCCCTAAGTGAATGTAAGTTTGAGGAAATCCCAGCAAAAATTCCAAAAAGCTTTTTTAAACGGGGCTATAACAGTTGACATATAAGGATATCAAGGTAAAACTGTGGAGTATAGATAGGGAACTAACTGCACAAAACCCCAAAGCAAACCATAGAGCTGCTATAATTAAGAGTGTTCTGGCACACAGAAGGACATAGAAATGAATGAAACCATTGAAAAAGTAGAGAAATGGGAAAACTACTCACAGATATCTCATATGTGTGCAAGGTAAAATTGTGACTCAATATTTTTGTTGTTTGCTTCCTATAATAAATAATTGTTGTTCACCTGTTTTGGCTATTGTGAAGAAAGGTAAAAATTAAAACAAATATTCATGGCATATTTGATAGAGTGACAAAAAAAGTGTCCAAAGAGTCACTGGATGTTTTTTATGTTACACAAAAGTAACCTGCAAATGAACCAAAGATCAAAATATTTTGTAAAGAATGTATTTAAGTATTTATTAAAAGAAATTTAGACTGAATTCCTGTTTAAACTTGATATAAAGAAAACATAAAATAGACTGAATCTTAAAATATAATAAAAAGTAAAGATTTTCATTTTTTAAAAAATAAAGATTTTTATTTTTTTAAAAATAAATAATTTTTTTAAAGTAAAGATTTTTGGGGGGTGGGGGGTGGGGCTGGGGATGTGGCTCAAGCGGTAGTGCGCTCTCCTGGCATGCGTGCCACCTGGGTTTGATCCTCAGCACCACATACCAACAAAGATGTTGTGTCCACCGAATACTAAAAATTAAATATTAAACAAATTCTCTCTCTCTCTCTGTGTCTCTCTCTCTCTCTCTCTCTCTCTCTCTCTTTAAAAAAATTATTTTTATCTTTTGACAATATTTAGAGGAACATATGCACACATATCATGGAGAACAACTGTATAGCAAAATCAAAAGGAATATGACAAAGATATATGCAAAAATATTTGCCACATATACCACAAGAATGAGGGAAAATGTCCAAGAATTGTATAGAAGAAAATATATAAAATTAATATGATTCTAATAATATAAAAAACATTGAAAATGTGTTCAATTTAACTCATGGTAAGAGGACTGAAAAGTAATAATACATGGGGTTATAATTTCCCAACTATGAAATGGGCAAAATTCCAAATACTCAACAACATAGATTTCAGCCAGAATGTGGCAAAGAGCCACTCACATACTTTGTTAGTGAGAATGCAAAATGATCCAATCCTAGTGAAGGGGAATTTGGTTAAATCTAAAAAAATTGCATTTATGCTTATCTTTCAATGCAGAAGTTCTACATCTAGGAATGTGTCTTAAAGACATACCTACCTATTAAAATTCACAAAGACAAGATTATTCATAGTAGCATTCTTATAACTGTAATATATCGAATCTACCTAAATATCTAACCATAGAGAATGGGTTAAATATACACTGTTATATATACACAATGATATCATACACTGCTGTTTCAAAAGAAAAACAGAAAAATAGGAGGATCTCTATGAATGTATATGGAGCCATTTCTAGACAATACTGTTGTTCAGTTCCACAAAGCAAAGAACAAACATTCATATATGCATATATGAATGTTTATGCCTACATGCATATGCACATATTATATGTAATGCTATTCTTTTTACAAAGGACAACCAGGCAGAAGAAAATGTACACATAACTGTTTATCCTGTCATAAATACCCCATAAAGTCCATCAATATACAGTGAAGTTTATCACTTCAGCAGATGAAGGGAGGGTGATGGGATTGATAGAATATAAGAGGAAGTAAGGATGAATGTGATTGTTTTGTATTTTTTAACTTTGGGAAACACACTAACACTATACATAATCTAAAACTAAAATTGTGGCCTTCTTAAGAGTTAATTATAGTACCTTCTGATGAAAACACTTTATAGAAATAACTATAGGTTAAGTGGTAATATCTTTCAGCAATACATTTTTACCCTTTGAGGTCACTGCAGGACCTTTCGGTTTTCTTAAGAAAAATCTACAACAGTAACCAATATGTTGTGTTTTTTTCTTACAATGCCAAGGTTTAAAACATGGGCATCAAATAGGCATGGCAATGGCTTTTCTTTTTTAATTATTTATCTACTGTTCAAAATGTGGTTTTCCATTTAGTTACTTTAGATCCTGTTGTTCATAAAGTCTTGATTCCCAAGGTTAGGGGTAGAGAAATTGTGGTATAAAGGTGCATTAAGTATTATAATGCAAATAATAAATCATGAGTTCAAAGCCAGCCTCAGCAACTTAGTGAGACCCTGATCAACTTAGCAACTTAGTCTCAAAATAAAACATGTAAAAGCCTGGAGATGTGTCTCAATAGTTAAGAACCTTGGGTTCAATTCTAGTAACAACAACATAAAAAAATCACCACTCACAAAGTAGCTTGCTAAGAATAGAGAGCATATGGAATGTATTGTTGGAAAACAAAGTTTTCAGTAAAAACTATAGTCATGTGACCAGCTGTAGACAAGGACTATAACAGCTATAAGTATTCATTTTGTGTTTGCAATGTTAATATATGTGCATATACTTTTTTCCCATTCCCCCACCATGGGTCACATTACATGTTAGTAGTATTTATGGTATATTTCCTTATTAAAGTCCCAAGATGTCAAAGGAAGAATGTAACTCAGAAGAGATATGAACACCAAGAAAAAATGTACAAATCCTGATTTGTGAAGAGGATTTGGACATGTTTTCCATATAAAGAGTAATTTCCTGAAGTTAGGCAGAAGCACATATTTTTAACTAGACCTTTTTGAAATTTAAATGTGGTCAAAACTTTGCGGATGAAAAATTAACAAGGGTTATTGTGGTAAATTTGTTCAGTGTGAAGTTAGTGAAATTGGACATATATTTCTCAGACTCCCTTTCCATAGTGTGACACTCAAAATTCTGCTACTGTAACACATACCAGAGGTGATCAACATATAAAGAAGAAAGGTTTACTGTTTTCTCACAGTTTTGTAGGTTTCAGTTCATGGTTGGTGTGTCCCATTACTTGGGGGCCTATGTTGAAGCAGCAGACCATGACAAAGCATGGGGCAGAGCTAAGTGCTCTATGGTGGCCAAGAAACAAAAAGAAGAAAGGGCTGAGGTCCTACTATCCTCTTCAAGGGCACATCCTCAGGACCAGAGGTTCTTCCAGTAGTTCCCACCACTTAAAGTTTCCACATGGATTTTAAGGAGACAACTTACAACTCCTGGATAGGTCTGGGTTCACTTGGATCATAGAAACTTTGCCAATGGAAATGAAAGGGCACCTGTAAAGGAGTGGTTATGGTCTTTGATGCTCAGGAAATCAATGACAGGCCTGTGATGCTGTTGCAGATCACGCATGCTATTCATCTGCTGCTTCTGATTGGCAGTTGTGTCAGTAACCAGGGCAACACTCCTCCATTTTTGGCTTTAGTTTTTCTACCTCTTGGTTCAATGGGCTTTTACCTTCAAGATGTGGGACGTTTCCAGTAGTGAAACTGGTAACTTGAATGGTTTAGGAGCTCAATCTACAAAGTTCAATTGTATGGTTTATACCTAAGCCTCAAAGGTTTTAGATTTTCTTTGTTTTCCACCACCTTAGATCCAGCATTCCTATCAGCCTCAGCCTATAATGCCAGATAGAAATAGCCTCCTATAGATGGTTTAACCTGCAACCAGAATTACAGAAGGTCAAATCCTAATAGATATACTGATGTGCTTATCTAATCAAATCATACTTACAGAGTTACCTGCATTAGTTATATTATAAAATACTAAAGGAGTGAAACAAAAAATAATAATCCAAGTAATTTATAAACACAGAATAGGACTCTACTATATCAACTTTGGCCATGCCGGAGAAAATACTTTTTAATAGATTTAGGTTTTTAGAAGTTAAAATAGAGTATTGGCCAATTTTAAAACTATTTTAAATATTTTATCCTATGTTCAAATTATAAGATCTAGAATATTCACTAGGAAAGAACAACTTACAAATATATAAAGGAGAAAAGGAAGAAAGAATCTTGTGGAGATGAATTAGATTTGGTAATATTGGTATAAACTCATGATTTCTAAAATAGATAGAGGATAGATAGATGCATAATTTTTGTATATGCATATGTGCATTATGTGGGTATATATATGCAATGTTTCTCAGCTTTATCTGTTGGAAGGGCTTAGAAAAGGATAATTCTATATCAGTATATCCAATAACTAAATCTTGTTTTCTGGTACCATTCTTCAACCAAGGCTACTTAGATAAAGAAGTAAATATCTAGCTGATATAAGAAGAGAGGAAAGGCGGGCATAAGAGAGTCTTAAAACATGTTCCATCAGAGAAGAAAAAAGTGCATGAAAAATTAAGTCAGAAGCCAACTTGAAGGGCAATTTGTATACCAAAATAATGAGAGTAGTGGATTATTGATTGGAAAAAAATATCCTCAGTACATATTAATAATGTAAAAGAAAATAAATGGAAGAGAATGGAAGTTTCTTGCTAGAAAGCCAGCTGGTATATGGGGAAGAACTTTTGGAACTGGAAAATCAGAGCTATGAAGGCATCATAGTAAAGACTGGTTTAGGCAAAATCATCAGTTGATACATTTTGATGAAAGGCAGAATATTTGTATTTCACTGTCTATATTTGATTTTTTGAATATAAGAGAATAACTAAATTACCAGTGAAAGAAATCAACAGTCTTTTAATCAGGTAATAAAAATTAAAATCACCAATGAGGATAAAATTGGGTGTCCAATATCTGGGAGATATTTTCAGGTGTGATAATCCCAGAATGACAAAACATGAGTATTATATGTGGGAAGACATAATTAGAGCTGAATCTGAGGCTTATTGGACAAATATAGAATAAGTGACCTTACATTTTTAAAAAAATGTTCTTTGAAAATGTCGTTATAAAAATAAAAGAAAAAAAATAAAAGAAAGCTATGTGAATATTCTAAATAAATAGAGAAATTGAGAAACATGACTTTGGAGCACCATATCTGACCCTAGACTGACTCCTGTAAAGGATAGGAAAAAATGTTATTCGGGGCATGTTTGTGTCAGTTGGAACAATTGGGATATGGATGGTATGCTAGTTGCAAGTATTATTTCAGTGATAAATTTGCTGGATTTATTGTTATACTGAAGTTATGCAAGAGAACATTTCTATTTTTAAAGAAATACATAATGGAAATGGGATTGATGAATGAAACTTGCTCTCCAAATATTTACAAAATATTACATTTGTACAAATATGCACAGAGAAAGTGTGAAAGAATAGATTAGTGTATTATTTTTTCCATTCTTATAATTTTGTATAACCTTAAAAGCATTCCTCATTTTATTTTTTATTAAACATACTTGAAACTATGATAGCAGTTGTTGCCTAAACAAAATCTGAAATATCCTTATATCAATAGCATAAATTTTATCTCATTAGATATGCAAACACAGATAGAATATTTAATTTAGCATATATAAAAAAGGAGCATCATAAGATTTATGCACACTGAAACGTGGATAAACTCTTTTTCGTGTGGGTGAGAAAGGTTTTATTGGAACAATTGTCTTCTTCTCCTTGCTTTTCCTACTCCTGTTAGTCTCTGGCTCCTCCTCCTCCTTTTTCTGTTTTCTGGAGTCCTGAGGTATACAAGAGTTAATAAATAGTTTTCACAAATGCTGATTGTTTCTCACTTTTATATCAATTCTAGCAAGCTTCAGGAAGATTCCTATTTTATTATCTTTGCAGAGGTATTAAAAGAAGTAGAACATAATCCTTTACTTCAAATATACATATGGAGTCCAACTTAGTACTTGATGGATTCCCTCTTGGTTTGGCATTAGGAAGAAAATGTCTTCTACGGGTTGAGTAAACCCCAGAGAGTCTGATACATTTCAAGGAGCTAGTTGGGGGGCTTTAAAGAGATTCTAGATTACTGCTACTTTAAACAATTCAGTCATTGAGGCAATTAAGATAAATTTATTAATAAAATTTTAAAAGAGATAGTGTAGTGCTAGTGTCTAAGATGATCTCAGAATTCTCTTCATTATTTGCTTGAGGTTAATCAACCATATTCAATTGTGAGTCAGTTCTTATTATGAGTGGATTTTCAAATTTACTGAGTAATCTCTAGATCAATGGTTGTTTGAGTCAGTGAGTGATTCAGAGCTCAAATTGCCTAGCCAACTGTTGATTTAGGTTGACTAAAACTACTTAAGAATAAGGCATTGCCAATGCAAAAATGCATGGTTAATGACAAACAGCTTAACCTAAAATTGTATTTTCTTTTGTTATATTAGGAGCTATTTGAATTGGATTCCTGAATGTTCGCAAACATGGAAAAGATTCTTGCATGTCTTTCACAGAAAGCAATTTTGACCAAAGTTTCTCCTTTTCAGTTAAGCTATGAAATCCATGAGCTCAGACCTCTGTGTGTTACTGTTCTTCCTTTCTTTGGCTAGGATGAGGGACAACTGTGCTAAGAGACCTTCTGCCTTATAAGTTATTTTTTTTTAACTCATGTTAGGCAGGACAGAGAGGCTGTTTTCTGAGCAGGGCTATGTTATGTCCTTCCTCGAAGTAGACAAAAGGATCTTTCTGAATCTCCCAGAACCATTTTGTCTGGATAATATCAGTAGTCAGATTTGACTGAGGTAAAAATATAATAGTAGAATATAATAATATTTTACCAGAAAATTTGTGACTGTCTAATTTTTATCCACAATCTGTCATTGATTTTCCTGAAAGATCTGCAGGTTGGTACATATACAAGTAAAGCACACCACAGAAATATTCTATTCTGCTTTGCCCATATATTCTGAAGTGAAATTACAAGAAACTTAGTGAAATCATTTGAAAACCTTCTTTATTTTTATTGGTAGATATTTTGGTATCATATTTATAATCAAATAAGTAGAAGAACCTCTTTCTATAGACACCAGAGTCCAAATCTTGATCTTTAAACATACCCATCAAATGGGATGAAGGTTTGGGAGGCCACAATTTCCAAAATCAGAAATGGCTCAGTTTATTTGATACAGATTTGATTATTCTATCTATAAAATGTAATCCAAAGACAGGTCTTAACTCTGACCAATCTGGGTAACTATTCCTTGCCTTTGGGCATGGAGTAAATGTGATCTGAAAGGACTTCTTTATTCTGGTGAACAAATAAGGAGACAGCATGAGGAAATTTCTTATTTGAATCCATGTGATATGAAATTAGAGACCCATGTGATATCAGGCAGGTAAAAAAAAAAATCTGTTCTAAGAGGCTTTATGATCTATGTAATCTTAGAACACTACAACTTTGAGGAGAGTCTTTGGATTCAAATTTAGATTCCATTGTTTACTACTGGGTAAATATGAATAATTTTCCTGAATTATACTTTTGTGATAAATAAATATGACTCCTTATAACATATATTTGAAAAGGTTAATATCAAGCTGAAATTCTGTGTAACAGGCACAGATACTTGCCAGGCACTAATTTATTCTTAACATTATGAAAACTCAAAGTTAAATAAAATAGAATCACTTAAATTGAAATATTGTGGGAGGGGTAGATATTCACATGAAATGTAGATAATCGGCAGGTAACATAATAAGCACTATGATTTTGGTATTTATGGGGCAGTGGGTACATGAATGCAAGACACTTTGCTGAGTTTAGAGGCTTGATAAACACTAGTTAAAGATTTTTTTCTCTGAGCCTTGACAGATCTATAGGATTTACCCAGGAGAAGAAAGTGAAATATGCATTCAAGGTGTTAAGCAGGAAGATAATATAATATATTCAGAGCACAGCTAGGAATTTTATATTAATAGAACAAAAATATGAAGAGTGAAGCTTAGAAGATAAATCTTTAGGAAGTAAAAAAGGGTCAAATCATGAAAAAGTTGGCTTAAAAAGTTTAGAGCCAATAAAGGCTTATCAGAATGAAAAAAAAGAAGAGACAAAAACATGTTGAACAAAGAAAAAAACTGAAAACCTAAAAGCACTTAATTAAAACACTTTATCATTTCAATGTTTGTCTATTCCAAAAAGCTTTTGGAAAGATACAAAATGTAATCACTCTGATTTATAATCATTGATGTCCATGATTGAGTTGGCCTTAATAGACAACTGGAATTATTATTTTTGAATCAACCCAGGCTTACCTCTGCTCCTCTTGGGCCCTCCTTTTAGAACTGCACATCTGATGTTAAGCTACTGAGTTATGCTGGATCCTAAATTGTATGCAGTGAATACTAGAGAGATTTAAAGAACCAGAATATTCACAACTCAACACATGTAACAAATGAAAATAAACATGCATTTTCTGACCTACATATTTCTCTTTTTTTCATCCTAAAAGATGGAGCCAAGTTATTTCTGTTGTCAAAGTATTACTTAAACTATTTTAGGTGTGAGCTTAAGTCAGACTGGTTTCCTGGTCTGTTTCAACTGGAGAAGCTGTATGCTAATCTGCAGCTGCTATAGTATTTGAGGAACATTGTTATTAAGAGCTGAACTGTGCTGAAGAGGGTACAGCCAAGTAAGGTCAGATGCTCAATTTATGGTAGTTTCAGGAGTGGAGAGAAAATGCTTGCAAAAACAAAGTCTGATGTTAAAAATAAAAGGATAAAAAAGGATCAATTCTAGGCACAAATATCACAGAAGCAGATACATATTTTAACTCAGAAAATGAGTACAGAATATAAATCATGGCTTAAAGCTAAAGGTAGGAAGTTGGAAGGTTGTCTTTAACAACTGAAATTGCATAGTTTGAGTGGTTAGGGTCAGAGGAAGATCAGGATCAGAGTTGGAGGAGCAATCTTCTAGAGAACAAACAGTATAATTTCAGTCAACACTGTCTCCTGTGTGTACCTGTGTGTACATCTCTTCCCCATGTTTTATACTCTGCTCTACTTCCAGAGAAAATTTTCTTGACCTCAGACAATATATGATGCTTAAATCCTCACTATTGAGGTGCCATCTACAGATCATATCTGTACAATGACCCTAGTGTTCAAATGCCCCCCCCCCCAGGTATTGAAGAGAATTTTATTCAACATACAGAATTATAATATATCCCTTTACCTAATCAATCAGCAATACATAGAGAGAGGAGACTGCAACATATTCTTACTGATGCCATAGAAGTTAAAGTAGTTAATACAGGCTTATATCAACATTTCCAAATTGTTGCAGAGAAGCAAAATAGAAACACATTCAGCAAATGTAGCAAAAGGGGAAAAATACCACAAGGAAGCATTTGAAGAAGTTTCTCAAGGAAATTTATAAGCAGTAGTCTTTATGGAACTCATTTTCAAATGAAATAATAGACTATGATATAAAATGTACAGAAATGTATAATACACAAGTGACGTTTAATAATTGTAATTCTTGTATCACTTTTATATTACCAAATTTTTGCTAGCTACATGACGTTGTGTGTTATTATCTACCTAACAGAATCCAAAGATATAACATTTTGGGCTAGATCAACAGATTATGTAATACTATGTTAGTCAGCTTTTTGTTACTATGACCAAAATGCTGACTAAGAACTTACAAGATGAAAATTTTGTTTGAAATTACAGTTTCAGAGGTTTGGTCAGGTGGCTGATGGACTTCATTGCTCTGGGCCCAAGGTGAGGCACAGACAGCACCATAGGGGAAGGGCATGGAGGAGGAAAACACTTTGGCTTAATGCAGCTAGGAATCAGAGACAGGTTTTGGGGGTGGAGGTGGAAAGGGACCATAGGAAAGGTGAACCCTTCTAGGGTACACCTCCACTGACTGAACTCCTCCAGCCATGCCCCACGTACCTACAGTTACCACCCAGTTATTCTATTTAAACAAGGATGGACTGATTAGATTATAGATCTCATAATTTGATCACTGTGTCTCTAAATTTTTCTCTATTAACACCATAGCTTTGGGGGAACACACAGATGTCTAAATCATAACTTTCTGACTCAGATCCCCCAAAATATCATGTCCATTTCATAGTACAAAATTCACTAGTCCATTTCCAATTGATCTCATAGTCTTCACAGTCATAGCATTGCCCAAGGTCAAGTCCAAAATCTCATCTGAGACTCAAGGCATACACTTGGATATGAGCTTCTATGACAGTCAAAAGCAAATAAGCAACATACATCTAATATACAATGACACAGAGTAAATATTTCCATTCCAAAATGGAGGAATAGCTGCATAAAGAGAAAGAATGGAAACACAACAATATTAAAACCCAATATTAAAATCCAGCTTTTGGGGTACATGGTGGGAAGATATGATCTCCAAAGGGCTTGTGCTGCTTCACTCATTTGGCCTTTATAGCTGCAACCCACGTGACCTCTCTTTCATCTTGGCTTTCTCTATAGCCAGCAAATTTCCCTGGTACTCAGTACACATTTTTTATTGGCATCTTTTACCCAGAGAGATCTCCATTTTAGCTTGAGTTTCAACTTTACAGCTTCACATGTTGCCATCGCAGAGGCATCCTGCAGGGATTTTCACCCACTATAAATTTACTGGCCTCACAGTCTTTTCTTTGAAATTTCAGTGGAAGTCTTCATGACCCCTTTAGTCCAACATCCTGCATTCTTACAGAACCAGCATTTATGTGGAAAATATCAAGGTTTACCACCAATTGGAACAGTAGCTGGGCCCCTTAGGAGGATGACTGCAGTGGCCTCTGTGTCTGTGCAGCTGAGCATGGTAAAACAACTTCCTAGTCCCCAATGTAGAGCATAGTTCCCCTAAGATCTCTTGGATCTATAATGGGTATGGTCTTGCTGAATATTGAGATGCTCTCAAGGCAACATCCTCATTGTTTCCGTGCAAAATACTTAACTTCTTTGTAGTGATTGTAATATCTTTAACAACTACAACTTCTTTAGCCCAAATTTTCTTTTCTTCTCCTTCTCCTTCTCCTCTCCTCTCCTTCTACTTTTCCTTCTCCTTCTCCTTCTCCTTCTCCTTGTTCTTCTTTTTCTTTTTGCCAAATAACAAGTCTGTAAAAATTTTCCTTCTCTGTTACTGTTCCTGATTCTCTTAGTGAAACTGGCTAAAAGCTGCCAGCAATGTCCATGCCATGGCCTGAATGCTGTGCTGCATTGAAATATCATCCATTTGTTATTTCAGCCTCAGAAAGTCTCAGCACATGGACAAAATACAGATAACTTCTTTGTCAGAATATAACATAAATGACTTCTAGTTCAATTTGCAATAGAGTCCTTGTTCTCTGAAATCTTTACCATCCTCACTCTTGTCACTACCAGGATTGCCCACTAAACTTTACACACAACATTGCAAGTCTTATCCAGTCTGTTTTTACAAACCATTCAGAACTTTTCCTGCAAACTAGTCCCAAGGGCTGCTGAACAACATGGTCAAGTTAGTCTCAGTAATGTAACTCTCGGTGCCAATTTCTGTGTTAGACAGTTTTTTTTTCATTGTGGACAAAATAACTGTCAAGAAAATGTTATAAGAGAAAAATATATTTTAAGTTTCAGAGGGTTAGTTCATTGTGAGCTGATTTCATTACTCTCAGTCTAAAGTGAGGAAGAACATAATGGTGAAAGGGTATGGCAGAGAAGACTACTTAGTCTATGGCAGGTGGGAAATGGTGGGGAAAGACATCAGGGAAAATGGACCCTTTCAGAGCAGGTCCCTGGTGAACTACCTCCTCTCCCCATGCCCCTCTGCCTATAGTTAAGACCCCATTAGTCCATTCAAATTAGGACTAAATGATTAGATTATAGCTCTATTGATTTGATCATTGTACCTCTGAATATTGCTGTGTTAATATAGGAACTTTGAGGGATATCCCATGTCTAAACCATAAAACATATTGAAAAATAAAATGGGATATTAAAAAAACTTTAGATAAAATATGCATGATTAATAAATAATATATTTGATAATGCAAATTAAAACAAATACCACAATATTTCACCCATCAATTGACTGAAGATTCTTAATATTTAAACTTGTCAAGAATGTGATTTTCTAGCTGTACATATTATTAAGGAGAATATAAAATTAATACAATTTTCCACAAAGCAGGATGGCCATAAATTTCAATAGCCCTAAACACTTTCCTACCTTTTGACCCATTAATTAAGTATTTTAGAATTTAGAGAAATAGCCTCATTTAGACAAACATGTATGCATTCAGATTTTCATTTGATCTTTACTAGAAACAATCTCAAATCATTTATAGTGACCTACATTTCTAGTAAAATGAATCATTTAAGAACATATTTAAATGATGGATGATTATAGACATTACATAATATATCTTCAAAAATATTTGATAAAATGGAGAAATACTCAGAAAAAAATTGCTGTAGGATTCTTATTGCCTTTTGTCTTTCCCTGGGCTGTGGGTGATGGGTGCTGCAGAGTAACAGCTACAGCTACCTGTTCAGTGCCCAGATCCTATTCCCAGATCCTCCTATCCTCTTCTTCTAACAGAAACAACTCACTAAAGGGAACTTGATAAAATAAGTTGCAGTGCTACATCTCAACTCCATATGAATCACTCAAATAAATAAATTACATAAGGAGGTCAAAAGATCTAAGTTAATACATTGCACAGCCAGGAAATGCATATCAATTTTCCTGAAGAAGTCTATTGGAAGCAAAAAAGAAATAATCTAGGAATTATTCAAAGTTGCCTCAGTTATTACAATAGGAATGATGAAAAATGCATAAGGGTTTCACCTCGGAATACATATCAGAGTGACCTGGTTCTTACATTCATCCGTCTACTTCAGAAAATTTTGTTTGAAAACTCCTGCTCCACATCTTCTATTCAAAATAAAACTAATAGTTATTTTCTATCGTTCTTAATTTCTATTATTCTACAATTCTAATAAATGAATGACATATTTTTATATAAAATTGAGAAAAGTTAAAATAAAGGTTGAATAAATTATGCAGAATGACTTAGAACACTTAATTACTTTCCATAAACATAATTTAAGTAGTATAACATATATATAATTGTTATATATAATATAATAAAATTTTACATAATAAAAATAACAATTTAAACCATCTTAATTTTCTCACTATCAAATCAAATAATTTTCTTGTATTTTGTGATATTTAGTATAAAACATATCAATGTGCCACTAAGTTAAATATCAAAATCCTTATGCTTGGTTTACTTGTAAAGAATCAGTTAAAATATTACAGTGTCTCCAATATTTAAATATGGAAAATGAGTTCAGAGAGACAACAATATTTATAGTTGTGAAACACCGATATAATTAGATGTTAAATTTTCGTTTTTTTTTTTTTACAGAGGGCTGGGGATGTAACTCTGTGGTTGAGTGCTTACCTAATGCGCAGAATGGCCTAGGTTTGACCCACAACATCAAAGATAAAAAAAAAGTTAAAAAGCAAAACAGCGACCTTTTTTCAGCAGTTCAGATTTTGATTGCATAGAAGTGTTTTATTTTCGCAATATAGCCAAACAAATAAATAAATACAAAGTGCTTTTATAACCTGAAGGCAAAGTCATTCTACCTAGTATGTAGGTCATCCGTTGTTTTCTGGTTGTGTTTTTTTCCAAACAAATACTTCTTTTCACTCATCATTGACCATTAACGCCCACTACCATTCTTTGAACACGATTTCTTAAATTGTTTTCCATCAGTGAAATCTTGAAATCGTACAATGCAGAGCTTAGACTAGGCTTCAGTTGAATAAAGGCAACTCTAATGACAAGCTCAAGGGGCTCCACAGAAAGGAGGGTGGCATCAGGGTGATGTGGTATCCCACTCTTCTCAAGCACAGATGGAAAGGCAGCCCCTACTCCATGTGGCTGGAGAGGCTCCAAACTCTCTCCGTCATTAACATTTCCCTCATTAATCTGTTTTGATTTCTTCTTCCCTACTTACTTGGCCTGATTTTTTCCCCTTATTTTTAGAATGTAAGTGATTAAGTAAATAAAGACAGAATAACCTCTTTACATGACAGCTTGGTACAGCAGTAAGAATATAAATAATTTCTGCAATCAAGTGCCTTTTTGAGTTTTGGCTCAGCTGTTAAAATTTAACCTATGTGGACCTCACTTTTTCAAAATGTGGAAGAGGAAAAGAGTGAAGAAAAGAGGAAATATTAAGAATGCTTTTACTTCTAGTTTAAAGTGTTATTTTGAGGATCAAATAATATCAATAATACATACGGCCATGCTTTACAAACCTGATGACATTGTACACAAATTTGACAGTTTTAAGTTACATGTTTTATTTGGTTAGAAAATAAAGGGCCTTCTATCACCATTTCACTACATGATTAATTGTGGAACATCACATCTGAAAAAGGAAGGGAATTCAAGGAAGGTAAAGAGAATATATAAAAATGAAAAAAAAAGGTAGGAGGAACATTTTACAGCCTGACCCATGAATCTTACTGGCAGGAGGTGTAAAAGCCAAGGTATAGGAACTTGGAACTAGAATGCACATTTCAGAGCTGTTCTTGGGAACTACCTGTTACTCACCTGAACTAACACCTTTATTTGGCTGCTTCCCCTTCGCTATCCTGCTCTCTATCTCTATCTCTCTGGTTTCTCTTGGAAGCGGGTCCTTAAGAAATCATTTACAACTCACTCAATCCTTGGCTTCCAAAACCCAACCAATTAATTTGTTTATTGATTCAGCAAATATTTATGAAGCACCTTAAGTTCCAGCAATGTTCTCTTCCAAAAGGCAGAACAGAACACATTTGCTTATTCTCAATGCAAGGCATATTTTTATTTAAAAAAGTGAGAAAATAAGTAAATAAATAGTCTATAATACAGTTTTTAATTTTTTTCCACAAATTTTCAAGAAGTGATTAAAAATGCTATGACTAAAAAAAAATTAACCAAAGTAATTTAGAGAAGGACAGGAAGTTCTATTTTAGATAGAGAGGGCTGAAGGGGCCTGAGAATCATTTTTGATATGTGAACAAAAAACATATTCTCCTGACTAGTATTTATTTGTTGTTACATTTCAAAATTGAAAAGCTAGGTTATAGCTCAGTGATAGAGTGCTTGCCTAGCATGCCAAAGGACCTAGGTTTGATGCCAGGACTATGGGGAAAAAATGGGTGGGGAGGGTCTGAAATATTGCTTAGTGATAGAGCATTTGCCTAGCATGCACAAGGCCCCGATTGGGTTGTCTTCCCAGTATTGCAAGTAAATTAATAAATATTGATATTCATGTTGGTTCAAGCCAGTGTAAGAACTTACCATGAGCTGAGAACCCTGGCCCTGGGAAGACATTTTATCACAGAGAAAGCAAGAAGAGAGAAGGGTACTGGGCTGATAGTAGTAGAGGCCCTGTCTAGGGTGAGCAGGAACTGGTGCTTCTTTTTTCACTGCAGGACCATGGCAACACAGGCAGAGGCAGAGGACATGTGAGGATGCTGGGATATATTTCTGAAGGTTGATAAACAGAAGCCATTCATACCAAGTATAGACTCTAAGAAAGAAATTTATTGCATTGTTTTCTTTCTGTTCTTTTAGGGAAAATAATGTATTTTCATCTATTCATACGCTCCATAATTAACAGAAATGCTTTTCTGCATACAATAGGTATTTCTTAAATGATGGTTGACTTGTATGTGTGTGTGTGTGTGTGTGTGTGTGTGTGTGTGAGTATGTGTGTGCATGTCCAAAATTTGATTTTACACATAGAAAAGTTAGTTATCATTCTGTCCTCCTGCTGCAAGTCATAATTAGATATTTTTCTTTACCCGATATTTACATGGATTATTGTATTTGGAACCAGAGAAATGTAAAATTAATATATTTACTGTAATATACAGAAGGTATAGTACACAATAGCATTCATACATCCACATTTTTTGTACATTGATTTGGCCTTTTTACAACTCTTATTCAAACAATGCAGTCTTCCTCTCTGAGACATCTGTCTCTGCCTGCTATTGCAATAGGGTATTCTTAGAAAGAGCTAATATGTAATGTATCATCGTCTCTTATGAATTTCAACCCTTGGAGAAAAATCAAAATGGAAATATAGCCCATAATTCATTCTATAAAGTTCAACTTACCCATAATCTTAATAAAATATCATCAAACTAAGTATCACACACAAAAAAATCCCTTTTCGATAATCAAGTGCTGCTGACTTTGTTTCCTGGGAGGAAAGGCTAACTGGAATATTTTAAGCAAATCATGGATGCAAATGTGAAACATTGCCTCAGAGCCTCTGTGCCTGATTTCAGGAACATGAGTTCATAGGGCTGCACCAGGACCAAGTCGAAGATGAATGAACCATTTGGACTTACCATGGATCTGGATGGCAGCAGTTCAGTACAAGTTATTTCCATCTTGTGAGATTGCAATCCTCTTTCTCTGTTTCTGTGAAGAAAGGAAAAATAAATAAGCCCACCAATGTAATTTCTTTTTATATTGATAAGACTTTTGGCATTAAAAATGTCTGCCCTTTAACCTTATCTTTTTCAGAAACCTTTCAGTGACTCAGATGTGTTTGACATGAATATGTTCCCCAGAAGACACTATAAAGCAATACTTTTTTTTTACTGACACTATAAAAAATGGACGTGTTTTAAGCTTTCTACAAATTACTATTTAAAAACACAAGATATGATTGATCACCAGATGGAGCAGTAAAAAATGAAAACTGGGAGATAAAGATGGAATACAAATATTTAATCATAAATGGGAAAACAATGAAAATCTGATCTGAGGATAACTACATTCTCTTTGCAGATAATAACCTTTCCTATGAGAATGAGTCACTTATGGAATCTAATGTAGGGATGTAAATCCATTTGCATAGTAAATAAAAATTTTTGCTTATGACACATGCACTATGACTGAAAACATGTTTTTAATTATTTTAATTTGGAAAAATCTCTTATATTATAATTTTTCCATCACACCATTTGAAAAACATCCCTTCACTTACTAAGTGAAAAAAATGATTTTCTTCTGTGACTTAAAGAAAATATGACAATATCATGAAACATATTGAAAGCTTTCTGACAAAGAGATTTGGATCCATAATAGTAGAGGCTATATGTCACACTTTCTTTATGAAAAACAGTGTATTTCTGGTATGTCCCCAGAACACTGATGTAATGAAAATTTATTTGAAAATATTTAGCATATAGCATTGTATTATTTTTTATGCAATTAAAGCTTTTTAAGTTGTGTATGCATGCACATAATATGTTATACTGTGTTCTAGTCAGTTTTTACCCTGCTGTGACCAAAATACTGTTAAGAATAATTTCAGAGGCCAGGCGTGGTGGCACACGCCTATAATCCCAGCAGCTTTCGGGACTGAGGCAGAAGGATTGCAAGTTCAAAGCCAGCCTCAGCAAAGGCAAAACACTAAGTAACACATCGAGATCTTGTCTCTAAATAAAAATACCAAATAGGCTGGAGATGTGGCTCAATGGTCAAGTGTCACTGAGTTCAGTCCCTGGTACAAAATAATGATAATGATGATAATAATAATAATAATAATAATAATAAATAGTTATTATTATTATTATTATTATTATTATTTTAGAGGAGGAAAAGTTTATTTTGAGTTTTAGAGGTCTCATTCCACAGACAGCTGGCTCCAATACTCAGGGATCAAGGTAAAGCAGAATAGCATGGCAAAACACTGTGCTGGAGAAAAGTGACTCAGGAAGTGAGAATGAGAAAGCAGACACACACACACTCACAGAGAGTGAGCATGAGCGAGCTCCACTTAGCAAGAACAAAATATATAGTCCAAAGGCACAATCCCCTTGGAACTCATCTGCTCCAGCCATAACCCACCTATCTATAGTTACCATTCAATTAATCCCTATCAGGGGATTAACACACTGATTATGTTAAAGTGTAACCCCTCATTTCACCTCTAGACTTTCTTATGTTTCCTTTTTGGGAACACCTCACATCCATACCAAAACAGACTGTAGCACATCATTTTATTAAACATTACTGTTTTAAGTATAATAATCAAATGGTAACATTGAGGTTCATTATACAATAATAAATAGGTAAGTATGGCAATTGAATTTTGTCACCATGTAAATTATAACCAAAAAAACTACTAAGTTAGAAGTCGCATTATAAATTTTTCACATCTAGCACAAGCATTGAAACTTAGTATTCAATTAAAGAAGATATGTTAAATTTATGAAATGAAAGCATCTTCTGTCAACTAGTTGCCACATTAACTTCTCCTCCCCATTCCAGAGTACTCAGCAGAGATCACTGCCCATTCTAACATCCATTCCTATCCCATCCACACATTCTGAGAGGCTTCCACCTCTGAATGTTTATCATTTGGCATCTGCCTAAATACACTGCTGTACATAAAAATATCCACTGTGAGATATGATAATCAGGAATATGTTATCATTTCATACTCACTGTGACTTTGACTTGCTTCTATAAAAAGTAGGCTTTTCCTACAATGTTATTCCCATTCTACAGTTGTGTACATTTAGTTTACACTCCCTGGTTCACTGACAAGGAAGAGGTCCGGAGAATATGACAGTAATTTTACCAAGGCACTTAATATGAGAGTCACACATTTTACTTTATAAGGATTCATACTTAAGAAGAATAAAAGGCTTGAATTTCAAGGATAAACAAAGTTGATACTGGTCTTGCTTCTCTACCTTCCTGTAGGCTGTCAGTGCTAGTCAGGATAACAGATTCAAGAAAGTTCAGTAACCTGCGACCCACGGGCAGGTCAGGCCGAGCAACCTGCCAAGTGACAGAGCAGCTACACGTGCCTGCAGGGAACGCAGACCTGCGACCCACCAGTAGGACAGGTCCAGCGGCCTGCTGAGGGGCAGGCCCATCCCCTCCCCCAGTGTCTGCAAGGTAGGTGGGACTGTGACCACCAGCAGATCAGGCCCAGCGGCCTGCTGAGGGGCGGAGCCGGCCCCTCCCCCAGTGCCTGCAAGCTAGGCAAACCTGCGACCCATGGGCAGGTCAGGCCCAGCAACCTGCCGAGTGACAGAGCTGCCACACGCGCCTGCAGGGAGCACGGACCTGCGACCCACCAGCAGGACAGTTCCAGCGGCCTGCTGAGGGGCAGGCCCGTCCTCTCCCCCAGTGCCTGCAAGGTAGGCGGGACTGTGACCACCGGCAGATCAGACCCAGTGGCCTGCTGAAGGGCGGAGCCGCCCCCTCCCACTGCACCTGCAAGGTAGGCGGACCTGCGACCCATCGGGAGGTTAGGCCCAGCAACCTGCGGAGTGACAGAGGTGCCCCTCGCACCTGCTGGGTAGGCGGACCTTTGACCGACCAGCAGAGCAGACCTAGGGCCCGCCAGTGTGGTAGATGGATCACACAATTTGGAGGAGGATCACAGCCACTACCTGCCCTGCAAGGGTGATTTTTCAACTATACAAGAGCAATATAAATAAATAGAGGGAAAATTTCAAAAACACAACAGTTTCACCAAGCAGAAAGAAACGCCAGCAGTATGAAAAGACAAGGAAAGAAAGGACCACAGGCAATGCAGGTCAACTCAACTTTAGAAGAGGTAATAGCTGCAACAGATGGAATGTCAGATAGAGAGGTCAGGATATACATGCTTCAGATGATCTGGAGTCTCAAGGAAGACATGAGACAGCAAAATCAGACAATGGAAGATCACATTGACAAGGAACTACATAAACAAATCCAAGAAGTAAAAGATCAATTTCACAGGGAGATAGAGGTAATAAAAAACAAACAAATAGAAATCCTAGAAATGCAGGAAATAATAAACCAACTTAAAAACTCAATTGAGAATACTACCAGGAGAGTGGATCATTTAGAAGTTAGAACATCAGACAATGAAGACAGAGTATTTCAACTTGAAAAGAGCATAGACAGCTCAGCAAGTCTGCTAAGAAACCATGAGCAGAACATCCAAGAACTATGGGATAATATCAAAAGACCAAACTTAAGAGTCATTGGGATACAGGAAGGCACAGAGCTCCAAACCAAAGGAATAAACAATCTATTCAGTGAAATAATACTAGAAAACTTCCCAGAATTGAAGAATGAGACAGAATCCCAAATCCTAGAAGCCTACAGGACGCCGAATGTGCAAAATCATAAGAGATCCACACCTAGACACATTATAATGAAGATGTCCAACATACAGAATAAGGAGAGAATTTTAAAAGCTACAAGAGAAAGGAAGCAGATTACATTTAGGGGTAAACCAATCAGGATAACAGCTGATCTCTCAACACAAACTCTAAAAGCTAGAAGATCCTGGAATAACATATTTCAAACGCTAAAAGAAAATGGGTTCCAACCAAGAATCGTGTATCCGGCGAAATTAAGCTTCAGGATGGAAGATGAAATTAAAACATTCCACGATAAACAAAAGTTAAAAGAATTTGCAGCTAGAAAACCATCTCTTCAAAAAATTCTTGGCAAAACACTACAGGAAGAGGAAATGGAAAACAACAATGAAAACCAACAGTGGGAGGTAGGACAGTAAAGGGGGGAAAATAATCAAAGAGGAAAACAAATCAGGTTTAATAGCATTAATAAACAAATATGGCTGGAAGAACAAACCATATCTCAATAATAACCCTAAAAGTTAATGGCTTAAACTCACCAATTAAGAGACACAGGATAGTTGAATGGATCACAAAACAAGACCCAACAATATGCTGCCTACAGGAGACGCATTTGATAGGAAAAGATATACATAGACTGAAGGTGAAAGGTTGGGAAAAATCATATCACTCATATGGACTGCGGAAACAAGCAGGAGTGTCCATACTCATATCAAATAAAATAGATTTCAAGCCAAAGTTAATCAAAAGGGATAAAGAGGGACACTACATACTGCTCAAGGGAACCATACACCAACAAGACATAACAATCATAAATATATATGCCCCAAACAATGGTGCTGCTATGTTCATCAAGCAAACTCTTCTCAAGTTCAAGAGTCTAATAGACCACCATACAATAATCATGGGAGACTTCAACACACCTCTCTCACCACTGGAAAGATCTTCCAAACAAAAGTTGAATAAGGAAACTATAGAACTCAATAATGCAATTAACAACCTAGACTTAATTGACATATATAGAATATACCACCCAACATCAAGCAGCTACACTTTTTTCTCAGCAGCACATGGATCCTTCTCAAAAATAGATCATATATTATGTCACAGGGCAACTCTTAGACAATATAAAGGAGTAGAGATAATACCATGCATCTTATCTGATCATAATGGAATGAAACTGAAAATCAACGATAAAAGAAGGAAGGAAAAATCATGCATCACTTGGAGAATGAACAATAGGTTACTGAATGATCAATGGGTTGTAGAAGACATCAAGGAGGAAATTAAAAAATTCTTAGAGTTAAATGAAAACACAGACACAACATATCGGAATCTCTGGGACACATTGAAAGCAGTTCTAAGAGGAAAATTCATTGCTTGGAGTGCATTCCTTAAAAGAAGAAAAACCAACAAATAAATGATCTCATACTTCATCTCAAAATCCTAGAAAGAGAAGAGCAAAACAACAGCAAAAGAAGTAGAAGGCAAGAAATAATTAAAATCAGAGCTGAAATTAATGAAATTGAAACAAAAGAAACAATTGAAAAAAATGACAAAACTAAAAGTTGGTTCTTTGAAAAAATAAATAAAATTGACAGACCCTTAGCCATGCTAGTGAAGAGAAGAAGAGAGAGAACTCAAATTACTAGCGTATGGGATGAAAAAGGCAAGATCACAATAGACACCTCAGAAATACAGAAGATAATCAGAAATTATTTTGAATCCTTATACTCCAATAAAATAGAAGATAGTGAAGGCATCGATAAATTTCTTAAGTCATATAATCTGCCCAGATTGAGTCAGGAGGATATAGACAACCTAAACAGACCAATATCAATTGAGGAAATAGAAGAAAACATCAAAAGATTACCATCTAAGAAAAGCCCAGGACTGGATGGGTATACAGCAGAGTTTTACAAAACCTTTAAAGAGGAACTAATACCAATACTTTTCAAGCTATTTCAGGAAATAGAAAAAGAGGGAGAACTTCCAAATTCATTCTACGAGGCCAACATCACCCTGATTCCGAAACCAGACAAAGACACTTCAAAGAAAGAAAACTACAGACCAATATCTCTAATGAACCTAGATGCAAAAATCCTCAATAAAATTCTGGCGAATTGGATACAAAAACATATCAAAAAAATTGTGCACCATGATCAAGTAGGATTCATCCCTGGTATGCAAGGGGGTTCAATATATGGAAATCAATAAATGTTATTCACCACATCAATAGACTTAAAAATAAGAACCATATGATCATCTCCATAGATGCGGAAAAAGCATTCGACAAAGTAGAGAATCCCTTTATGTTCAAAACTCTTGAAAAACTAGGGATAACAGGAACATACCTCAACATTGTAAAAGCAATTTATGCTCAGCCTCAGGCTAGCATCATTCTGAATGGAGAAAAATTGAAGGCATTCCCTCTAAAATCTGGAACAAGACAGGGATGCCCTCTTTCACCACTTCTGTTCAACATAGTTCTCGAAACACTGGCCAGAGCAATTAGACAGATGAAAGAAATTAAAGGCATAAAAATAGAAAAAGAAGAACTTAAATTATCACTATTTGCAGATGACATGATTCTATACCTAGCAGACCCAAAAGGGTCTACAAAGAAACTATTAGAGCTAATAAATGAATTCAGCAAAGTGGCAGGTTATAAAATCAACACGCATAAATCAAAGGCATTCCTGTATATCAGCGACAAATCCTCTGAAATGGAAACGAGGACAACCACTCCGTTCACAATATCCTCAAAAAGAATAAAATACTTGGGAATCAACCTAACAAAAGAGGTAAAAGACTTATACAATGAAAACTACAGAGCCCTAAAGAGAGAAATTGAAGAAGACCTTAGAAGATGGAAAAATATACCCTGTTCATGGATAGGCAGAACTAACATCATCAAAATGACGATATTACCAAAAGTTCTCTATAGGTTCAATGCAATGCCAATCAAAATCCCAACGGCATTTCTTGTAGAAATAGAGAAAGCAATCATGAAATTCATATGGAAGAATAAAAGACCCAGAATAGCAAAAACAATACTAAGCAGGAAGTGTGAATCAGATGGTATAGCGATTCCAGATTTCAAACTATACTACAGAGCAATAGTAACAAAAACAGCATGGTAATGGTACCAAAACAGGCGGGTGGACCAATGGTACAGAATAGAGGACACAGAAATCAACCCACAAAACTACAACATTTTTATATTTGATAAAGGGGCTAAAAGCATGCAATGGAGGAAGGATAGCATCTTCAACAAATGGTGCTGGGAAAACTGGAAATCCATATGCAACAAAATGAAACTGAATCCCTTTCTCTCGCCATGCACAAAAGTTAACTCAAATGGATCAAGGAGCTTGATATCAAATCAGAGACATGGCATCTGATAGAAGAAAAAGTTGGCTACAACCTACATGCTGTGGGGTCGGGCTCCAAATTCCTCAATAGGACACCCATAGCACAAGAGTTAACATCTAGAATCAACAAATGGGACTTACTCAAACTAAAAAGTTTTTTCTCAGCAAAAGAAACAATAAGAGAGATAAATAGGGAGCCTACATCATGGGAACAAATCTTTACTCCTCACACTTCAGATAGAGCCCTAATATCCAGAGTATATAAAGAACTCAGAAAATTAGACAATAAGATAACAAATAACCCAATCAACAAATGGGCCAAGGACTTGAACAGACACTTCTCAGAGGAGGACATACAATCAATCAACAAGTACATGAAAAAATGCTCACCATCTCTAGCAGTCAGAGAAATGCAAATCAAAACCATCCTAAGATACCATCTCACTCCAGTAAGATTGGCAGCCATTATGAAGTCAAACAACAATAAGTGCTGGCGAGGATGTGGGGAAAAGTGTACACTTGTACATTGTTGGTGGGACTGCAAATTGGTGCAGCCAATTTGGAAAGCAGTATGGAGATTTCTTGGAAAGCTGGGAATGGAACCACCATTTGACCCAGCTATTCCCCTTCTCGGTCTATTCCCTAAAGACCTAAAGAGAGCATGCTACAGGGACACTGCTACATCGATGTTCATAGCAGCACAATTCACAATAGCAAGACTGTGGAACCAACCTAGATGCCCTTCAATAGACGAATGGATAAAAAATATATATATATGTGGCATTTATACACAATGGAGTATTGCTCTGCATTAAAAAATGACAAAATCATAGAATTTGGTGGGAAATGGATGGCATTAGAGCAGATTATGCTAAGCGAAGCTAGCCAAGCCCTAAAAAACAAATCCCAAATGTCTTCTTTGATATAAGGAGAGTAACTAAGAACAGACTAGGGAAGAAGAGCACGAGAAGAAGACCAACATTAAACAAGGATGAGAGGGGGGAGGGAAAGGGAGAGAGAAGGGAAATTGCATGGAAATGGAAGGAGACCCTCAGGGTTATACAAAATTACATACAAGAGGAAGTGAGGGGAAAGGGAAAAATAATACAAGGGGGAGGAATGAATTACAGTAGTGGGGGTAGAGAGAGAAGAGGGGAGGGGAGGGGACGGGAGGGGGGATAGTAGAGGATAGGAAAGGCAGCAGAATACAACAGACATGAGTATATCAATATGTAAATCAATGGAAGTGTAACTGATGGGATTCTGCAAGCTGTATATGGGGTAAAATGGGAGTTCATAACCCGCTTGAATCAAAATGTGAAATATGATATATCAAGAACTATGTAATGTTTTGAACAACCAACAATAAAAAAAACGCGTTAGTTTATTAAAAGAATTTCAGAATAAAACAAGTGAGAATGAGTAAAGAAATTGGCCACAACATAATTAAAATTATTCTTATATTTTAAAATTTATAAAGAATTTATTTAATTCATAATAAGAAGCCCAAAAGAAAAATAAACAAAAAATAAGCATTTTTTAATATTTTACAAAATAGGAAATCCAAATGTCCAGTAAATGTATGAAAAGGTAAATCATTAGTTTTCAGAGAAATTTAAGGCAAAACCCACTAAAACCAGAATAAAATACCATTACATGGTCACCAGAATGACTAAATTTTAAAAAATAACCACAGGATTAGCATTACTGATTTTTCCTTTGCCTCAGTCTCCAATATGGCTTGGCACAGCTCTGTTACTAATTCTGTCTTTATTTAAAATTTCAATATTTTGGTTATCATGGATTTTTCATTACTTTTTAGTTGAAAGAATATCTAACTAAAATATTATTTATTGTAATTTGTTAGTTTTTTTTTAATGCACCCTTAAATCTTGTGCCCATCATGATTACCTCATTTACCTTGCCTACTGGTTCTAGCTCTTCTGTCCAGGGCTATTTTGGCAAGTGGAGATTTAAATAGGAATACTGTTTATGAAAAAATTCTTTCTTAAAGAAAAATGAAATTAGAAGGATATGTCTCACAATTACTTTGTACTATGAAAGATCTGAACAAATGAATTAATAATAACTTAAAAAACAAAACACCAACATAGGGTGCTAAAATAATGGAGTTAGATGAAGAGAAAAAAAGAAAAAACTAAAAAATGAAATGTCTTCATTTAGAAGCAGTATGTAAAAGAAGGGTGAATAAGTATGTCTGAAAATGAAATGTACACAAAGAAAAAAGTCTTAAAGTAATGAATTCAGAGAAACTGAGAAAACAATTTGAAAAACAGAATGTGGTTGTTCAGAAAATGTCCAATCTGTGTCCAAAGGGATAAACATTTTTCCCTTTTTTGTTAATGTGGTGAATTACAGTGATGGAATCTCAAATATTAAACTTACCTTGTAATCTTGGGATAAAAAAAAAAAAGAAAGTTCAACTGACAATATAGAAACACAGTGAATTCCACACTCTTGGACAAGAATCTGAACTAAACTAAGTAAAACAATTCTGCTTCTATCAATCTGGGTTATTCCAATAAAAAGATCTTCCAGGTCAATATAAAATATCTTCCCAGGTACCACTTGTTTTATAAACATGTTTGGTTCTTTTATTCTTTCAGTTTCAAATTGTACAATCTTGGCCAAATTAACCACTGGTGCATGAAATTTACCAGCTTAGATCAAGTTAATAAATAACTTGAAAGCACACATTTTAGTCTGCCTCTGATATGTTTCCCCATAGCTCCTGTAATAATGTAGGGATATGCAGCATGATTAGATTATGAGGGCTACAGTCTAATCCATCCATCCTAGTTGGAATGGACTAACTGGGTGGTAACCACAGGCAGGTGGGGCATGGCTAGAGAAAATGGATCACTGGAGGCATACTCTGGAAGGGTTCATCATCCCTGCATTCCCTCAGTCCCTCCTTCCTGGTCATCATGAGCAGAGGATTATTGCTTTACCACACCCTTCCATAATGTTGTTCTTCCTCTCCTTGGCCCCAGAGTAATGGAGTTGGCTGACCAAGGAATGAACCTCTGAAACCATGATCCAAAATAAACATTTCCTCTTCTAAGTTGTTCTTGTCAGGTATTCTGTTTACTATAAAAAAAGTGACTAACAGTAGCATGGAAATTCCAACAATTGTGGATATATTTTCTGATCTAAAGAAAAGAAATGCCAATTCAGCATTCTCTTTTTGTTCAATTTCTCAGTTTCTTTTTGTTAAGTTTTTCTTATTCTAACTAATGAGTTAGTATTCATCTCCTAATGTCCCCACTGTGTTTGGAACATCTAAATTATAGCTCAGTGCTTTGGAATTCAGACCATTCAATCGGTCTAGGTTATTTGCTCAACCATTCAGTTCATTCATAGAGAATGCTTAGCAGATTATACAGTAATCCACAGCAATCTTTCCTTAGAGTTCTTGCATGCCACTTCAAGGTAATATCAATCTGAGAAAGTAATATTTTCCTAAGGGAGACCACTTGCTCTATTTAAATTTAGCTTCTTAGACCTAATATTCCATCAGTTCTTGCTAGGCCTATTAGCTTTCTGAGAACAAACTGAAAAAGGAATAAAATATAGAAAACATAAGCTGTATCAAATCAACCAACTGCTACCAAGGTGGTAGCTTAACAGAAGCCTAGGGTCTGACCTATTCCTTACTATTAACCTGAAGTTAGTATCAAGGGCTACATACATGAGTAGAAACTAAATTAATAAAAAATGATACTACTCAAGTGGGAAAATTAAGTATTGGATAGATACAATATTAAATTTACTAAATATTTATTATGCAAACTGAATAAGTTTATATACCTTGTTTCCTGGGTGGTTATCTTTTTAAATGATCATACCAGAGAAAAAAGAGCTTTGCATAATTAGAACAGTTTATGAAAGGTTTAATAATATTTGATAAACTTAAGAATATTAAGTAGGATAACACATGGCAAGTGGTTAAGACTTGGAACAATTAGAAGTGTTCATCAAATGTTCATTTTCATCATTGTTATTATTTAGTGTAGGTGAATTTTCCCATAATGCCATAGAGTAAAAAATCAATGTGTCCCTGCACAGTTTGCAATAGCAATTCAATATACTATAATCCCCACCCTAGTAAAAATAGAAGCAAAATCATTTGTCCTCACTGATTCTAGATGATCACATAATCTAGATGTTGCTACCTTTATCATACAACATTGGCCAATGAAAATAAAAATTGTGACTCAAATATGTGCTCCTTCTAGAATCCTTATGCAGCAATCTATGCAGCAACAGTTCTGAACTCTGCCCCTCACATGGATCTATTGCTCCTGTATCTCATCATGCCTGACATGTTTCAGTTCCTCCATCTAAAGTTTTCAATTCTGCATTTATACTTTTGACATGAGTTACTTGCATCAGCTAGATTATGTGACATGCTACCTTAGAGAAAGTGCTGATGAATAAAGAGTATTTGCTATCTTACCTTAAGAGAGAGCATATTTGCATCTTAATAGTGCTTTGCTTGTTGACTTGAGTCACTCTTCAGGGTGAGTCAAAATCCAGGATCCTATACTCCCACTCAGACTTGTGACTCATCCTTTCCCAAAGGAAGTCTTCTGGTGAGTACATTTGTGTTCCCCAGGTTGCTCTTCTCTTTGTGGGCTCCTTAGTGAAACATTAAGCACTCTAGCATAATGTCACCTTAAGAATGTGCCTTCTAGTAGTCTGGCTGTATCTGATCACTGGGGATCGAGGAAGGAGAAGAAGGAGAAGCAAGATTCCAGTCTAAGGCTGAGCTGTGTCTTGTAATCCTAGTTTTATTGGTTCTTAAAAATTAATATTTTTGATCCCCATCCAGTTCCTCTACTTAAGGTTCAATTACTTCTGGATATGGAGAGGAAAAGGTTCAGATGATCACCCAAAAGATTATTAGAAGTTTCCTAAACCTCACAGTGAAGAACCTATTCCTTTGAGTTTATGAGATATCATGCTGTGGTTCTCAAGGCAAATAAAAATCTAAGAAAGAAAGTCAACAAAACTGAATGCAGAATGAGGACCACATGACAGAAAAGCTGGCGATGGTTAGGAGACGCAGTCATTAGAAAATTCTGGCAGGAAAACTGTACAGGAACTGGAGCATCCACTGCCTTTTCAATAATACCTGCTGAGCTTCCCACTCCCAAAGTGAAAAGCAGATGTACCTGGTAGATTCATTTGTCAGGGTTTTAGTCAGCTCTTCATTACTCTGACTAAAAGACCTGACAAGAACAATTAAAGGAGGAAAAGTTTATTTGGCTCACAGTTTCAGAGGTCTTAGTCCATAGTTGGCAGACTCCATTGCTCTGGGCTCAAGTTGAAGCTGAACATCATGGTGGAAGGGTGTAGCCTAGGAATGCCAATCTGGACAAGAAAGCTTGAGGCAAAGAGAGCTCCACTCAACAGGGACAAAATATAAACCCCCAAGGCACACCTCTAATGACCTACCTCCTTCAGCTACATACTACCTGACTACGGTTACCACCCAGTTAATCCCTACCAGAGGATAAATGCACTGATTATGTTAAGACTCTCATAACCCAATCATTTTACCTCTGAACTTTCTTGCATTGTTTCCCACACAATCATTTGGGGGCACCTCACATCTAAACCATAGTAGTCAGCCACCAGTAAGTCCAGATTTGAAAACAAGGCTGGTACTTCTCACTCACTCTTCTTTTTACACTGTTATCATATGAGCCTAAGCTGTGGGAGTTGAATATAACATCGAGAGCCCTTCTCTTGTTTCCTAAAAATGTTTCCGTTTTTACTTTTTTGAATGATGCTGCTTTATAATGAAACTCATCACTGAAAATAATTGCTTCATGAATACCCTATGAATTAATTGAAATAGAGAGTCAAATGCTATTTTTAAAAAAGAAATCTCATGCTCCAGTATGGGGAAACCACTATTTTTTCTGAAGCATGGAATATTTCACTTGATTCACAATAAGCTGCATTTTTCCTGTCTGACAGAGAAATGTGCTAAAGCCTAACAATGACAAGTAGATGTTCCCAGGGAAAAAGCAGATGCATTTGTAATAATGAGGGATGATGATGATGATGATGATGATGATGATGATGATGATGATGATTTTAATATTCTTTTTGTTTGTATGTTTTGAGATGGGTTTACTATGTTTCCCAGGCTGACCCCATACTGTTGGGCTCTGGCAATCCTTACTCTCCAAAGTAACTGGGACTAGAGGTATTTTAGTATTTCTTAAAGTTATAAAACAGTTCCTTAAAGATTAACATATGCATTTAAAACTAGGATCCCTTAGAAGAGGATCTCTTAGAGCCCCATCATACTTGTGCAAATCAATTAGTAAATTTTCACTTTTGCCATATTAAGAAGGTAAAATAATTAGTAAGTTTTAGTTTGTGTTTTTGTAATTATGAATGAGGTTCATTATTTTGTTAAAACTTGAAGAAATTTCTTTTTCTATTCCATGAACAGTCTATTCATTGTTTTACTTGGTTTCTATAACTGTGTATTCCTTTAGCTATTTGTAGAAACTCATTATGTATCAGGAATACTAGTCATTTATGTTATAATTAATGGATTTTTTAGATCATTATTATTATTTTGACTTTGCTTATGATGATGTTTTTGTGTATAGATTTTTTTTATCTCCATGGAATTAAATTTAATGATTTTCTTAAAAAAAATATATCTACTAGAATTTGAACAGACAGCTTTTCCATATAGCAGCAAGGCAATATCCACAGTGCTGCCATTTGAGAGTAAAGCAGTTGGATTTATAAGCAGTTAAAACACAAAATAAAATTTTAAAGACTGGTCTACAAGTTTCAGCTGGTCATTCACGTTTCCCTAATGTTTCTTTCTACTTGCCAAACAAACATCATAGCTCCTTTCTCATAGCAAATGTCCTCTGCCATTTACTTAGCATTAGGACCACACAATAAACCAGCACTGCATTCTCACTTTCCAATCTCATCCTACTGTTATCACTAACAGAAATCCTTATTAAGATTGATATGTTGCTTCTGGGACCCATGACAAGCAATCATTTACATTTACTTAAATAGGGAAAAAGAAAAAAACTCTACTTATAAAACTAAGGAGTGGGACACAATACCCTCACCCCTCAGAATTGTGATTATTCTAAACCCTAGGTCTTTCACATATTTTTTCTTCCCATTTATGTACACCACTTTGTCAGGTGTTTTAGTCATCATTTTCACTGCTTTGACAGAAAGACCTGACAAAACAAATTTTAAAGGAGAAAGAATTTATTTAGCCTTCAATGTTTGAGAGGACTTCATCCATAAATGGCTGAGTTCATTGTTCTGGGCCTAAAGTTGAAGCAGAAGGGCGTGGTAGAGGAAAGAAGCTCAGGACTTAGCACCAGACCTCAAAGAGACTTGTTTGAACCTACAAGTGGCTAGTGACCTACCAGTTATTTGTGCCCAGCCAGACTGCAGCACCCCAAGGGCATGAACCAGTGATCTATTTCCTTCAGCCACTCTCCATCTGATTATGGTGATAGCCAGATTAATTCATATCAGTTGTCAGGTTAAAGCTCTCATAATCTATGGGCTGGAGTTGTTGTTTAGCAGTAGAGTTCTCCCTACCATGTGGGAGACACTGGGTTTGATCCTCAGCACCACCTAAAAATAAATTTAATTTTTTTTAAAAAAAGCTCTCATAATCCAATCATTTCACCTCCACATTTCCTTGCATTGTCTTACATAATAGCTTTGGGGGGATACCTCATACCTCATATCTCAAACATAACCTCATGCTTCTGTATTTGAAAAGTATCTGTGAAAACTAGAAACATAAGTGCATAGTAAAGAAACGTCCCCTCATCCTTAAATGTCAACAAACACAGACACACACACACACACATGCACATACACAAATGAATATTTGTGCTTCTTTTTAAAAAAATTTATTTTTTAGTTGTAGGTTGACACAGTACCTTTTATTTTTTTATTTTTATGTAGTGCTGAGGATCAAACCTAGGAGGATCGAACCCAGTGCCTCAAGCATGCCAGGCAAGCGCTCCACCTCTGAGCCACAACCCAAGCTCCTTGTGCTTCTTAATCTCAGTTTATTCAAACAACACTCATTTTAAAGATATATCTGGCCCCTAATTTGAACGTATTCCTGAATTTATTTCATTTAAAAAAATGTGTTTACAAGGGATTCTCTCTTGGTAGATGGAGAAATGGAACCTGGACATAGTTTCATTGGGTGTATAAAAATAATTCAAATGTCATGCAGTGATTCTGTTTTGAGTTGGACACCTGGAAGCCTGAGATGGGGAACTTTAAGTAAAGATTGCTCAGCATCAGTTGTCACATAAAGCTGCCAGAGAAGCAAAGGAACATTGTAAATGAGTCCTACTACCTCAGGTCTTAGAGAAAATTTTTAAAATGTCTGATCAGGGAAAATTAAAGAAAATTAAAAAGAATGTATGGACAAATTAAAAAAGAATACATGTAATTAAGTCAAGTCATAAGGAGTTTAATGCACATTGGTATGTTGCCTTATAGAGCTATTTTACTTTGTTTAAATATCTGCTTTTTAGTGTGTAAGAGAAAAAAAAAGTAACACTTTTTGGAGCTTGCAATGTTTGCATAAGGTTGCTCATAGGTTTCTTGCACCAAATCACTTTTGTCCACTTTTTAGGAATGCAACTTTTTAGGTTTCATCCCAGATTTACTGAATAAGGATCAAAAGTGTTTGAATCTAAAGATGTTCTAATTTACATTACAGGTAAATTTTATGTATTAGAAAATTCAAGAATCACTTGAATAGAAACTATGTATGACCCAGGGAAAATTAAAATGATATTGTCTTGGGCTGGGGATGTGGCTCAAGCTGTAGCGCGCTCGCCTGGCATGTGTGCGGCCCGGGTTCGATCCTCAGCACCACATACCAACAAAGATGTTGTGTCCGCCAAGAACTAAAAAATAAATATTAAAAATTCTCTCTCTGTATCTCTCTCTCCTCCCTCCCTCTCTCTCTCTCTCTCTCTCTCTTAAAAAAATTATATTGTCTTTTTTTTTATAAAATTCAGCTCAGTGGAAAATTTAAGCAAATTCAGTGGTCAAGTATGGATGCAAAATAAAGGCAGATAAAGTACAACCATTATTTTTAGCATTACTCTTCAGGATATACTGACCTGTCATAGTTCTTCCTTGCTGGACAGTTTCAGCATAGTCAAATCACAAAAATAGTATTAAGGAAGGGAAAAAATGAGGAGGCATATAGCAGAAAGTGTGTGTGTGTGTGTGTGTGTGTGTGTGTGTATGTCTCTGTGTGTGTGTGTGTGTCTAGCATGTGTGTTAAATTTAAGCTAGTAGAATTATTAAATTATGAAGTGATCAAAATAGTAATGTTCATTTGTTAGGTAAGTAGCCTGGAAAAGAATAAATGAGAGAATATGTGCATTTGAGACATATTCACATCTATTATATGATAACAAATCCATTTCTTTTAGCTTAACTTTCTCATCCCCATCAACTCTAATACTCACATCCTAGTCTCAGGACACTATCATTTTCCTTACAAATAAACTTCAGATACAACGCTGAACTCACAACATATTGCTTCAAGTAGACTGGCAAAATGAAAAATGTTAAATAGCACAAATACCTCCAGAGTCTTTGGAGCCCATTTTATCTTGTCCAAGGGGATCTCCCTTCTTTGGCCATTATTGTAGTCTGTGACCATCCACAAACCATCATTACTTCTATTGCAATACATCGTCGGGCTTCCTCAATTTAGTTATAACCCTTACTTCATAGTCTTTGATGCACAGCTTCATAAGAGATTCTAAACCATAGAGTATCTTTGGGGGAAAGCTGGGAGAAAAATGCAAATATTCATTCTAACCCAAAGAAATCAAAATTGGTTGGCGTCTCATTAGTACCCCATAAAGAAGCTGATACCACAGTGATATTTCATGATACGTTCACTTTTTTCATGCATGACAAAAGTTTTTTTAATTATAATAACAGCTTGTATTTATGTAATGTTTGACAATTTTGAAAATGCTTTCATGTAGATTTATTTAGTTTTTTTTTTCAAAATAGAACCAAGTGAGTCAACAAGGCATGCATTATCACCATTTCACAAATAAGGAAAATGCAGAGTTTTCTTAGTTCATGCAGCTAATAACAGTAATCTGTATTCAAAATCAAACTGCAAATCTAAAGATTTTCCTGATATTTACTTGGTAAGTGGTGACCCTTAAGACAAAAACAGATCCAGTAGTTAAGAAAATCTGAATAATAATTTGAAAACTACTCTAATTACTTTGTCTGATATCAATATTCTGACCTTGAAAAGCATTTTCAACAACTTTTTTTCAAGGATATATCAGTCCTGAAGGCCAAGATGAGAAACTATTAGGAAGATAAATATGTTTGTCTTGCAAGTCTCTTTGAAACAGAATGTTCACTGGATTTATTTTTCTTTATTCCTACATAAAACATTGTACTTGATATTCATTAGATACATAGAACCAAAACAATAAGAAGTATAATACTAAAAGTTTAAAATTTGAATCTCTGAAGAAATGATAAAGGGTTTCTAGTTTTATGTATACCATCACCAAAAAAACAATGTAGAATATTGAAGATGTAAGAACTCACTAATAAACAGACTTTAACAGCTAGTCCAAAAAAAGAAGATTATTCCACATGAAAGATAAATGTATAAAGATATTTTTTATCTTTTTACACTCAGTAGAGTTTAGTTAATGAGATTTAAGAAAGAAATTACTTAAAATCAGAGTATAATTCAAGTGCAGTTGGAAGTTGAGATTTGCAAAGCATTTC
The DNA here is from genome assembly GCF_045843805.1 of Urocitellus parryii. Classification (NCBI taxonomy): domain Eukaryota; kingdom Metazoa; phylum Chordata; class Mammalia; order Rodentia; family Sciuridae; genus Urocitellus; species Urocitellus parryii. The sequence continues at coordinate 2,880,829 of NW_027554101.1, read as the reverse complement.
ATACATACAAATCATTTTTTAATACTGCAACCTTGTTTCTAAAAGAGAAGATAGAATCAAACCATGTGAAAACTGTAGAAAACTAGATCAAGGAATCTTTTTATGGAATGGCATGTATTCAGCAATATGACTGAGATACTTTACAAACTCAGCAAACAGCTAAGCTTTTTACTTTTTTGTTTTGTTTGATTGATTTAGTATTACAGTATCATTTTATTGATGGAAAATTGTGCCACTGAAATATTTTATACTACAGTCTATTTCAAGAACCCTGGAGGTTTAAATAACTTAAAGCCACTCTTTGGAGAATAGCAATTGACCTCTGAATAGGTCTCACTTTACAGTGTTATTTCCTTCCAAAAGAAATCAGAGCACTAGAAATATTTAGAAAGTCAATCTTTTTTAAGAAAAATAAAATAATAATTTGCTCTAGAGTTTTTGCCAACAGTCACTGTCAAAAGCAGGATATGATTTAGGTCAAAACTCAAGTGAAATATAATTCAGATATAGTATTTTCAGCTTATATAAAGTCTTACTGGAATCAAAAATAACCATATTGAAATAATATGGAGACCCATGAGTTTCGATGCACATTCTGGAAATAGGATTATTGTGCAAAACATGTAAACATTTTCATGGAGCAAACATAATATTGTATCTCTGAGAATTTCACCAGGCCCACTAACAATTCCAAATAACCCATTTTTCATCACATTTGACATTTATGATAGGATTTTTTGGGTGTAGAGTGAGGAGAGCTAAACTGGTATTTGGCAAGTGACATTTTAAAGTTAGGAAATTAAATTACAAAGATGTTAAATGTTGCACCACAGAACCACAGGGTTTGGCAGGAGCAGAAGTTCCAAAGTCATTTTCAGTTTATTCTCTAAAGGATCATTTCACAGTTTATGCAGAAAACCCAACATTTCAGTGGTAATTAACAGAAGTTTATCTAGATGACTATCTATGGGATAGACTTCATAAACTTACAGGATGTGAGTTAACTGTCTGTCATGAAGAAAATAAGACTAAAAAGACTATCATAGCTGCAGACTCATCACAACTATAAGAAAAATAGAACTGTCTCTTTTACACTGATCAGCTGAAAAGTAATTTCACTCCAGCAAATGTCAAATAGAATACAATGACAATAAATACCATGCAGAATATAATCAACATTTTGTCTCAAGTTTTGAAAAAAAATATTCCTACCCTGTGGGAGGCAGACTAGGACGTGACAGTGTCTGACTCCCCTGATGACCGGTGCAGCATCCAGTGGTCATGCTGTGATCTGGATAGCCCTGGTCTTCTAGGGTGCTAGTGACTGTGTCTTCATGCATGGGTGTGCCTTCCTACAGCCCCATGGGTGGAGCTATGCTCACTTGTTCCTTTGAAATATTACCCCTTGCCCTGTTTAGGATAGAATGTTCCATGTAAATGCCTTTTGTGTGTGTCCCCTTCTCTTACTGTGCCCTTGGGTGTGGCCTACCTAGATGTCAGTCAACCTGCTGACAGCAGACATCAAGAAGCTAGACTCAGACCTTTGAAACCTGACATCTTGCCTCATTTGAATGGCTTATCCTCAATAAAAGGGGTCAATATGTGTTCTCTCTCTCTCTCTTTCTGTGGACCCTTAAGATCAGAGGAACCATCACAGAACCCCCAAAGAAAAAGGTATTTCTATCTCTTGTGTGGTTATTTTGCATGGCCAAGTTAGCCCAGTTTACCTGGAGTGAACCCTGAGTGTTTTAGTCGTGAGCAACCCGGCACCACTCAACTTTTATCTTTTATGCTGGAAAGTAAAGACTCATCATAAACTAGTCCTCTATAATTTAGGTCATACATTGGTGCTATACTTTCTGAATTAATAAAGACATTTTAAGCCTCTAGAACTGACAATACCAAATTATGCTATGAATAAATATTTAGGTTCATTTAAATCCACATTTTTGTTTAGAGAAGAAATATTTTGTCAAACATGTTGAATAAAAAACATATGCTCAAAAGAAAAGTGTCCATCATATGGTATATTATAACCCTTTACATTCATCCTAAATTCACATTAATGAAATATTTCATTTATTTACTTTGGTTACATCTTTCCTTAGAGTTTGAAACATGTAATTATGCTACTTAATTGCCCAATCCTGAGTCAATCAACTGAATTTCTTTGTAACTTGCTTTTGTTTTTGTTTTTCTGCTATAAAACAAGTTTATTGGTTTGGATGACTTCCAAGGACACTTATAGCTTTCATGTCCTGTAAAATTTCTATTTTCCCAACTATCAGAGAAACTTCTAAGGAAGTAATATTCTCCAAAATCATATTTTAAATCTTAATAAATTTCAGAATTTGGAGAATCATTGATTTCTTGATGTAAACCACCATAATACTAGAAATCTTCAATACTTTGATATTGATGATGTTGTGTATACTTTGCTATTATAAGTAATTTATAAAACTAAAAATAATATTTGAAGATTTAGAAAAGGAGTGATGAATTCTAGAAGCAGAGAGAAGTTAATTACATTCATGTCCATCCCTCCTAACTCTAATCTTTGTCCTGTGGCTCTTTTCATGTTTTTTGTTTGTTTTTTTGTTTTTGTTTTTGATGGTGGGGATCAAACCCAGAACCTTGCACATGCTAAGCAAGTGCTTCACCCCTGAGCTACACCTCAGCCCTTGGGTGGTTCTTTTCTGTTGCCATTGCCATCTGTGCTTCTATTATTAATAATAATAACCTATTCATTCTATATTTCTCTGTATTCATGTTTATTATTATATATATATATGTGTGTATATATATATATATATATATATATATATATATATATATATATATTCATTGCTCAGCCACTCCTGTCAATTAGACCTCCATCTGACACACATCTATCCAATACTTTCTCACTCCACATTTGTAAGTTTGTCATCTTTCACTGAACTACCCATAGCAGAATGACTTGAATTGTCTCCCAGCCAAGTTGAAGACATTACTTTCTTTCAAATGTTACAACAAACCTGATGACACCAATTAGCAAATCTAACAAAGCTTATCTAAATGTGCATTTTGTTTTGTTATTGCAAGTGTGTGTGTGTGTGTGTGTGTGTGTGTGTTTGTGTGGGTGTATGCTTGCATGTACATGTGTATGTACTCTTTCAATAAGCTCATAGAGATTGAAATAAAAACTTATGTGTCTAGATCAGAGTTTTACAAATAAACTTCACCTTAAAACAGTTTAAAATGTTTAATGTATTCTTAGCATATTCATCAAAAGTAATATGCATCAAGATTTTTTAAATTAGGAAAAATAATTATTATAATATTTTCTCAAAATATGATACATGTTTGAAATAAGAATTTAATACATCCAATAATGTATATATAACATCATACTGATATAATGCATGTTTAATATGGTTAACATTTTGAAGTGATACATAGTTGCTAGCAATTATTCATTGCCATTTTTGTCTCTATTCATAACCCTCCAAAAACCACTTTCCTCACTCAGAATAAATTCCAAAGTCTTTGCAATGTCCACCATTCTCACTGCTCTGAACATCTTTAGCTTCATCTTCTAACTTTCTCTTCTCCTCCCCAAGCCCACTGGACTCCTCAACCCTCCTACAGTTCCAAGGTCATTAACACTACTGGCCCTTATGTTTGTTCTTTTCTTGACTCAGCCACTAGGTAGTCCATGGCTCACTCACACGACATTACATCTGCTCTAACAACTACTTATTTGAGAGACCTTCCAGTAATACACTGTGTAAAATTTTATCCACTCATGTCATTGCACTCCAACCTCCTAAGCTGCTTTTTCCTGCTCTCTACACTTATCATAATCTAACCTATTAAGTGTATGTTCATTTCTTTGAGATGGAAGTCCCTCGATATCAGTTCCACAAGGGCAACTACCTTGTCTGTTTCATTTCCTGCCACACACACAGTGTTGCTGAGAATATATATTGATTCAATATATTAGGATTTCACCTAAACTCAAACACTGCATGGGATTCATTTTGAGAACTGCAGCTCCAAGCCATTTTATAAAATAAATAAAACAATTTCAATTTTATCTTGTTCAGTCATATTTCCACTACACAAAACTACTCATCCTGACTAGTGATACTTAATCCATATGCAAAATATTTGAACCAAAAAAAGGTTGATATATATAAAAATAAACTTTAATTAAATTTTGATAAGAATTATTTGAACCTTAGCTAAATGGCTTAAACATATCCATGTTTATTTGTTTGAAAATGTCATCTAAATATACCCCAACAATGAGGAATTATATTGTTTACCATATACATTAGCAATATTTTAGAAATATAAATACTTTATGTAAACTTAATGTCACCAACAATCCTTACCATAGGCAGATTCTGCTTCTTGTAGATATGCTCTGAAATCTTTCTTGGACATCTATGCTTTTATTAGAATAAAGCTTCTGAGCATTTAAGTATTTTGAATATTCTTGCTTCTCATCATAAATTACTATCTCAAAAGAGTTTAATTGGAATAGATTTTAACTACCAAATGTCACAGAATGGAATGATAATTTAGGAGCATATTTGTACCTTTAAATACATTTCCACTCATTATGTCCTCTATTCGATATTGCATTAAGCCACAGAAAAGGTGACTCAGACATGCCATTAAGATTGCCAAGGCTTAAAAATCAGTACAATGGATAAAAAAGGTATTACTCAAATGTGTCAAAATGGAACCCAATCATGCTTGATCTTAATAAGTCCATTACAAGCTATATTGATTAAGAAAGCTTGTCAATCATTAAAAGACATTGCTTAGAGATATTTAATATGTTGGGTTATTTTAAGATATGAACAATTGAAATAAGCTGTCAGCATATGTTCAAATGACAGTCAATCAACTACTGTTTATTGAGTAAAGTGCTGAGTGAAGGACCATTATAAATATGAAGATGAATGAAGATAATTCTTGCTATAAAGGAACCAGAATTCAAGTTGACTGTTAGTCTTGAAATTTTTTTATTTGTAATTAGGTAGCTAATCTAACTAATTTTTAAATTTATTTTTGATTTTTCCTCTCTCATTTTTATATTGCACATGCTGTATTTTCCTTCATTTATCAATTAAAAATAAATTATAAAAAATTATGCTTTTCCTTTCTTTTCTACATCTACATAGTATTTTTTATTTTTATATGACAGCAGAATGAATTACAATTCTTATTACACATATAGAGCACAATTTTTCATATCTCTGGTTGTATAATATTTTTAAGTGTTTATTCACCCAAGCTCATAAACTGGATAGAGGAGGTGTAAGTTCAAGTTGCAGTCTAACCCATGTGACTGACAGAACAAATGTACAAAATAAAGGCTCAGACCACATCGGCATGTGATGTTGGCATTAATGTGCACCTTTCCTTGCTGAAATAAATATGAGAAGCAATAAGTTAGTGTTCCCAACTCTCAAGTAATGATTCTTATCATTTTCTGGGAATCTATTAAGGCATGAAGATCTTACACACATTATATAATTTTCAAAGTAATTCTGAGGCAGTCATTTAAAATAATTTAAAGCTGATTAAATTGATGGAGAGTGATATTAATAATTTTGCCTAAATTACACAATTAGAAATTTTTATAAAGATCTATAAAAGTCCAAAGTATATAGGCAGAGCTGCTCCCCAGATATTTCATGTACAAACTCATTCACTCTCACAAAAATTTAGTGAGATATGAATATGATTTCTAAGCTCACTCAATCTTTGAAGGTCTAGCTCAGTTTACTCAAATTCTTTACAGTGGCAGTTCTGTATTCACTGATATCAAATGACCTGTGAGTTTCCACAAATTCTCTCTTTTCATCTTCTGATTGACACTTATATTTTGGGCCAGATAGAACAGAGGTATAATATAAGAAATTCTAGTTCTTCAGACATACTATAAGCATAATTTAATGTGGTAGTGATTTGATATCTCCAGAAAAGTGTAGGTCAAATTCAATCATATTCAATAAATAATCATTGTGAACTTTATTAGTAAACTTCAACTCCCTGATAATTTTACTTTCTCATGGATAGTTCCCTGAAGTATATCCCCTGAGTAATTTTATAAACCTATACCTTGAAAATCGTTCTATGCAATAAAAATTTTAACTATGAAGTGAACACATTAAATTACTCATATTTTCCATTATATCAAAAATTAAATTACTCATGTTTTCCACTATATCAAAACTATCCAGCTGTTATATTAGTAAGTGTACTAAAATGTATAATTATATATTCTAATATATATGTTGAACACATATACATTCACTCACATATTTTCAAAAGTTACCTGAACTTTAAAAAAAAAAACATGGTAGTTGTCAATTGACTTTTATTTTATTTATTTATATAGCATGCTGAGAATCAAACCCATTTCCTCATGCGTGCTAGGCAAGCACTCTGCCACTGAGTCACAACCCTAGCTCCTATATGAGCATTTTTAAGATAATGCCATTTAAAATAGAGTTGTAAGTTTAATAGTTTAATAAAATAACAAAAGGCATGCTTTATATGGGTCTTTGTGACATATGTGTCATTAGGTAGAAAACAAGAATGATGAAGGAAGTCTTGAGACTGAGAATGTGGGTCCAGAGCCTAATGGTTCTTTGATAAGCGTTCATTCCTTTCTCCAGGAATCCTCCATTCTCTGATACCCTAGGCCAGCAGATACACAGTATAAAAAAAGGCTTAACATGAAATTCTAAGATACAAGAGCTAGTCATCCTAGGGGCTTAGTATGGGCCAGCAGCACTCTAGTCTTTGAGACACTGCCTGTCAGGTCCTACTATGGTTTCACTATTAGATGTCTCAAAAAGCTCACATGTGAGACAATGCAGGAAAGTTTAGCAGTGAACTGATTGGGTTATGAAAGCCTTAACCTAATCATTGAGTAATCTCCCCTGATAGGGAGTAACTGAGTTGTGACTGTAGGCAAGTTGGTGTGGCAGGAGGAGGTGGGTACTTGGAGGTGTGCTTGTGGGGTATACATTCCGTCCTTAGCAAGTGGAATCTCTGTGTGTGCTTCTCAGTAGCCATGTCTTGACCTGAATTCTTCTATCATATCCTTCTGCCGTGATGTCCTGCATCCCCTGGAGTCCTGAGGAATGGAGTTCACCATCCATGGTAAGAGACATCTGAAACTGTGAGCCCCCAAAATAAACTTTTCTCCTTTAATTGTTCTTGTCAGGTCTTTTGGTCTCAAGAATGAAAAAAAAAAAAAAAACAACTAAAACAGTTCCTCCTGACAGCATTGGAAAAGCAGCCCATCCTTCATCAAGGAACAAAGAAGGAGAGATAAAAGGAACTTATTTCCAGGTGTAGTTCTTGGTTCTCCTGTTAGAAAGTTGAGGGCACCTTGTGGACTGAGTGAAATGGTGGCTGCTGTAGTCAGCTCAGGCTGCCATAACAGCATACCACAGACTGTGGGACTTAAACAACAGAAATTCATTTTCTCACTGAGAATTCCAAGATCACTTTGCCAGCCAACTCAGCTTTTCATGGTGGTTTTCTTCCTGACTTTGGATAACCATTTTTTGCCTCCGTCATCACATGGTAGAAGCAGGCAGGAGGGAGAGAGGAGAGAGAGGAGATAGAGACAGAGACAGACAAAGAAAGGGAATTTTGGACACTGATCCCACTGGATCAGAACTCACCTTTTGACCTCACTAAAACTTAATTAAAGGTTAAGTAAATCCACTCAACCCACAGAAATATGGTGAAAGATGATAAATAGTTGTTTTAATCCACTGAAATTAGAGAAAATTTTTTACAGTAATAGATAACCAGATACCCCTATTCCAATTTGTCATGTATATATAATAATATCAGACCTGGCCACCACATGGGTGACTGTATCCATGAAGGAACAATTCAAAATTCCCACTCTTCTTTGCGCATCCATTTTACCATCTGTGAAACATCATAATAGGACTAAGTCAGAATTTTTTTAAAGAGAGAGAGAGAGAGGGAATTTTTTAATATTTATTTTTTTTAGTTTTTGGTGAACACAACATCTTTATTTTTGTGTGGTGCTGAGGATGGAACCCAGCACATGCCAGGCAAGCATGGTACAGCTTGAGCCACATCACCCAACCAAATGACACCCTGGGGGACAGCTCATGTCATTGCAGTTAGATGGTGGCTGGGGTTGCAGTCTTCTGAAAACTAGACTGGCCTGGTCATCCAAGATGGCAGCCTCTTGTGGCTGGCAGTAGTGGTTGTTGGTCAATCAGTATGCCTGCATGTGGTCTCTCCTCTTGGCTTGTAAATCTCATAGCACGTTGTTTGGTTTCTCAGATGGAACAAGTCAAGACTAAGTGATCCAAATGGAAGGATACAGAAGCTGCTAGGCCAGTTGATGGCTGAACCCAGAATGGACACAACTTCTTTTCTGCCATATTCTAGAGGTCTGTGTAGTTGTAGATCACCAGGATTCAAGGAGATTAAAAAGACTTCATTTCTTGGGAAAGCAGCAGAAAGTAGGGGACAAAATCACATTGTGGAAGTGCATGTGGGGTGAGAGATATTGCAGATGTCTTTGAAAAGGGGTAAGACCTTCTGATATGCCATCTTTTATTATCTTCCTCTAAAAGAATTTGCAAACATTTGTGGTAACCTGCTGTGGGAAGTGAATGAAACTGTAGCCTTTCCTCTCCAACTCTGACAGTCCTGGGGACAGGAGGAAGAAGCATCTTAGTTTACAGAATCATAGAAAGGGTGAACAATGCTTCACTCTCTGGCAAAGCAGGAGTATTAAATATTTTTAAAAATATTGGTTACTGGAGCAACCATGTACATACTAATAATGGAATTTTTAAAAACTTGTATTTTGGAAATGTTCATAATAAAACATCCTGTACTTGAAATTAAAAAAAAAAGTAAAGCCCCTCCAAACATTGTCAAATAGCATTTTAGAACTTCATTACATGAATGTGGGAAAACACAAACATTCAGCCCACAGAAGGAACTAAATTAATGGATGGGGGAAGTTGTGTGAAGATGGAGGTTTGGGATTTCCTACTAGTTGGAACTGTGGGAGCAACAAAAGTCATAGAAATCAGAGTTATAACACTGTATTAGCATGGCAGGAAAATAGTATTACCTATATTTCCTACATATTTACAAAAATTAAACAGACTTATTAATTATAAGTTGATGAAATTAAACAGGTATTTATACAAATAAGTCTATTTAACTGTAGATAAAATACATAATGAGTTTTATAGTAATCCAATGTTTTCATTTGCATTAGGCTTTTGTTGTTGTTGTTGTTAATCTGGAAATAGATTCTAAGAGTAGTACATTAACAAAATATTTTAACATTCACCCTTATAAAATGATAATAAAGGACCAGAATTACTAAGGAAGTAAAGACCTGCTTATTGTAAAAACAGACTAATTTTCCATGTTTATCTTTTCAGTATAACATCATCCATCATTGTTAGAAATCTTATGACCATGTGCCCACCAGTTAATTCATTGACATGCAGACCTTTGACATTTTAATTTTTCTTCAAATAATCTTTCCATTCCAAATTGTCATAAACAGTTTTATTGGTGATCCTATCCTTTGAAGAGCATCTTTTCTCCCCCATAATATAATGAAAGTAAAGACAGATTACTGCCTAGAAAAGGTGGAAATGCTCTGAAAGCCAAGAATGAATAAAATGATCTCAAAGAAGGAAAAGTGAAAAAAATACAAATGCTTTTTATAAAAATGTTTAGCTTTTTATAAAGTACTTGAATTCTATATAAATAAAAGTATTAAATATACATAAGTATAACCAAAACATTCAAATTAAAATTTTTTCAGGATCTATATATCCTAATATCTTCTACATGGTCATTAAAGATGAATATAGAATTTTTTTAAAGTTAAAGGAGAAAGATAGAAAACATAATGTCATTTAATATGCAACTAACATTGCCACCTATGTCAATCCTGTTTTGGTAATAATCATCAACTATATAACAAGAGAATTTCTTTTCCAATGTACATAATATTCTATTTTTTTTTTGATAAATTTTATGGAATCAATTAAATTATAATAACAGAAGTATCATTATAATAATAGAAATATCATTTATTATAGATAAATAATACTTACTTCATATTACTACTAAAAAAATTCAAACTTTGTATTTAACTTTGCTTGTGCTAATTTTACTAAGTGTAACAATTATTAGATTTTCCTTTTATGTGCTTCAACTTACTTAAGACACCATATGCCATGTGTATCTTACTCTGGAACCATGTTTATACATTTTGTGCTCCTGCCCTAAATAACACTTAATGAAACTAAAATATGTGCTTTGCATTTGGCTAGATGTATACAAGGGTTATACTTCCATTGTACATGATTTTGAAAGAATATAAAAAAAAACATTTTCTAAGTATAAATACTTTGTGATTTTTCTAGGTATAAATATTTTGTAATATTTATGAGCTGATCACAATGAAGATGGGATGATTCATTGAGCTTTGGTATTTTGAGGCTAAGAAAAATCAAAGATAAAATAAATAAATAAAAGAACCCAAACCAAAGATTTATACTCTTACACTTATCCACTGAAATAAAGACACATCATAATTCAAATATGTCAGTTGACAAGAAATAAGCTTACACTTACAAAAACTGACAATATATTTTTCTTAGAGAAGTGTAAATTAATTAAAAGTTTTAAATATGCTCATAATTATCCTTGACAGCTTCTTAAATGACTTCCAGTTATCCCTGCATAGGGTATTAGTACTCTTTGGTAATCTCTTAAGTATGGAGTGGACCTAATGATTTGCTTCTCAGGAATTAAATACTGCAAAAGTGATGTAGTCCCAGCAACTTGGGAGGCTGAGGCAGGAGATGATGAGTTTAAAGCCATCCTCAGCAATTTATCAAGGTTCCAAGCAACTTATTGAAACCCTGTCTCAAAATAAAAAATAAAAAGGGCTGGGGATGCGGCTCAGTGGTTAAGTGCTCCTGCATACCAAACAAAGAATCAAATAAACAAAATTTTTAAAAATGGTGTGGTACTACCTGTAATAATAGATAATCATTTTTTTAAAAAGTGTCCTAATGTCTTGGAGCTTCTTTTGCTCATTCTGATGAAGCCAGCTGCTGTGTTTTGGCCTGTCCTATGAGGAGTCCACATGGCTAGCAGCATCAATAGCCACCAAGGAACTAATTACCTTACTCAGCCTGTGAGACATGAACCTGATCAACAGTCACTGAGAGAGTTGGAAGGGGAGCCAACCCCTATGCAAGCCTGAGATGATGCTTCAGCTCAACTCTTGCATTGCAGCCTGTAAAAGAAGGATCCACCTAAGTCACATCCATATTTTGGATCCATAAAATCCATGAAATAATACATGTGTAATATTTTTAGCAATTAAATTTTGAATAATGGTATACAGCCATTGATAGCTAATATAAATAATATTTTACATTAGAGTCAAAATAATGTTCTATTTCACAAAATGGTTATAATCTGCCATTTTTCAATATTCCTATTCTCTAGTCCTTTGTTACAAAATCTGAGTATTGGGAAGAATGTAAATATTAGATTCTCTATTATTATTTCTTTGTTTAAATTGTATCTCACTTACTTCATTGGATTACTAAATTAATGCCTAGATTTAATATTAAATTAGTAAATAAGAATTGTAAATATTACATCATACATGCATAGACAAGTACCTAGCTCAGCGCTGTTCACTATTAAAAATGTTAGAAAAGAGGAGGAAACGGATGTTTGTAGGGGATGGAATGCAGGGAAAGCAAGCCTGGAGTCTCAGCTTAGCTACTGTTTATTGGCCCATTTGGGATTTTCAGATGGACCAGAGGGGAGTGCTTGGGGGCTAAAGTTTTCATATGCTCCAATAGAAAATGTTCAATCTCTCAGCATCTTTCACAGATTTTTATTTTGTTTCTACCAATTTATAAATTTTGTTCAACATCAATTCTTAAACTTTCTGTAGGAAAATGTTTAGTATGTCAGAATAAAAATAAAATTGTGAAATACACATTCACAGCCATACATTTTAAAATTTAATAAGCACATGATTTTGACAGGGCTATAATTTGAAAATCTGAAAACAAAGATGTGGAATGATGAAGGAGCACATACTCTGAGTTTTGTATATTAAAATTCAAAAATTTAGGAGCACTAGAGAATACTGATATGAAACATCATTTTGCCAAATTATCATAATAGATTAAAGATATTGGCAAATCTTTTGCTACTCCTTTCATTGAGAGTGCAGGAAAAATTCAATTCCCCTTTAATCAAGCTGGATTAATTAATTAGCTTGGCAAGTGGAATAGGGTGAATTGGTCTGGGATTTTCAAAGAAGAAAGGGCTCTTAGCTTTCACCAAAACCTCTTATAATGCCAACAACTAGGTGAAGCCAGCAGCTACTTAAGAAGCTCTGAAACCCTGAGACCATATAGTGAAGAAGCTGCAGGTAGGTCAACAGTGTGATCTGAGTCTAGCCTTACAGCTATACACATCATATGGGTGAAGTCATATTGGATGCTGCAGACAACTCTTAGCTAATTTGAGTGTTATAGAGTAATGACATGAGAAACAGAACAATTACCCAGCTGAACTCTCCCCCTAATTCTTGATGGGTCATAATAAAATGGTGGTTGTTTTAAGCTATTTAACTTTGGAATAGTTTGTTACATAATAATCAATAACTGGAAATATCAACATACTTGCCTAATTTATTAACATATTAATTAATTTATTAATTAAATAACAGCCCCCAAAAGAGAAAAAACATTTTGCAATATTATCTAGAAGTGACAATTAAGGCTTCTAAAATACATGAGATTAAAAATGTCATTGGAGATCTAGAAGAAAATCACAATAGATAAATAAATAAGACAACGGTAGTCTGTTCATATTAGCATATTGTGTGACTTTAGAGAAATTCTATATTCTGCTTGAATTCTATATTCTGCTATGTAATTAAATATGAAAATGAATAGAAAAACGTGTGAATACAAAATACATATGTGCTTGTGTTTATGATTATTATATTTGGATATAGAAGTTATGAGTTAAAGAATACATTCATTTTGTTGTTCCATGTAGACTGCTACATTGAATGAAACAAATTTCATGCCTGCTTCTAATAGACAGGATAGACATAAATAACCAGATCAAGAATGTTCCTGAAAAGATTCATAGCTCTTTATATAGCATGTATGTTAGTACAGAAATAATAACCCCTTGACCCAAGATGAAAAACATGAACATATCTTTCTTCAAGTTGATACTGAAAACTAACAAAGGTATTAGTTTGGTGTACAAATTCCTACAGCATTTTCTTTTTAAAAAACCTCAGTTCACAGAACTATCTTGTATACTGAGTAGGACCCTATGATAGATATATTCAACTTGATAAAACTCAATTGATGATTTTCCATAGTGATGCATAAACATGGTTTTCAAATAAAGGAAAGAAAAACCTAGGCATATAGAAGATTTAATGAGAAGGATCCATCTGGCAGCTGCTTCAATCACAGTTTTTCTTAGTGGCAACCACATTTACTTGTTCATTTCTCATATCTTTTTGTGTTTCCCTCATGTCCCCAATATCAGGCTTATACTAATACTTCATGATTTATGTTTGTTGGATAATGAAGACATTTAGACATTTTCTGTTGACAGTTTTTCAGTAATGATTAGTGATGAGAGATAGATTGTGTTCCTCATACTATTCCATACCCTTGCCTTTCTCCTTAATTATTCTTAGTTTCTTAATTCTACTATTCAAATTCAAACTGTACACTTAATTTTTTATCCTTAAACAAATAATATTAAATTTTAATACAAAATACTTACAAAATCCTGATTAACTCAATTGCAACAATTCAACATAATATTTAATAATTTTGTGAAAATGTATCAGTTTTAAAATTAAAGTTTTTAGGTATTTTTAAAATTATTCACATGTGATGACATCAGTTTTCCAGAATGTACTGATCAGATATGTGTATTTTAATCCAGATCATTTCCTTTAACACCCAGTAAAAATTTTTTTCAGTGAGGTGTTTGAAATATATGTATTTTAGAAGAATCATATTGGAAAAAAAATAAAAGAGATTTTACACTGAAGAAAATTCCTCGGTGTGGCTTGTTAAGAAAATATGTCTCCTCAGTCTCAGAGGCTGGCACATTATAGTGTGATACTTTCTCTCTACTTGTATGAATCAGCATGATGCCTCAGCACAGGAAATCTATAATGACATAATGTTCCTTAAATACCACCAAAAAGGTAATTTTCAAGTTAAGAAAGAAACAAGCACTTTTTGTTAGGAAAAAAAAATAATTAAAATATGTTTAAATGTTTTTATTTTTATGGTAATTAACAATATAAAAAAGGCTTAAGGTCATCTCTACAGAATTAAGTAGTAGGCATTACAGGATTTGCACAATGAAAGTGTTTTTGTTTTTTGTTTTTTTTCCTTATTCCAATTACCTTGTTTGCTTCCCAGATGTTATGGTTGAGATATGCAGTGTCCTCCAAAATACTCATGTATGAAACAACACAAGAACATTCAGAGGCTAAAGGATTAGATTATAAGAGATGTGGCTTAATCAGTGAATTAATCCACCAATATGGATTAAGTGGGTGGTAACTCTAGAAGGAAAGGTGTGGCTGGAGGAGGTAGGTCACTGGAGCCTGCCTTTGTGAATTATATTTTGTCCCTGGTGAGTAGACTTCTCTCTCTGTTTCCTGATTGCCATATCCCCTTCTTACCCTTCTGCCATGATTTTCAGCCTTACCTTCAACCCAGAATTATGAACTCAGAAAACCATGGATTGAAACCTCTGAAACCCCGAGTCAAAATAAACCTTTCCTTCTCTACATTGCAACCAATAGCTGATTAAAACCTCAAATAAAGTTTCTTCAACTATCTGTAGAGATATACCCTTCTTTTCTTTCACATGAAAGGTGAATATTTAATTTTGAATAATTAAAGATAAGGCTTTGTCCATATTACATTCAGTGGTTAATATTTTTCCTTCTTTTCAGTAGATAGAGGCAAATGTGTTTCTATTTGTTGGTCACAAAATGAAGATGAGTTTCCTTTGCCAGATTTTCTTTCTGAGCTTTTAAATGCATGACTAAAGATAGTATCTTCTTGGAAAAGTTATATGTGTTTGATTTCTCATCTACCTGTGGTGAAACTCTTAAACATTTCTCTTGTTTTAGCTTTCAAATAATATATTTCCTTAAATATTTCTGTTATATCACCATTTCACACGTTTTATAAACAAAATAATTTCCAGTTTTTAATTTAATGCATGAAACTTTAGTATCTAGCAATAAAACACATTATATGTCCTGAAAATATTCTCATTAAAAACACCAAAGTAAGCTGAATAATATGGAATAGTCACAGTTTAAATGTGTAAGTAGATCACTAATAATTAAAATAACTCTATTTGGGGAGATTCACAAATCTTCCAAATGATGTTAAATGACAAAGAGAAAATCTCATCCCTTGACACATAGAATTAAAACTATAAAACACAAAAGATGCCAGGGAGATTTTAAACAGCGACAGAAAGAAATAAAAGATGACTAGGACTAACACCAGAGTTTTGAAAAGTCATTTTCAAGAAAGAATAAATAATACCTTTCAACCTATGAGAAAAACAATAATTGAAAACCTGTAATTTTGTACATGGTCAAAGTATTATTATAGAAAAAAAGCAGCATATAAACATTGGCAGAGAGGTAACATTCAAATCTGAGACAAATCTCAAGCATGTCTTTCAAAAGGAAACCAAATACTAAAGGATAAAAATGAGTTATAAGGAAGAAAGATCTTCAAGGCAATAATACATTAATTTCAATGCAAAAAATAAGAGAAATGTGTAATTCTGAGCAAAAATAAATGTAAAAATATAGGAAAAACATCCTCTCATATGCACACTGACATAAAGTTTCACTAGCTATACCGGCATCCCCTACCCAATCTGTAGACATATGAAATTTGTCATTCATATTAAGGATATAGAAGAGATTTCAAGTAATATGAAAATACAATGACTTTCCCTATATGAATGAATGTAAAATTTGTATGACTTGGAAAATTTCTTCTAATAGTAACTGAAGAAAAAAAATCTCATATAACAAGGAGAAAATATTGCATCAGAACTTTCAAATCTATCCCCCAAAAATACACACCAAAAAAAACTATTAGGAAAAAAATGGTGATTTAATTTTAATTGTCAAAACATTCAAGAAATTGATAAGTACAAAGTACATAAGCCTTTTAAGAAAAGTAAGGGAAAGCTGTTACCAAATTAATTCTGTTGATACTATGTAATAGAAAATGTTTCTTGAAATAGCCAATTAGCTGATTGTTGTTGATCAGCAGTTGGATTAGAAGTTTATACTAGAATGTAAATCAACACACTGCTTACTTTCCTGAGAGAGGTTGGCTTCGAATGTCATTTCAACTAAATTGGCATGCTTAGTTATGTAGTTGATTTACACTATGGCTCAAAGTCCTTGATTCATGATGATCCAATAACAAAGGAAGGAAGGAAGGAAGAGAGAGGGGGAGGGAGGGAGGTAGGGGAGGAAGGAAGAAAGAATGAAGAAAGTGGGGAAGGAAGCAGAGAGGGAGAGAAATGAAAGTAATCCAATAATATGAACAAAATACAGCTACAGAAAATTGAAGGAAGAGGAAATGTGATTTGTGTGTAAAAATATTTAATCTCAACAGTAATAAGAGGATTGCAAGTTAAAACTACTATAAGAAACCATTTCACACTAAGAGATTGGGAACGTTTAAGTCTGACAATAACATGTTTTGACAAGGATATGGAGCAAAAATATTTTTTGTGTCCTTTTATTGGGAATTTAAATGAATACAACCAATTTGAAGAGTAACTTTATGATATATAGATAAACTTAATATGTATGTGTGTGTATATATATATATTTTTTTTCCAAAACCCAACAGTTTTTCTCTAAAGAGGCAGCTGTACAAGGCCATATGCTCATAGAATCACTTATAATAAAGAAAATTTAGCAGCAACCTATATTTTCATAAAGTAAAAAGATTCATACATAAATGTGTGTTTATATGTATACACACATATATGTAGAATTTATTCAATATGTGTGAGATGGATGATCATTAGTAACATAGTCAAGGTGTATTATTCTCAAAATGACATTGAAGAAAAATTAGCAATTTGGAAAACAATATAGACAATAAAACATTTGAATGGACTTTGATAAAATAGATATAAAGTATATTTTAGAAATAAACCATAATGTAAGTTCTTACCAAACTGTAAGAATACTGAATTAAGCAAAATGATTAGTATTTAGAGAATATTTCAATGGAATTGAAATATTTTATTTCTTAAGTGATTGAACCACACTTATTATTTTAAATATTTTAAGACTACAATTTTTGGACAAAATTGCCATCAAATTATGCAATATTACACATATTGAGCTCAATTCAGTGGAAGTGAGAAAAGTTGGTAATATTCTAATGAGGAAAATGTTGATAATAAGTGGACTATGTATATGGGAAGGATCTTCTGAAAACTTCATCTGCCTAGTAACAGGAGTCTAATTATTGTGCTGAATCAGAATTTCAGTAGTAGAAGCTGACCTTTGTGAGAGGAAAAAATCTGCTTATGACTAAAGCTATTGAGATCTTCAGGAAGACAAATAAAACAAGATTGAGAATAATGGAATTTGAACCTTCAAACTTGATCTCAGCTAAGCTCAGCTTTATTAATTTCAGCACTTACAAAACCTACACTACTCAAACTCAATATTTTATATGTATGCTCTATCTCTTTAAGTCATTTAAAATGTTTTTACAAAAATTTCAATGAGAAAATTAATAGTATCTACATGTATCTGCATGTTTGTGTGTACATACATATGTATTATATAAGCACATATGTGTTTACTTTCTAAGAATGTCTAAGGGTACACAGTGACCCCACAAAATTGTGAAATTAACTAAAATACATGAAAACAGAAAAGTTAACTAAGTTAGAGATAGAAAAATAGAATACTTCTCTAAATAACCTGAATCAGATCCTGTGACATTTGATTCAAATGTATGATATGTCAAGATCATTGTATTGTCATGAGCAACTAATAAAAAAAGAAAAATAAATAAATAAATAAATAAATAAATAAATAAATAAATAAATAAAAAGAGTAGAAAAGAAGAAATGAATATCAGTTCTGCCTATTTAAGCAAAGTTTCTAAAATCATCTGGTGCACTCTATACATTGCTAAGAAATCCATATATAGTAGCATTTATAAATCTTTTACACAGTGTTTAATAAAATCAGTAGTTTTTAACCACATTATCACTGACAGAATTGAGCCCAATGTAGGGCAAATATGTGATCTTAGTTCTGGATAGAAACTATGTGTCACATTGTTAGTTGGAATTACCTACTGATATTCCCAGGACAAAAGGTCTTGTCAGGGCATTGTTTCATCAGAATCTTCATCATCATTAGTACCACCACCACGATTAACACAAAAAAGTTATGTACAATTTAGAAAGCATTTAAACATGCTTAATAACTCTTATGTATGGGTGTGTGTGTGTCCAGGTGGATGGATAGGGAATATTTTTTAAAATTATTTTTGATCTGAGATGGATTGTATTGTTCTTGCAGCAGGATTGACTGACAGGTCTTTTAAGCAAGAAAGCAGTAGTTACTTATACCTTTTGACAAATCAGTCTAGTTGATTTGAGGAGAGTAGTTTGTAGAGGAAACTTAAAGAGTCTGAGCTGACAGATGATGATGGTTTGTACTTAGTTGGAAACTAGTTACCAAAGATGTTTATTTGAGATTTACTACCATGTAAAATGATATCTAGAACCATGGGATTTAAATGACAACACCTAAAACATAGGAATTGAGTGGAAAGAGAAAAAGTGAGGGATAGGATCCTAGTGGGTACTCCACTACTTACAGGATGATTCTAGAGTGAACCTCCAATAATGTTGCATCATCTTTAATGGAGGATGGTGTGGAGTAGCCAATTAAAGTGTTCTAAGAGGTAGATAATAGTTGGATAATTTTAATACTGCTTTTTATCTACCTCCTTGGAAAAGTAGCAACCATTGTCTGATGTCACAGGTGCTGACTTTCAAAATACTGCTAGTCCAATGAGGTCCACATTGTTCTGGGAACAAAGCTTTGTACTTTGTATTCAGGGTATTTACAACTAGATAACACAGCATTTCCAATGTAATTCACTCAGAATTGTAACTGCCTGGGTTTTACTTCTTAATAACTTTAAGTCCAATGATGAGTCCTAAAATTTTTATTTCAAGTATTACACTATAACACATGAGAAAATTTTCAATTAATATTCCATCAAGAGCTGGGGGTATGGCTCAGCAGTGGAGTGCTCGCCTAGCACATGTGAGGCCCTGGATTTGATCCTCAACACCACATAGAAATAAATAAATAAAGGTATTATGTCCAACTACACTAAAAAATAAAGATTTTTTAAAAAATCATTCTATCAAAAGTTTTGTGATGTGTATGTGAAATTTTATTTCTTATTTATATTTCAATTAAATGATAACCTTTAACAACTTAATTCCTTCTGGAAGACTTTGTGCATAAATAAGAAAATAGGCAAGTAAATAAATCTGATTCTAATTATCTGTTCACACATTTTGGGTATATTGAATTTGTTAATTAGATTTATTTTCTTTAATATAATAAACTGTCATTGAGACAAGTATTTCATTACTATTATAAAAGTAATTATGGGCATATTAGTTTGTTTGGGCTACCATAACAGAGTGCATTAGACTGTGTGACTTATAAACAACAGAAATTTGTTTCTCACAGTTCTAGAAATACAGAAGTCCAGGCTAAGGCACCAGGCTTGCCTGATGAAGACTTGCTTCCTCATTGACATGCCTTCCCACTGCATACTCACATGGGGAAAGAGCTAGCTCTCTGGGGTCTCTCTGGTAAGGATAGTCATCCCATTCACGGGGTTAGAGTCCTCATGACCTAATTCTATCATATTAGCGATTCAGGGAATCCAACATTCAGACCATAGCATATGTAAGTATAAAGAGGGTAAGATCATATCCTTATCTTGATTATTTGTCTCTGTTTATATCAAATGTACAGTATCATTGTATTTTATAAATTTGAATAAATTTTTAATACAATTAGCAATCCTACTTTTAAAATTTGATCCAATGATATTATTCTTTTATAATATAGTAGACACCCCCCACCACCACACACACACACATACATAAATAATAAACCATTATGGCACACGTCAATGTGCTGCGAGGTAAACCACACTGAAATGATTTATTTTATTGAAGTTTAGATATAAATTGATAGAGCACTGATAAAGCACTCATTCAATTTCTATGCTTTTACATCTCCTTCAATTCATCTGACACTTCAGAATATCACTATTGCAAAGATTATGGTTGGATAAAACTCTTCAAAGTCTGAAATGTGCTCTGTATAATCTTCCTTCTGATTCATTTAATGTAACCTTTATACAGTTAATTAAAGATAGAACATGTTGACATGGAGAACGTAACATGATTCAATTGAGAGTGTTGCATATTATAAATGTTTAATATCTTTCTCTTCAGGCAAGAGCCATACTTGCCTTGCTAGACTAAAACTCTTATAACACTCCAAACAGTATGAGTGTGTGTGTGTGTGTGTGTGTGTGTGTGTATATATATATATATATATATATATATATATATATATATATATATATATATATATATTTGTTTTTCTAATTTAAACAAGCATTTTATAGTAATTTAGGAACTATAGTTGTTAATTTAAAACTATGAATTTAAAAACTACCATTTATTATGTGTATAATATGTGTAAAGTGAAAGTTTATTGCATGGATTATTTCATTGACTCCTACCTGTTCTATAAGGTAGATGCACATCATCAAAATTGGTGTATGAGAAATTTGAGTCACAAGTTTAATAACATTGTTACCAAGTTGGTAAGCAGACCACAAATCTAAATCAATATCAACATTACTTTAAAAAATAATCTTCTGTGTTTGCATGATTTTTGAAACAAATACTCTTTCAGGAGAAGAAGTTAAACTTTAAAAAAAAAAGAAGAAGAAGAAAGGAGAGGGAAGCTTGTTAAAAGTATAACTGCCTTTGTGTATAGTAATAGTAAAAAAATAAAGTACACCAATTAATATTCATTAACATCAAATTTAATGTTAATTAAATTGACCTATATTTCTAGATTACAATTGTTAAGGGAAAGATGAATTGATAATACAGTCACCATTATAACAAGGTTGAATCTTTCTGTTAGTATAAAGTTAGTTTTAGTAGTAGTTGAATGTCCATTTCAACAGATGATAATAACAATATTGTGTATTTTAAACACTCCCTATAGCCAGGGCAGTGGCACACACCTGTAATCCCAGTGGCTCAGGAGACTGAGGCAGGAGGATTATGAGTTCAAAGCCAGCTTCAGCAGAAGTGAGATGCTAAGCAATTCAATGACACCTTGTCTCTAAATAAAATGCAAATTAGGACCGGGAATGTGGCTCAAAATCAAGCATCCCTGAATTCAAACTCTGGTACCCAAAAAAAAACAAAAAACAAAAAACCTCCCCTTAGTGTTTTTTTTTTCAATTTTTTTCCCACCCTTTAAATAGTCAGAATGATTACTAACCCCATTTTTGAGATAGGATTTTTGTGGTTCAGAGATGTTAATCGTCCAAGGTCACATATCTAGAAAACAAGAGACCAAATGTAAATATGTAAGCTGTGTGAGTCATATATATGCATGTGTGTGTGTGTGTAACAGGTAGGTGCCTATATGTTTGTATGTATATATATATAAAATATATATGAGTGTATGTATATGAATGCATATATATATATATATATATATATATATATATATATATATATATATATATATCAGTATGAACCAGGAAGTGAGCCCTCACCCAATGCCTCGATTCCAGCCTCCAGAATTATGAGAAATAGGTTTTGCTGTCAAAGTCACATGGTCTGTGGTATTTTTCTTATAGCAGTCTGAAAAGATTGAAATATACATACACACATCTATTCACAAATACTAGACCCTTTTTTGCTCCTTTTAAGTTTGTATTTCTGCAAACAATGATTACTGTGAAAGTGTCTTTTACTCCCATAAAGAGTAAATGGAAGTATTAATGGGTGATTCATTTCCAGCTACTAACACATTCTTTGAAAGACATATTCCTAAGCCTTTATTTGTTATATTTAGAACTTAATCACCAAAGTAAATTTTATGTATGAAAATTATGGATGAAACTCTGTTTTAGCTAGTATTGGATCCTCAAACATTAAGGAATTTGTTTTACTCCTGTTGGTCTAAAAAGATAAGGGATTTACTTTGTCAGTAAGTATAAATTAAAAAATATTGATAGCAAGGATATATTCTAGTGGTAGAATGAAAAATCTGCAGTGAATTTTAATAATATAACCATAAATTGTAGAGGACATTTTCTTTTTTTTTTTTTTTACTTCTTAAATTCATCTTGTTTAAAAACCATGGAACACCTGATTTAGAGATTAGAATGCATATGATTAATACTATGACCCCATAAAAGCAAGGGCAGAACTGTCAGAAGTGGAGAAAAGGAAGGAAGAATGAAGGGAAGGAGTTGGGACAAACTACAGACCTGCTCATTTACTCATGATCTGTAAGTCAGCATCAAGATGATGAATTGAGAAATACAAATTAAAGCATAACCTCCAAAATTATAAACATAATTTACAATGAATTAAAACTCTGCCCCTATCAAATTCAGGTGGTGGTAGGAAAGAAGCAAGAAGGAAATTGAATTTAGAATAAATATAAAGATATATTATTTTCAATATTACAATGGCAAGCCAAAAAAGAAGTACCAACATAAATATATTAGTTTTAAAGGATAAACTAAATTTTCTGTTTATCTTAAGCAAACAGCTCATATGAAACTAAAAATTTCTTGGGTGCACAATCTACTGCATCCAGGTTGTTAGTAGTAAGCAATTCTACTCAAAGATTGAATTGTCAAAGGATAGGTTTTGCAGTTAACTCTCCATGGTAGACTCATTGATTGCAGTTTTGCACAAAAGTAGTTTTTAGGAATTATATATAGGTTTCTTTATGACAGAGGCAGACTGGCTCCCACCCAAAATAACTCCCAGGATAAGATAATGTCTTGCATGCTTCTGGATCAGAAGTCTAGGCCTACATCAAAGTATGTGTTTGGAAAATAAATATAAATCAAACTGTTCTTTGAGAAACTGACAATGACTTTAGATATTCTTGTGTTTAACCTCCATATTAAATAGAGGACTCCATCTAGACTTGAAAGTGGTATTTTTATTTAATTATATAACGAAATGTTAAATTTGATATCTGTGTGCTTTTTACATAAAAAATATGCTTGGCTTTAAAATATTAAAAAGACTCCCCAGTTTAGGAATCTATCAAAGGCAAAGCCATTGATTATGGTCTATTATTTCTCCTGGAAAAACTCCACTTAGCCAATTGATAGTAAAGTGGGAATAATATAAAATATGTCAAGGCAAACATTCATTTCTCAATTTTCTCTACATCCAAGCTTTGTATCTTATCCAATTACCAGCAAAATATATTAGCAATATTTTTGCATATTAGTGGTAGAAAAGGCTTCATAGAATTATAGATTTATGATTCACAATTATGAGTTTGGTAATTGAGACAAGTGAGGCTTAAATAATACTCATAAATAACACATGTGAAAAGTAGTTTTTTTCAAAATATCCCCTATTAAGATAACATTTGTGCAAAGTTATTTTAAAAAATTTAAAGTTTTAGGTCATGTGTCAGATTATATGAGACTGAGTATATAATGTTTTATGAAGAACAAATAGGATTTTCAAATCTTCTCTCCTTTTTATTAATTTTTAAAATGAAATAAAGCAAAAAATGATATAGCTCTGTCTCTTTGTAATGATTTACGGTAAGACCTGATATGAATATATTTAAATATGCATATACATATTTTTTAAAAATATATAGGGTACATAGAAGCTTTGTAAATGTTCTTGCAAGGAAAATTAGTATTTTTAAAATAATGTACTTTCTTGGAAAAGTCTTAGGAAGTTCATAAAATATCCTATTCCTCTTCAATATGTGTGGTAACATTACTCACATAAAAGTTGTTGCCTTGGTTTTAGAGTCTCCTCACCATGGACAAAATGTATACACCAAAGCACACCCCCAATGACTCACATCCTTCAGCCACACTCAACTTGCCTACAGTAACCACCCAGCTAATCCCTATCAGGAGACGGTTCTCATTAATTGGGTTAAGACTTCCGTAACCCAATTATTTCACCTCTAAGATTTTTGCATTGTCTCACACATGAGATTTTGGGGAACACCTCACATCTAAACCATAATACCAGGTATATTCTACTACAAAATCATTTTGTGGCTAGGAGTTTATCATCCTGCTAGTGAATGCCACTAGCTCAAAGGCTATTATATATGGTCACTAATTTGTTTACAAGAAAGTTTTGATTTCAACCATTCTTCTGACAGGTAGTTTTCAGTAGAGAGAGAGAGAGAGAGAGAGAGAGAGAGAGAGAGAGAGAGAGATGCAGACATGTTGTCAATTATGTTCTACTCATTTGGACTACAATAAATTTAATAATTAGTTTGCCTTAAAAATATTTAAGAGCATGGTTACTCACTGCAATGACTGGAGAAAAATATTTGAAATACATATATCTCACAAAAACTTTATATACAGGATATATGAAGAACAATAAATTAATTAAAAACGACAACACAGGAAAAAATAAACATTCAAAAGAGACCACTAAATAGAACAACTAATGGATAATAAGCCTATGAAAAAGTATTCAATTGCAGAGAAATACAAATTGAAACAATAAAAAAAATACAATTACACACACAAAACATAAGAATGGCTAAAATCGAAAACACACACATAAAAATGCTAGTCATTTGTGAGAATTTAAGATTAGAATTCTCATACACTTGTGCTATTGGTCTATGCAAGTACAACCACTTTGGAGAGCTGCCTGAAAGTATTTATTAAAACTGAACATATGGGGACTGGGGTTGTAGCTCAGTGGTAGAGTGATTGCCTAGCATTTTGCAAGCACTGGGTCCAACTCTAAGCACCACAAATGAATAAATAAAATAAAAGTCCACAGACAACTAAAAATACATATACATATATTTAAAAAAAACTGAACATGTGCATGTCACCCAATCTCCACAATTCACTCCTAACATACACCCATCAGTAATGTGTGTCGATGTTTACAAAAGGCCAACCACAACTTGAAATTTCTCCCAAACCCCATCAACCATTAAATAAATAAATTCCTACAACAGAATATCAAATAGCAAAAAAAAAAAAAAAACCACTAAATATGTTAACTGCGTACAAGTAGCCAGACACAATAAAGCACATACTGTATGGTTATTTAGAAGAGAACTATATTGACTAGTTCTTATCTCTTACATATTTCTTTTAAAAAGAAAAGAGAAAAAAGACAAAGTTCATATCTACCATATTAATTCAGAGGAGTCATTAAAGAGGTAATGGCCAAAGGGAGAACATATACTGGAGCTTATGTGATGTTCAGTTTCTGAATCATGTTTACCTGGTTTTGTTTATTTTGTGAAATTTGATACCACGTTTAAGAGTTTTTATTTAAAGAATACAAATGTCCACACATGGTGAAACACATACGTACAGTGCAGAAAAGCAAGTTTCCTTTGTGACAGCCCTGCTCTATCTAACCTAAGTCTCTGCACTCCAAGGGTAATATAAATAAATATCTCTTTATTACTGAATTTAAATTTATGTAACACCTTCTCACATTGGGGACACTTCTTAATAAGGTAAAAGACAGAGGATAAAATATTTTTATGGATATGTAGCTGTTTAAATTATTTGCCACAGATAGCATTGGGTTCAGGAAAACAACAAAATTTAGGGATTGTGTCTCCCACAGAAACTTAGTTTGAATTTCTGTTTTCAAAACTCTGAATTATTTTTCTATTGAAATATCTTTTCATGAGGTTTGAAATCTACAAATCAGTCTTTCATAGGCGGAACAAAGATATATTTTTTAAAGGAGGGTCAAAACTAAAAAAATAATATACTTTTAGAATTTTAAAGAAAACAGAAGACAAAATTCACTCACTACAAGAACCTATGTCTCAAATGTGATCTATAAAATCAAATGTTGCCTTATCATAGCTCTGGGTACAAATGAGAGAATATTCCCCAACATACCCTGATCTACTTAAGCAATTAAGGTTATGTTTAACTATTTTAGCCTAAAGAGCCATAATGATGCAGCTCCAAATTGTCAAATTCTTATCTTTGAAAAAACTCAGATCTGAGCTGAGGAAAAAATTTCACACAGATACCATGATTGCATATAGATCATGACATTAATAATTGAAATATTTCTTAGAAATTGTGGTTGAAAGCCAAAAGAATCTCTACTGAATTATACCCATGCCTCCTAAAAAATTACTTTCAATCAGAATGTCAATATAGCTATTAATAATCTTTCAGAAGCTTCTTTATACTTATTGAGGTAACCAAGCAGCTGTTATAAAAAAGAGTTTAAATTCCCCTGCCCCATTCTTTTGCTATGACAGAGTAATCCAAGTCTCATTAATCAGCAGTGATATCTTCCTGTTGTCAACATGCATGGGAGAAATGGTTTTAGTCTGGGCTAATATTAGAAGGTGGTGGTAGAGACTGCTCCCAGCTCCATTTAGTTTGTGTGTACCACCTTGGTATTTGTAATTGAAGGCTTGACCATTCTTTTATTAGAAGAAACATGAGAACCATCCATCAGTGCCAAAGGCAGGAAGTTGATATCATAAATCAAGTGTCATTTAACACTTGCACATCATAAAGAAAGATCAATTATTACAATATTTATTATAAACTTCTCAAGTTATATGCACAAAAGTAAGACATCCATCTTTATTTGTTACATACCTTTTATTCCTAACATTGTTAACTGGATATTGTGTACCGCTGCCAGCCACTCTCTGAATTCTGAGAAAGTAATAATTTTTAATTTCATTTAGGCATTTCTCAATTTATCTTCATCATTCCTCTTTTTGAATTCAATAAGTTCTTGTTTTATGAATCCAGTCTGTAAGGCCTTCCTGAATCAGCTGTAATAACTGCACAGTGTTGTTAAGGGAGAAGTGACTCTGCTACCTCATTATGTAAAATTGTGGGGAAAAGGTTGGGTGGAATAAGTTTTCCTCAGTAAAATCACACTTGGACTCTTGGAATTTCCACAGAATTTTTTCTTGACAACCAAGTCTTGTGAATAAGAACCAGTAAGGAAATAAATGAAAAGCATTTGTAAATAAAGACTAAATTTCTAGTGACCATGTTACCAGTTTCATTTCCTTAATCTATTTAAGCCTCCCCCAGTTGTGCTTTATGTAGAAAGTTGGGATTTGGTGCCAGGGAATTGCTAGATTTGATGTTAATGATTTATAGAAGTTGGCAATGGATATAATCACTCTAAATGTTATTGGAATAGCGGCTATGAATAACTTAAAGTCTAGAATGAGGATTGGGTATAGAGAACTAGCATTCCTATTACATATTCAAAGTATCCTTATTTACAGTGCAGAATGAAATCTGTTCTCCTAAATCAAACAAGAGATTTGTGATGAATTTGCATTTAACTCTACCAAGGAAATGGACAGCTCATGGAATTTAAACTTAAACACTTAAATAACCCATTCAAAACAGAGAGGCAAATAAGGGATATGGGGGTAGGAAAGATGGTGGAATGAGATTGATATCATTACCCCAGGCACATATATGACTACATATATGATGAGATGCTATGTTGTGTACAAACAGAGGAGTGAAAAATTGTGCTGCAATTGTGTACAATGAATCAAAATGCAATCTGCTGTCATATATACCTAATTAAAATTAACTAATTAATTAATTTTAAAAGAAGACATAACAACTTAAACAAAAATAAAATAGTCATAGAATAAGAACATAGATGTTATTGTGCAGTTATTGCTTCACATGAAAAAATGTCTATTAGATGCAGTAAGCAACATTTTATGATTTTTCTAATTTCACAAATTTCTTTTCAATATTTTCATTTTTCTGCACAATTTCTTCAAAAAATCTCTAAAAAATAATTGTACTTAGCATTTAATATTTATCTTCAATTCACTTTTGAAGTGTTCCTATCATTAACATTATCTTGACCAGGTATTAACACTATTCTAGTTTTGGAAAAACTCTCAAACTAAATCTTGAAAGAGATGAACTCATTGCACTAATATCATAAATATCAACCCAAGGTTTGTGCTTTTGACCTCTACTTGCCAGCCCCCCTGTATTTCTCCTTTATATATCAACTTGAATCCTACTTAGGGTCCAATCTCAAACTATTGTAAACTTTTTTCATTATCCTAACTGACTTTCATACTTTATTGCCCAATAGTTTGGTTTGGTGTCTGGTGACTGAATATTTGCTCTGAAATTTTACTGCTCATGTTTAAATTTTCCTC